>NW_006408523.1:26881853-26900535 GCF_000296735.1 Chrysochloris asiatica | reverse complement strand
AAAAAAAAAAAAAAAAGGTAAATCTGAATGGCAGAACCCATACATATGCTAAGGATAGTAGTTAATTTATTTAACAAGACTAAATCTTCTCCCTCAAGTCAAACCTTGAGTTTCAATAATCACGTTAACTGTTATTTCTCATCCCAAACCTTCATTTTATTTTGAGATTTCTATTTTTATAATGGATACTGAAACATCTGAATAATGTCTCTCTAACTTCTGTGTTTTCAGACTAAAGAGCTGCAATATGGGCTTAGCATATAAAATGAAAGGACAATATTCAACAAGGAAAAAACAGTTGTAAATATAATTTTTTACTTGGTAAAATTATTATTATCACAGAACTCCCAAGTGGAGATATGACTGTGGTTTCTGTTTGTGAAAACTGTACCACCCAGGGTTCTTATAAAAATATGGTGCAGAGAAACTTGATTTGATTCCATCACGTACATTGCTGCCCTTTTGTATTTCAGCATCATTTATGCTGCCATGGTATTTTAAATCTTTGGAATTACACAGAACTTAAATCAGAGGGCGCTTTGCCTAAAAAAGAACAACAACAACAAAATACTATCATGATGGTGTGAAATGAGAACTACCTTCATAGTAACATTTGTTGTTGTTAAGTGCCATCGAGTCAGTTCTATATGTTATCAAATTTGAGAAGGTCCCAAAACTGAGAGAAGATAAAATTATGTTTTCTGACTATTAGAATTCCAGTTAATCAATCTTCTTGATGATAATATTCTTCAATAAAATTAATAACAGAATCAAGGCTAAAATTGAGTACTGGTGTGGTGCTGCAGGACAAGAGCTATACTAATTGTAAGATTGGCTGTTCCAATCCACCAGCTGCTACTTGTAAACACTATACAGGGTCACTATGAGTCAGAACCTATTTGATGGCACTTAACAACAACAAGGCTAAAATTGAGATGTAAAAACAGACACCTAGGATGGGTAGGGAGATGGAGATTCTTTCCTCTGTTAAATATTTTAGGGGATAATTCCTGTTTGTTCTTAAAGTTTATTTTTTCTCATTGTTTCCAATTATATTATTTTCATTCAAAGGTAAATCCCATTTACAGTAAAGAAAACACTGGTGAATACCTTTGATTACAAGTCCCTTTCCAGGTTATGTCTAAAATTTTAAATTCTTGAGCTTACTGTCCACATTCTCTATGTTCAGTTAATGTCCATCTCACTCCTCTCTCAATTCCATCGTCTTCCACACACCCTCCAATAAAATAGCTGCTGATAAACCCATCCAAAATATTAAATTTCTAAATTCAGTGACTATTTTTCAGATTGAAATTTCTTTAACTATTTGGCAGTAGTCTGTTTTGACTTTTTTTTTCTGTCCCTTTCCTTGTGCCATTTGAATTATTAGTGTCCTTCGATAATGGCATACCTTCCTATTCTTGCTAGTATTATCTAAGAAGAGAAATATCTCCCTTGAATTAGTGCTACTGAGAAACAGTCATCAATCCTTGCTCCTTATGGTCACCATTTCCCTAATGTGTCTCTTATACCAGATATATTGGAAGCTAGTGTATCTCCTTCCTCTGATATCTGATCTTGGTTCACCACCAATCAAATACTGACAAACTGCACACTTCATCATGATCAGCACTATCTAAATTTCACTTGCTACCAATGATAAAGTATTTATTTTCAGTCTGGTTGGAGTGATCCATGTCTAATATCCTGTTTTAGAATCTGCACCCAGGAAGACTTCTAGTACTTTCTTATATTGGGCTCCTTAGACATAAAGTGTGCTCTAAAGATATATTGTAGAAAGAGTTCAGAAGAAAACCCATAAATGAGTGAGGTAGGCAGAATGAACAAAAGAAAATTACAGGCAATGAATGTAGTTGCAACGTTAGAAATACAACAGAGAGATCTGCAGTTGGGATACCTCATCAGAGGTACCTAGAATTATAACAGAGGGGGGACGGAACTGTAAGTCCTTCCATCAGTTAATCTTTTGCCATACGTTTCCTCCAGTAACTCTGAAGAAGATGGATTTTGTTTGTTTTCTTGTTGATTTATTTTTATTGCCAAAGGTAATTGTTGATTATGGATACAAATGTTAACATGAACAAAGGATACTTCTAGCAGCTAGTGTATAGGTGTTTTGGTTCTTAATAGAGCATCAGGATGTGTACTACCAAAGATAAAGCATAACTTATGGTAAATATTCATAATACTCCATTTACTAGCATTTCTGAAGTTTAAAGAAGTCTGTTATAAACAGTATGCTTTTAGTAAAAATAAACAAATATCCATATTTGCACATTGTTAAATTGTATTATCAATGTAACATGAAAATTTAGGTGACAACTGTGAGAATTTATTTTTGTGTATATGTTGTTTACACTTTTCACTGTTATTCAATAGCCTGTCCTATTACTTTGCTATTCAATATTAGTTTGCCTACCACATTTATGTCTACACTGGGAGTGAGAGAGGAATATTAAATAGCTGAGTGAGATGGACTACACTGGAAATTGTTTTGGAAATAACATTACAATTGATTATAGTTAGATACCCTTAACAAAATGTTTATATGCAGCTGCTGACCATAATAGCAACTTGGAAAGATTCCACACATTTCAATCCCTTTATAAAATAAATAGCAACAATATTTCCTCTTCCTTAGAAACAGAAAATAGCAATGGCACATCTCAAATCACAATTTTCTTTAATCAACATTGCAACAGGGGGTGGGGAGAGCTGGTAAAAAGATCAATGAATAACATCCAGTTGCAGAAAATTGAAATCCACAAATACTCTGTTCAATGAGTGTCCTTGAGTAAATTTACTTTGGACATATTTGCAGAAGATCAATGGAATCAATATTCTAGCATTATCATATAACTCTTGCATTGAAAGTATGGCCACACATTACTTTTGGTTTGAAGTGAACAGTTGCAATGTGAAGCATTTGTAAGACATTTATAAGAACTCTAAATTCTTTATGCAATTATTTTTCTAGAGCTCAGCATTTTGCATGATGAGGCCAAGAAAAGTAAGTGACTTCTATGAGGGCATTTTGACTATTGTTTGTAACATTTGGCTTTGCTTTCATGTGAATTTGCTTCCTAAATAAACACTGTGGGCAAAGCATGCTGTAAAAATTATAAAATATTCAGCAATTTATCTTCATTTCTATTTTTGTCTCCTACATTTCTACTGTCCTATTTTAACCTACTTGACAATACCATTTAGAAATTTTTTTCACAGTTGATGACTCCTAGTCGGATGTCTCTGTAGGGTAAGCACTGGTCTGAAAACCACAAGGTTGATGTTTCAAACACACCAGCTGCTCTTCAGAAACCCTATACAGGAATGCTATGAGTCAGAATTGCCTGGACAGCACTTAACTGCAACAAAAACCAAACAAGGTTTTTGGTCCTGCTGGGTATTGGTAAGAGAAAGTGGGAAAAGATGATGACAGGATTACATGATTCAGTTGTTATTGTTAATAGAGTTAATTGTGATTGTAAAAACTTACAACACTAATGAGTGTAAAATGACCCTTCTCAGAAACGGGAGTGGGGATGGGGCATCTCACTATCATCAAATAAGAAGAGTCATAAGTGTTCTTTGGACCACTAAGATCCCTGTGCATTGAAACTCCTCAATCCAGGGACAGAAAGTCGTGACACTGTAGGAGTGCCAGAGGATCCGCAGCAACAGTATAACCAAGAACAAAAGCATGAGAATATTAATGGTCTTCCCAGCCCCTGGAGCAAGTAAAGCTGAGTGACTTTGGACAGGAGGCTAAACTGCAGAATGGGTTGTCTCCAGGCACTTAATTGGGGGAACTAGGCTTGCTGAACCACAGAACTAGAACCAAGTGCCTTTAGGCTGAGTGGTGGAGTAGTGTGTCCTGTGGACATTTATCAGCAGTCCTGAAAGAGCTTGTAACTTTGTCTGGACAGACAGTCCTGCCTGTGTGTATGGCTGAAGAGAGCCTATCCTAACTGAAAGAACTGTATTCTGGGCATTTTCTGATCTCTCATTGTAACTTGTTAGTTTCTCTAATAATCACCACAACTGTGTGTATGGTGTCTGAATTTGGTGTGGCCATTGCAATGAATTATTGAACCTAGCTGAGCAGTGAGTGTGGTGGTGAGTGATGATTAGTTCATTTTTGCAAAACCTTAGATAGAATACAGAGCCTCAGACGGGGCTTCATAATTGAGGAGAGCCAGTTGCTCATTCTATAGTGCCACACAAGACTCCAGATTAGATGGTGATGGTGAGTAATTTGGCTTATGGACTGAAACTGGATCTTTAAGGCAGAAGGTTACCAAAGGAACTATACAATTCTGGGGAAAAAGTTGTCAATAGAGCTGGACACCTCTGGGCAGGAGGCTGACAATAGTGCCCTGGTTTAACCATAAACTGTCCAGATAATGCCAATAAAAATTTTGTCTTAAGTGTTGTTTTAATGTCAATGTGTTCCAGGCAGTGGTCCAAGGTTGTCCCAGAACTACTGATTGAGAGGTGGACCACTGTGCCCTGGGGTCAGACCAGTTCAAAAAAGCTACCGAGTGTGATAGAGAATAAAAACACAGCTTTACCTGACCTGACCTGAATTCTGCTGACAAGGGTCCGTGGCATGCTCACCCAGAGATACAAAAATGGACATCAGTACTTTTAGAATTAGTACTTACCATAGGTCCCCTTTCACACATAAATGGGTCCTTCCTTTACAAAGCTAAGCAGAATGCTTGTAGGGTGGAGGCAACCTGTTCACCTCAAATGCGTTCTTATTTTTTAGTGATTGCTTTTTATAAATGGGCTAACCTTGCTGTTAACTATTTATACCTTCTATAAATAATTGTTGTTGTTTATAAGTGCCATTGAGTTGGTTCCAACTCATAGCAACCCTGTATAGGGTCTCTGAGGGCAGTTGGTGAGTTTGAACCTCCAAACTTGAGGTACAAAATGATCTTGAGGTCGAATGCTTATCCTATGGTGCCACACCAGGACTCAATAACAGCTTTTAAATGCTTAACCTGTGGAGATATTTTGTGTGTATGATCCAATATGATTGAACAATAGAGTGAGGAGAGTAGAATCTTCATTCCAGCGAACCAATCACAGCTATTAATTTTCAGGCAAATGGTATGTGTTTATGTTTATAGTTCAGAGAGCAACCATACTTGTGGCATACTTTAAAGAAGGGAAACAACCTTTTAAATAAGGATCCAGACCACATAAAGAGCCTTGGTAGTGTGTTGTTGTTGTTGTTGTTGTTGTTGTTGTTGTTAAGTGCCGTTGAGTCGGATCCGACCCATAGCGACCCTATATAGGGTTTCCAAGGAGTGACTGGTGAGCTTGAACTGCGGGCCTTGCAGTTCAAATGGCTTTGCAGTCTGGCGCATTAACCCACAGCGCCACACCAGGTGTAGTGGATACTAAATGGACTGCTACCTGCAAGGTCATTAGTATGAATTGACCAATTTCTTCATGAGAGAAATATGAGACTTTCTTCTCCAGTAAAAGTATACAGTCTAGGAAACCTTATACAGGCTGACACATTACCACCACCACCATCGCATCAGAATCATCATGAGGTCATAGAGATATTGTTACCATTACTGAGGATAGGTACTTTTTCATTTCTTCTTCAAAATTGATTATAACACTTTTTAAGTTTCTTTATTTCATAGTATTTGAGTACATACATCAGAATACTACAACTCAATGTCAAAAAAATCTTTCACCTTTTTCTAACTAGCAATGAATCCAGACTCAAAAAATGTTTTGCAACAAAGTTACAGAGGACAAGTTCCATAGAATTTAAAAACTTTCTTCGTATTGCCCTTTCTGAAAGTATAGCTTCTGGAGCTCCTCATATCCCTTTTAGAAATTGATTATCCTAGAACTTCCTTCAAATGTAAAACGTTCATTTTGTATAAAAATGAAAATCTTATTTCCTTTAATAGTACATGAATCATGCAGTGGTTTGCTTCCCTATTTGAACCTCAACATAAAGAATCATGATGTATAACTTGGAAATTGGCTAGTAACTCTCTAATTTCACCTAATGTATTTGTTCTGACTTTATTTTCTAAGAGAATTTGGTTGTTATTGTTGTTAAGTGTTGTCTAGTCAGTTCTGACTCAAAACGACCCTCTATAAGGTTTCTGAGAAGTGATTGATGAGTTCAAACCAAGCTTGCAGTCCACTGCTTATCCTATAGTGTCATACCAAGACTCCAAGATATTTTGGTAGAAGTCTTTACATATAACTCAGTGTAATTCTGAAAAAGGAAATCTCTAGATAAAAATATAAAACTTTTTAGATGTAATTTCCAGGACACCTAAATATAATCAATGAACTTCAGAATTTGTCTATGTAGCCAGTACTGACTCAAAACATGTATATTAGTATACAATGGATAAAAAGGCAAGAGTGTGGTTATTGATTGACAGAGTGGTAGGTTCACCCTAGGGCAACCAACAAGCTGACAGAATAATAGAACAATCACGATTTTCATAGGACTCCCTTCTAAGTCAGAATCAGCTGACTAGATTTCTACATAGTTTCACCTTCTCGGTATGCATAGTTTTCCTTGTAACTACTCAACTTTGCCATTGTTGTAGGGAAAACAGTCAATCTATAAGGAGGTCTGGTGAAGTAGTGGGTTGTGTGTTGGGCTTCTGTCTAAGGGCAAGTTCAGAAGTTCAAACCCATTAGCCACTCTCAGGGAGAAAGACGAGGCTGCCTACTTCCATTAAGACTTAGAGCCTCCTAAAAGAGGAGTTATAGAGTCCTGATGAGGTGCTGTAGGATAAGCACAGGACAGTTAACCTTGAGTTCAGATATTCAAACCCACCAGCAATTCTTTGGAAACTCTACACAGGATTGCTATGAATCAGAGCCACCTGGACAGTTCTTAATAAAAACAACAACAAAGAAGAGTTGTGGGAGTGTGCTGGCTCCATAGGATAAACACTGAACTATGGTCCACAAGGCTGGTGGTTTGAGCCCACCAGCCACTCCACAGGAGAAATATGAGGCTTCCTGTTTCCAAAAAGAAAAAAAAATTAAAGCCTCAGAAACCCTAATACAGGGTCACTGTAAGTCAAAACCAATTCTACCGCACTTAACAACAAGATGGAGGGGTTGTATGCTGTCCTGTGGGGTAGCCATGAGTTTAAACCTACTCAGTGGCAGTATGTTTGGCTTGATCAGTATAAATCATCTGATGACCTTAGACAGTAGGACTATGGGTATCCCTACTGCCAATTATCATTGAAGAGTTTCAAACTTTTCAGTATTGAAGCCAAAATTGCAATTTTTTTTCATGTTATTCTTCTTAGAAACCATTATCTGACCCATTATAAACAATAAAATGAAATACTGCCCTGCCTGTCCTCACAGTAATTGCTAAGCCTAGTGATTATCATAACACTTCAAAGAAGTAGAGGGCAATGCAACAACTCCATTCTAAAAAAAAATGTAGAGGATGGCAAATAAGTTAGGCATTAGTTTATAAACTTTTTTTGTTGACATATTTTGTTAAGTGCTGGCAGTCAGTACTGATTCATAGCATCACTGTATTGAGTTTCCAGGATGTAAATCTTTGTGGGAGCAGAAAGTCTCCTTTTTCTCTTATCTTGACGTGTAGCATTTAACTAACATCTGAAATGAGGATTCCATTCAGACTGGACACTTCAGAAGTCAAGAAAAATAAAATGCATGAGCAAAATATACTGTTCTCAAATTAACCTACCAGAGACCAAAATTAGTAAAAACAAAAATAGTAATAATAAAGTTTATTCATAAATATATTAAGTTTATTTCTGCTAAAAATGATAATGTAAAGATTCCATTTAATTTAAATTAATGCACTGTTTATTAGCTTTATTTGTTTAATTAGCTTAACCTTCAGGAGTGAAAATCATCTTAGTATTGCCAATGATTGACGTTAAAACATTTTTAAGACTCTAAACATGTATACGAGATACATGTTTAGATAGTTTGCTTTTTTTAACTACTTAATCATATTAATGTCTTCAGCAATCCAAGATTTTTAAATGCTGAAAGATAACATAAGTAATAGTTAATACAGGATTTCTACTGATTTTATATTTAACTATAGCAATTCTATTGCAGATAATAGTATTTGGGATCTCAAAAATACAAATATATAAACTATAAAACATAAAATGTTGTATAGTTCAAATTACTACGTAAGTATCTATTGAATATAATACACTCTTCAAAAACTACCTAGGCTTCATTTGAGATACTTTCAATATAGACAATACATTGTCTCTGTTGCTGAGAAAAAGGAAGAGAGCATGCTTTAAAATAAATATATATTTGGTGGCGCTTCCTATTAGTTCTACTTATTTTCTGAGTTCTGTTCTTTGAAATAATGTGCTGGCTAATTTTATATGTCAATTTAGCTAGGGTATTATTTCCCATAAGGAGTTCTGGTAGCGTCATGTGGTAGCATCGTGGTCACGAGTCTGACTGCTAACCTCAATGTCAGCTGTTCGAAACAATCAGCTGTTCCATGGGAGAAAGATGAGGCTTTCTGCTCCAGTAAAGATTTACTGCCTTGGAAACGCTATGCAGGGTCAATATGAGTCAGAACCAACTCCACATCACACCACCACCACCATTGTTTCCCATGATTTTGCCAAACAAGTTTAGTAGCTGATCCATAATATAATTTAATGCAACCTAATGTAAACACTTTTGGTAATGTAATCTAATTTAATGTTACCAATCAGGTGAAGGGAGAGTTCCTTAGGTGTGTTTTGACTACATAGATATTTTGGAAGTACTCGCTTTCTCCTCTCCCCTCTTAACTCCTGAAGTATCAGTCTTGGAATGCAAGTCTGCAGAGGTCTCTAGTCTGCTATTTGACCATTTTGTACTGCGAGCCCCATCAATTGAGACAGCCCCTGGACGCAAAAATCTCTCTCTCTCCAACCCTCTTCCATCTCTTCTTATACCCTCCCCTCCCTCCTTGATTGTATCTCTCTCTGTCTCTCTAACATACATGCACACAACACCACAAGGGGGGTACAAAGATTTTTGTGGGAAAATTCTATACTTCTTAGTAAGTGTTTTCCATGAAAGTTTTGAAATCTCCCTCATGTGTGTATATATATTATACATGCATATGTATGCATATATATGGTGGTAGTTGTTGCCACCAAGTCAGTACCAACTCATGATGACTGTGTACAGGATTTCTTATGCTGTAAATCTTTATCAGAACAGAAAGCCTCATCTAACTCCTGGGGAGTGACTGGTAGGTTCAAGCTACTAACCTCGTGGTTAGCAGCCCAGCTATCTGGACTCCATATATGTGGATGGAGCCTGAATTGATTCTGATTCATAGCAATTCTGAAGTGTAGGGTAGGACTGATCCTTGACACTTAGTATATATTATTTTGTATTTTTGCTGAGAGCAGATTACCAAGTCCTTTCTTCCACAGAGTCTTTAGTACTTTACACTGGAACCTTTCAGTTAGTAGCTGAGTACTTAACATTTGTGCCACCATACATACATACATACATACATACATACATATATCTCAGTAGTTTTCCACTTGTTGTTGTTAAGTGCCATCAAGTTGGTTTTGGTCCATAGTAACCCTGTATAGGGTTTCCTAGGAGCATCTGGTGAGCTTGGACCTCCAACCTTGCAGTTCAAATGGCTTTATAGTCTGGCACATTAACCCACAGTGCCATAAGAGAACTCTAAATAAGGCAAATATAATTTTTTATTTTATCCTATGTGTACTAGACTGCAAACACAAGGTCTGCGGTTCAAGTTTGCCAACCTCTTCACTGGAGAAAGATGACATGTTCTGCTCCCATGAAGATTTAAAGCCTCTGAAAAGCTGTGCAGGGTTGCTATGTGTCTGTACCGACTATAACAACAACAATTTATATAACAATGTATTTTCTGCAGAATTAATTCCAATTCATGGAGACCCCATGTTCTCCTATGCATAAAATGTCATTTTGCCCTTTAAGATAGTGTGATTTCTGGTAGTTTTGAAATCATATCTTTCATAGGAATACAATTTAATTTTTGATGAAGGATGTGGTAAGCATTACAACATTACTCTTTTCCTAAACTCCTCTATATGTTAATTATACTGCAAAAAAATGTGACCAGTCATCACTTCACTAGCACTTCGTACTTCATAAGTGTCAGAAATGCTCAGAGCACAGTTCCTGCAGTCAGGCCAATCTCTCCTCAGCCATGCCCACAGGCTCCCTCTGTCTAAAGTCACTCAGCTTTTTTTGCGCTGTTCTGTCTGCTGCTGTTGCTTCGAAGGCAGTCCTCTGCCACACCTCCTCAGGTGTTAGTTAAGGTTTCAAATGATGTGCTCACTTTGACTCAGTCTTGTTAATTTTAGTGAGATTCCCACTCCTGCTTCTGAGATGGCTCATTTTTAAAGGCAGGTCAGATTTCCAAGTTTTAACAATCACAAATGAAACAATCAACCATCTTTTCTTTACCAGACCCATGAGGAAAAAGTTGTCTGATAGGAATTACAAGGCCTTTGGGTCAAAGAGCCATGTGAAACAGAGGGCACTGCAATGACTATCCTTATGCAAGTGTCTCAATTTTGACAAAAATGCTTCACAGTAAAACTGAGTTTTAAGACTCTAAGAAATGTATGCTTTTGATGAAAATATATAAACTAGACTGCAAATGCATTTTTGGTGGTGAAAGCAGATTTTTCCTTTTCCTTTTGTTTGTTTTTAATTAATATTAATATTTTTGCTTTTTTTTTTTTTTGAAGGTATATTAATTTCCCAGAATTCCAAGGTCATTGCCACTTTTGGACCAATTTCTGACTTGTATTTTTTAACAATAATTGCCTTAACCATTAGAAGCATATCTCAAGGTTAGTCTTTCAATGCAACTATTTCTACACTTTGAAAGATAATTAGAAATTCTTTGAAGTCACATGAACAAGCAGCATTTGTCAAGGAGTTAGATTTTCTGTCTAGTCTACTGTGCTTTAAAATTTTTGCTATCTTAACTTCATTAGCTATATGATAAGATACTGTAAACTTTGTTATACTTTCCAATGTCACAATAAGTGTGAAAATACAAATAAACTTAAAAAACGAAAGCAGCTCTTCCTGATAAAGTATGCATATTATAAGCAGTGTATTTTCACTATTTTTATACTCATATTTGATCGAAAACCATATTGCTATTCCCAGTGTTAATTACAAACAACTAAAGTGTTTTGTTTATTTCCCGGTTCGGTGGCCTCATTTATATATAAATGGCTTATCAGAAATTTATTGAATGAAATCATCCTTTCAGATATGCATCAATTTTGAGATAAAAGGTGCAACATATTACATTTCAAAAAAAATAATCTGACTGAAACTTGCTCCTCTTATGATCATTATGTTCACTTTTGCGTTTGTCTGTTTTTTACAAATGATTGGTACTGATCAATTTGGATTTGTATGTGTGTATTCCTTACAAGTTTAACCTAATCCTCAGAAATATTACTTTAAATCATTAATCTGTGAAAGAAGATCTTCACTCTTGCCAGATCTTTTTGAATATAAATAATTGTGTAGGGAATGTTTTCTACCATCCAGCATACTGCTGAAGAATGTCCACCTGCCAAATATGAAATGAAGAAACATATCTTGGCAAACTCTGAAGGGAGAAAAAGTTTCAAAAATTTTAAATGAATTTTGTTATTTGAGGATACTTGGCACCTGTCATTTTTCTGTTATTATCTTTCTTGTTGAATAGAAGAAATCTCATTTGTGTGTGACAGCTTTCTCAAGGTCAGTGGAGTGATTCCCTTTACATTTGAATCTTACGTATTTTGATTTCTAAGGACAAGAATGCATATACATGGAGTCGTGATGTGGAACTGTAGAATAAGCACAGGACTGGTAACTGCAATGTTAGTGTTTCAAACTCACCACTTGCTGCTTGGGAACCCTATAAAGGGTCGCTATAAGTTGGTACTGATCAATGGCACTTAAAAACAACATGTGGTGGTTATGCGCCATGGAGTTGGTTCCAGCTTATAGCAACTCTGTACAGGGTTTCAGAGGCTGTAAATCTTTACAGGAGCAGAAAGCCTCATCTTTCTCCCATAGAACAGCTGGTATTTTCGAACTGCTAACCCTGAGGTTAGCAGTCCAATTTGTAACAACTATGCTACCAGAGCTCCTTTTAAAAATACAACATGTATGTCTCTCTCTCTCTCTCTCTCTCTCTCTCTCTCTCTCTCTATATATATATATATATATATATATGTATGTATATACGTACATATACACACACTAGTATTTGATGTTGTTCAATAAATCAAGTTGTTTATTCACAATGATAATATGTACAATAAAACAAAATGCTTCCTGGTTCTGCAAAACTCTTACAATCGTTGCTATGTTTGAACCCATTATTACCGCCGCTGTGTCAATACATCTCATTAAGGGTCTTTTATTTATTTATTTATTTTTTCTACTTGCTGACCCTCTACTTTACCAAAGTAGTACTGGTGTGGGCTTGTAAGATAAGCACTAGACTGCTAACTACAGATGCTCCTTTGATACCTTTGTTGTTGTTAAGAGCTGTCAAGTTACTTCTGACCCATAAAGACCTTGTATAGGGTTTCCTAAGAGCAACTGGTGAGTTTGAACTGCCAACCTTGTGTTTCAAACTGACCTAGCGCCTTATCCTGCATTGCCACACCAGGATCCTGTGAGACCTTGTATAGGGTCTCTATGAGTCAGAAGTGACTTAACAATAACAACAAGTACTTTACCAAGCACAATGCACTTCTCCAGCTACTGGTCTCTCCTGATAAGATGCCCAAAGAACTTGAGATGTAATCTCTTAATCATCCTTTTAAGGAACATTCTGTCTGTACTTCTTCTATGACAGATTTGTTTGTTCTTCAATCAGAAAAGGGAAAACTAACCACCCCGAAACTATTAAATTGATTACAACTATGAGACACTTTTTGGACATATTGTCTGGAGGAAACAATCGTTGCAGAAGGATGTCATGCTGGGTAAGGTGGAGGGTCAGAGAAAAAGAGGAAGACCTCTAACAAGATGGATTGGCCAAGTGGCATCATTGATGGACTCAAGTGTGGCAGCAGTGGTGAGGTTGGCCCAGGATCGGACATTGTTTCGTTTTGCTGTGCATAGGGTCGCTATGAGTCGGTTCCGACTTGATGGCACCTGACAATAACAACAACAATGAGACACTTACAGAGTATAAGGACAGAGTAGAACTGCTTCCTGGGGTTTCCAAGCTGTACGTTTTTACAGAAACATCCTGCCTTATCTTTTTCCATTCAGAGGATGGTGCAACTTCTCCACTAACAGTGCATCACTTAACCTATTGTGTTGTTCTTCTGCAAGTTAATAGTATATTTAATAATAATCTTCGTGAAACTATAATTCCAATGCATCAATTCTTCTTCAACTGTCCTTATTCATTGGCTAGCTTTTGCATGCCTATGATGCAGTTGAAAATATCATGGTTTGGAGCAGGTATACCAGAGTCATCAATAAAACATCTTTGCTCTTTAACATTTTAAAGAGTTTTGTTGGAGTAGGTATGTCCAATGCATTTGATTTTCTCATTTGATTTCTTCACTGTTGCTTTCTTAAGTTTTGATTGTAGATCCAAATTAAATGAAATCCTTTACAACTTCAAAGTTTCCTTGATTTATCATGATGTTGCTTATTGGTGCATGTGTGAGAATTTTTACTTTCTTTTTTGAAATGTGTATTCCATAGTGAAGATGGTAGCATTTGATCTTCATCAGTAAGTGCTTCAAGCACACTTCTGCTTTCAGCAAACAAGCTTGTGTCATCTGCATACTAAAAGTTGCTATTAAGTCTTCCTTTAATATTGATACCACATTCTTCTTTAGATAGTCCACTTGCTCATACTATTTACTCAATACACAGACTGAAGAGTTATTAAGAAACATGCTACCATGATGAAAATATTTTCTTATTTGAAGCCATACCATATTCCCATGTTGTGTTTAAGTGATTGCCTTAATCTATACAAAGGTATGTTATCAAATTTCTTTGTATATTAAAAAATATATAGGTAAAAAAATTTTCCGATGTATCTGTCACTCCAAGTCTGCTTCTGAATTAGCTTGTTTTTCTGACATTTCTCTCTCAATGTACTACGGCAACTATTTTTGAATTATTTTCATCAAAATTGTACTTTCATGTTATATTAATGATACTGTTGAATAATAGTAATAAATTATATTTCTTACATTCTATATATCATCTACCTTTGGGATGAGTATATATTTCAATCACTTGGCCAATTGATTTTCTAATTTCTTGACATAGAAGAGTGAGGGCTGTCTGTGTTATATCCATTTGTTGATGAAATCTCAATTGGTATTCTGTCAATTTCTGAAGCCTTCCCTCCTCCGCTCCCCACAGTGTCTTTAGAGTAGTTTGGAATTATTCCTTTAGTACCAATGATTATTGAACAGTTGATACCTGCTGAAATAGTTCAGTGCCAACTCTGTGTATTATTTCCATCTTCTTTTGATGTTTTCTTTATCCTTCAATATTTGCCCAGTATATTTCAATATTGCAGTTTAAGGCTTGGCTTTTTCTGCAGTTTTCAGCTTGAGAAATTCCTAGTGTTCTTCCCTTTTGGTTTTTGAGCTCCAGGTATTGCACATTTTATAGTCATTCTTTACTTTGTTTGATGTTATTTTTAGGTGCCATCAAGTCGGTACTGACTCACAGCGACCCTATGATTTCAAAAAGCAGATCCATAAGACAAAGTCCACCACTCATCTGTCAGTTTGTCGTACTGTGGTAGCTTGTGAGTCGCTGTGATTCTGGACACTATGCCACATGTATTTTAAATACCAGCAGGGTCACCTATGGTAGACAGGTTTCAGATGAGCTTCCAAAGACAGACTAGGAAGAAAGAATGACAAACTACTTCCAAATATTTAGCCATTGAAAACCTTATGAATAACAGAGAAACACTGTTAGATATAATGCCGGAAAATGAGCCCTTCAGGTCGGAAGGCACTCAAAATGCGACTCGGGAAGAGTTGCCTCCTCAAAGTGAGGTTGACTGTGATGACATGAATGGAGTAAAACTTGTGTGAGTAAGGATCTATAAAGTCTTATAGATCTGCTTTTTGAAATCTTATGCTCAGCTCTTTTTCTTCATAATTTGCTCCATTTTCTTTAGTAGGCCTTTATGTTCAAAAGCAAATTTCAGAGTGTCTTTTTTTTCTTCATTTTTGCAGTTTTTAATGGAAGTTGTACACAGATTATTTTACCCCTGCATCTTCTCAATCGTTTCTTCCTTATAGGAAAAGGCCTTTTCCTTTCCTATTTGGTGAGATTTGGCTTTACATTCCAGGATCTTTTTGCTGTCTTTGTCCAGTTTTAGCCTAGTGATAACCACCTTGCTGGAGTGAATGCTCACATGGACAGTTGTGGCGTTAGCTTTGTCTCTCTGTACTCGCTCAATGTAGATGACATATGCCTTCCTGTATGCCTGGACTACTTTGTCAATTTGCTGACCCTTGAAGTGTCCTTGTACAACCAGGACTTCATCATCCTTTCGGATGGGCATGGACCAAACATTGTATTTTTTCCTCAGTTCCTTAGAAAGAGGGGAAGACATAATCTTCCTGCAAATGTGGGACGGTGCAAAGAAGTGTCTTTTATGGTTCTTACTCTGGTCAGAAGTCACAAAGGGATTGAACTTCATTTTGGCTGTTGTCACTGCAGCAATGGCCGCAAAAGAGAAAAAGAGCAACAAGTTTTTTTTTCCAGTTCTGTCTCAGAGTCTCTTTTGACATATTTTTTGCTCTTTTCTTTCTTTCCTATCTTTTAAGCCCTTTTGCTTTCTTCATGTATGATGTCTTTAATGTAATCACATAACTCATCTGGTCTTTTGTCACTACTGTTTAATGCCTCAAATGCAGAATATTATACGTAGAAGGGTTGTTATTGTTAAGTGCCCTTGAGTCCATTCAGACTTATAGCAACCCTGTCTAGGGTTCCTAAGGATTGACTGGTGAGTTTGAACCACTGACATTGTGGTTTAAATGGATCTTGTGGTCCAGTGATTTGTCACACAGCACCATACCAGGTATATATATAATTGAGGAATGGCATTGGAGAAGAATATTAAAAGTAACATGGGCTGCCAGAAAAGCAAATATATTCGTGTTGGAAGAAATACAATCAGAATGCTCCTCGGAAGTCAAGATGACCAGATTTCATCTTTTGTACTTCTTACATTTTATCAGAAAGGAACAGTCCCTGGGTAAAGTGAAGTGTCAGCCAAAAAGATGAAAACCCCCAAAGAGATGGATTGGCATGGTGGCAGAAGCAATGGGCTCAAGCGTAACAATTGAGCAAGATCAGGCAGTGTTTCATTCTGACATACATAAGGTCACTGCAAGTCAGAACCGACTTGATGGCACCTAACAACAGCAACAAATAATCATTATAAAAAGTACAAAATCATAGGAACTTTTATTAAACAAAAATACAAAAATGTGAAGCTATTGTTTCTTGATATAACCTCCATATAGATTTAAACATTTCTAGAGGCTATGTCTCCATCTTTCTAACCTTTTCCTAAAGAGTTCTACACTCTTTGATTTACACCATATCAAAACACCAGTTTGGGAATCCTTGAATGACATAAATCATTTTCCTTTGAAATGTTCTTTGGTTTGGGAAGTCTGAAGGAGAAAGAGCAGAGTTGTAGGGTGAATGGGGTAAGGCTTCTCGATGTAAATTCTTGAAAGACACAACTAGCTACCCTTGTAGAATGAGCAGGTATTTTGTTGTGATGGAAAATGGTGGATAAGCTTGAGCTCATGGCTGCTGCCACTGTGCCAAACCACCTCATTGGTGGTCTTCCTCTTTTTTTGCTGATGCTATGATAGTTCAAGCTCACCAGCTGCTCCTTGGAAACCCTATATAGAGTCACTATGGGTCGGAACAGACTCAACGGCACTTAACAACAACAACAACATTTTACTTAAGATGATGTCCTTCTCCATGGACTGTTCCCTCCTGATAACATGTCCAAAGTATGAGAGACAAAGTCTCAAAGTGGCATTTAGGCTGCACTTTTCCCAATGCAGATTTGTTTTGTCTTCTAGAAGTCCATGGTACTTTTAATAATCCTCTCCTACAGTATGACTCATATGCATCAATTCTTCTATGGTCTTTCTAATTAATTGTCCAACTTTCAAATGCATATGAGGTTATTGACAATTCCATGAATTGTTTGAATGACTGCCACTTGGTCTATGTATAGGTTCCTTATGAGCACAATGTAATTAATGGAATGCTCATTCTCAGCAATGTTGTACACACAGTCATGATCCATTCAGTTGTAGAGGTGGAGAAGTCTCAAGTCTGTTGGTTGGATGTCTAGCAGGACGATTCTGATTCCTGTAATGCTGATGAACGAGAATCAGCAGGTCAGACAGCCTTCAGGCAGGTAGGTTTAGCAGGTAAGAAGGGAGGCAGCTGATGACTCTCACTGGCTCAAGTCCAAAGAACTAGAGGACAGAGGACAAACCAGAATCAAGATTCAGACACAGCAGCAATCAAGCAATCCTTGCCTGAATACCTAATATATTGAAAGCAGGCCACACCACCAAGAAAGTACCTGGAGAAGGACATCATGCTTGGTAAAGTAGAGGGAAAGAGAAAAAAGTCCCCCAACAGTTGGATTGACAAAATGTCAGCAACAATGGCCTCAAAGTTAACAACAATTGTGGTGTTTGCTCAGGACCAGGCAGTGTTTCATTGTGCTGTGCATAGGGTTGCTCTGAGTTGGAATCAACTTAATGGTGCCTAACAACAGCATTGATGTAAAAATATAAAGTTGCTTTCAGTTAAGTAAGTAAAACTGTCTGGTAAAAAGAAAAAGCATGAGTCTTAAGCTTACCAATTGGTCTACTGGATAGTGCCGATAGTAGCTGTTGTTGTTAAGTGCTGTCAAGTCAGTTCTGACTCATAGCTACCCTGTATAGGGTTTCTGAGAAGCAGTTGGTTTGATTTGAACCACCGACTTTGTAGTTCAAACGAATTTTGCAGTCCAGTGCTTATCTTACAGCACCACACCAGGACTTCATACTAGATGTTTTTTAAAGTACTAGTTAAAGCTTCCTCCTGGCAAGGTAAGTGTGTGCCTTCAGAAAACAGATGCAAATAAGTGTGAATTAATTGTTCACAAAGGTCTCTTTGGTAGAAACATGTAATCAAACTTTGCTGTTTAATTCCTTTAAGTGCAAATTAATGAAAATGTAGTCTTTGGAAGAGCACATGGTTTTTATGATATACTTTATCAGATTCATAGACAAATAAAGATACATAATACCTTTAATGTTATAAAATGAAGTGCTGAAAAGATAAAAAGGTAGCTTGGAACTTGAGGAGGGTTAAATCTAGAAACCAAGTCCAAGTAAATGTAATGAATACTATCCCTTTTTCTCTAAATATTTTGTCATTATTATAACTAAAAGGGCCTTTTAATAATAACCCTTAAGATAATAATCAGCACACAGCTACTTCCTATGAGACAGAGGTCAAACACACCCTTATTCTCCCACGTTAGCATTTTTGACAATACCTATTTCCCTATGGA
>NW_006408523.1:26873504-26880858 GCF_000296735.1 Chrysochloris asiatica | reverse complement strand
TTTCCCACCCCTGCTTTATGGGCTTGATAATTTATAACAGCAATCGCAGAAATTTCATAGTAACACCATATCTTCAATAAGAACTTGGATGTAACCAAGAAGGATATAAACAGAAACAAACATATGCAGAGAGAGGTTTGGGAAGCATTTTAGCATGGGATCTGAACATCTTAAAGCAGACCTGCTTGCCCTTCCATTGAACAAAAGTTCATTCTCATTCCACTATGAGGGAAACTCAGGAAACTCAATAGTAGCAAAACCCATAGCAGACATAACTTGGTGGCCTCTGCTACTGATCTCTCTTGTTAGCAGACTCCTGGCTCCTCTTGGCAGGTTCCAGCAGGATGACTCTTGCTCCACAGGTGGTCCCATGCTCCGGATGCACCAGCTCTCAGTGTTAGAGCTCTCAGCTCAGATTCAGACATTATATTCTGTTGTCTCCATCTCTTCTGATAGCATCATAGCTGCTGTCTTCATTGTCATTGTCGATTTAACAGGCTTGGGACTTTCTCAGTACAGGGTCCTTCCTTATGTTTAAATGGCACACTCCCTTCCTGGTTTTTTTGGAACAGAAAGTCCCATCTGACTCTTTGGTTCTACAGTTTTATTGGTCACTAGATGTACACTGCTGCCAATTTTCCTAAAGGTCAGGTCCTGGGCAGAGTTCCACAACCAATCCAGAAAAAAAGGTCAGTCCAGGTGGGACTGAGGGAATAGAATAAAAAGGCCAAATTGTTTTGGGTGAAGTAATTTTATACTGTGTGGTGTTTTCCATGGAGTCAATTTTGGCCCGTAGTGACCCTACAGGAAACAGTAGAACTGCCTCATAGGGTTTTCAAGGCAGTGGCCCTGTAAGAAAGCACTGGATTGCTAGCTGCAAAATCAGAGATTCAGATCTACCAGCCACTCCTTGGAAACCCTACACAAGGTCGCTATGAGTCAGCATTGACTCAAAGACACTTAACAACAATAATCTTACCAAAGCACATTGCCACATCTTTCCCCCATGGAGCCACTGGTAGAGTTGTAGCCTTTCAGTTAGCAGCCAAGAGTGTTAACTCCTGCACCGCCATAGCTCCTTATTTTATACTGTGCAGTCTTGGCTACTGTCTCAAGTTAATATTTGCAATATTTCCCTTTAAAACTTTCTTGTTTTAGTTATTGAAATAATCTTCCATTTTTAATTCTATAAACAAGATTTTTAACTGGTTGTACTTATATTTGAGCCCTGGCGTGGGGTTGTTTGAAAAGCACTGGGATGCTAACCATAAGATCAGCAATTCAAACCCATGAGGAATTCTCAGAAACCCTATACAGGATCCCTTTGAGTTGGAACCAACTCTACAACAAAACCATAACAACAACAACAAACACTTACATTTGGCTTATCTTTTTTCAATCTTAACACATGGTTTTGTAATTAAAATTTAGCCTATAGCTTCAGTACATATGCATATCATATGTAAATATGGACTGTATTGTCTGTTTTAAACATAAAAATCTAGTATCTTCTTTATACTTTTTTTTCAGGAGTTTAGAATCAGTCTTAATAAACATATCTATTTATTTATTTTGTTTAGTGGTATTATCATTGTGTGAAGCACTGGACTGCTAACATATGGTTGGCATTTTAAGCCCACCAGCTGTTTCACAGAAACCCTATACAGGATTGCTGAATCAGAATTGAGTTGATGAAAGTGAATTTTGAGTTATATATGGGTCTAGGAGCCCTGATGGTATAGTGGTTAGGCACCCAGCTGTTCACTTTAACTTTAAGGTCTGCTTATAGTGGTTACGAATTGGGCTGCAAACCTCAGCGTGAGCAGTTCAAAACTACTAGCTGTTCCGTGGTAGAAAGATGAGACTTTCTGTTCCCATAAAGATTTACAGACTCAGAAACCCTGTGCAGGGTTGCTATGAGTCAGAACCAACTCCACGGCACATAACAACAACACAATCAATATATCAGTTGCTCCACAGGAGAAAGCAGTCTGCTGCCTTAAAGATGGCAGCCTCAGAAACCCTATGGGACAGTTCTACTGGTGTTACTGTTAAGTGCTGACCAGTCAGTTTGGACTCACAGCAACCTTGTGTAGGGTTTTCAAGGAGCAGCTGGTGGGTTTGAATGGCTGGCCTTGCAATTAGAAGTCCAGTGCTTATCCTACAGCACCATACCATTATTTGTTTTTGTTAAGAGCTATTGAGTTGGTTCTGACTCATAGCCACCTTGTGTAGAGTTTCTGAGGAGTAGCTGGTGGGTTTGAACTTCCAGCATTGTGGTTCACAGTCCAGTGCTGATCCTACAGCACCATACCAGGAATCCTACAGGGTCACAATAGCAATGAGTTTATTGATTTATTTTTAAATTTATAACAATATCCCATATGAATTTGGGATTCAATTAACAAATCATTTCAAACAAACAGGGTTGTTGTTGTTACTAAATATTATTGAATTGGTTCTAACTCATAAGATCCCGGTGTGGGGTTGCCAAGAAGCAGTTGGTGGATTTGAACTATCAACCTTATGGTTGGCAATCTTCTGTGTTTGCACTACAGCATTACACCAGGACTCCCTAAGAAGTGTGTATAACATATATTATGTATTATTAATTTTTTTTCTTATATTTAGATAAATTTAGAGTGAATCCAGAAGAAAAATGAATAAACATTTATCTGGAAAAATAGAATATAAATCCCTGGAGTCAGAGTTACTGGCTGGTAAGAGAATTGCAATAACTCTGGAGAAAGAGGTAGAATAAGGAAAGTGACTATTTAGGCTTATATTCTCTTTTGAAAGTGATGGATTGTACCCTCAATTAAATGAAAGTTATATAATAGAAATGCATCTCTCACTATGAGACTGGGGCAGATCCACAGTAGAGTGAAACATTTTTAAATTGCAGAAATTAAGTATATTGAACATTCATGTTAATACTTCATATAAATCCTAAATTTCCTAAATCACCTGAAAAACCATTATGAAGTATCTCCTAAATGTGAGTGTCTTAGACTTAATGACATCAAGCACTTGCTTAACCGCACTGCAGCAAATTCAGCTATCATACATGCTTTCTTGATTTGTCCAGCATTTGTGGTCTAAAGGTCACTATTAACATATGTCCATTATTGTTGCTTTTTAGATATCACATTATTACTGTATTTATTTTACATTCTGCTAAGTTGAGTTTGGAAAACTTTAATAAGCCCAGATAACAAAAGTGGAATGGAGAATTGCTCTGCAGCACTCCTGGCTAATTTCTCTCCACCTTTGCTTTTTTTTCCTGGCCTCACAGTGGGTTCATTCCTCCCAACTCAGCCCTCTAAATTAGAAGCACTTTTATCTGCAGCTGTCAGCCCAGTCCTTCAAAGATTATTTCCAAACCAGTCATCCTTATCTACAGGGAGGGGCAGGGAGTGGCCTGGAGCGCTAATATGTTTTTCAAAGAGAGCACTGAACATGGTGATAGTATTAGCCTGTAATGAGAGGAAGCCGAGTCTTGTCAAATGCGCTCCAATTAAGTGTTACAGACTTCCCCCAGGAACAGCTTCTTTCTATTGGGAATTCAGTAATGTTCAGTGACTTTATTCCTCGGGCTAAGGCAAGATTTTTCAGACATGCCAGAAGAGAGTCGATCCAAAGGAAAACATTCTTCTCTGTCTTGTCAAGATTCAGAAATTCACTGCCAACACAAGTCAGTTTGTGCTCAAGCAGGCTTTCTTAGTAAATGAACCATAAAATAAAAAATAAAAAAAAATCTCAAACCCAATGCCTTGGAGTGAAGCCTCCTCGTAGCACTCTGTCTGACACAATGAACTACCCCACTAAATCCAAGGCTGCAGTCTTTATGGTAAGTCCTGGAGTGCCGCTATAGGAAAACACTTCACCGCTAGGACGGTTTGAACCACGAGGTTCAAACTCACCACCCACTCCTCGGAAACCTATGTTGTTGTTGTTATGTGCCGTGAAGTTGGTTCCGACTCATAGCGAGTCTGTACAGGGTTTCTAAGGCTGTAAATCTTTATGGGAGCAGAAAGTCTCATATTTCTCCCACGGAACAGCTGGTAGCTTCGAACTGCTGACCCTGAGGTTCGCAGCCTGATTCGTAACCACTACTCTACAGGAGCTCCTTCGGAAACCTAAAGGAAGGTGGCTATGAGTTGGAACCAACTTGACAGAACTTAATAACAACAATAACAATCTTTGTGGATGCACAATGTCATCTCATTCTCCCTCAGAGCAGCTGATAGGTTCAAACCACGGAGCATTCAGTTTGCGCCCAAATATTTAAGTACTGAGCTGATTCTTAGCCCAAGACTAGGATGTATTTGGTCTATTGAGGTACAAGGACCATAAAAGTAGCGATCATAGAAATTACTGTTTGTTGTTAGATGTGGAAGAGTCACTTCCAGTTCATAGTATACAACTGCTCAGTCCCGCACCATCTACACAGTAAATTGTTGCCATGTTTGAGCCCATTGTCCAACAAAGAGAAAATGTGAGCTTTTGCATTAACCAGAAGAAGAGCTCAAGTCGTTATACTGACCTAGTCATCTTCTTAAGGAGCCATAGTGATGAGCTAGGTTAGGTGCTGGGTTGGTAACCAAAAGGTCGATGGTTCAAATTCCACTAGTCACTCCATCAGAGAAAGACGAACTCGTCTGCTCCTATAAATATTTACAGTCTCAGAAACCCTATATAGAGTTACTGTGCTTTGGAATCGATTTGGAAGTGGGTTTAACTTAATAGACTTATTAATGGTCAGTAATAGCGTTTAAACTCATTCAAAATTGACCATTTTCATCCTATCTGATTATAAATGTACTTAGAGATGCATACAGTTGCTAACTCAACAAAAATACTTACACCTAGAATTATTAGGATTTATTGTGTCCACAGACACAGTTATAATAAGTTTAAAATGCAGTTTACTTGTGTGATTAACTCAAATTACTACTTCCAAGGAAGTCTAGTTTAGATCAACCTTTTCACTCTGTGTTTTATTTAGTTAATTTGTAGATATTTTTATACACTTTGCTAATTTTAGTCTCCTTAAAATACAGTTGAAATAAAACATGGACTATCTTCTTAACTTTATGTAACAATAATTTTTAAAAGTTGCAAAAAATACTTTGTTTCTAATTATATAATTTAATTATGTTGCTGTTGTTGTTGTTAAGTGCCATCGAGTCGGGTCCGACCCATAGCGACCCTGTACAGGGTTTCCGAGGGTGTAAATCTTTACGGGAGTAGACAGCCTCATCTTTCTCCCGCGGAGCAGCTGGTAGTTTCGAACTGCTGACCTTAAGGTTCGCAGCCCGATTCGTAACCACTACGCTACCAGAGCTCCTTAATTTAATTATAATCCCTCAAAATTTTTTTATGTGTAAGAATTTTTTTTTAAAAAAAAGAATTTTACTTATAAGATTTATAAGAATCAAGGGTTCAGATAAGAATCATAAGAATTAATTAATGTGACATAACACAGAAAAACATGTTTAAAATTTTAAATTTATGAAAAGTTGTTTTTAAAATATGTTTTGATCTAATCTTATAAAATACCTGAAATGTAATCCTATTTCAAAATATCAGTATCAATTTTTGATTACTATATATTATTCTTAAGGAGCTCTGGTAGCGTAGTGGTTACGAATCGGGCTGTGAACCTCAAGTGCAGCAGTTCGAAACTACCAGCTGTTCCGTGGGAGAAAGATGAGGCTTTCTGCTCCCATAAAGATTTCCAGCCTCTGAAACCCTGTACAGGGTCGCTATGAGTCGGAACCAACTCCACAGCACATCACAACAACAACAACAATATATTATTCATATATCTATCATATAACCATAATTGAAAGTGTAATTAAAAATTAGTCTAATTATTTTAGTTTACTGTTACTGAAATAAGGACAGGCTCAGCAGTTATAAGTTTTCTCAGTTTTACATAGATTGATACTAAGACTAGAATTTTCAAGGTCTGTCTTCATTCATATGTCTCTGCTCAGTTGAAATAACTCAGAGACTCTTTCTCCCCACATGACCTATCCTTTAAACTATCCTGAGCTTCCCCACAGCATAGTGGTCTCAGCATTTCATACAGGGTAACATGTTTCCCCCAATGCACAAAAACAGACACTACTAGGCCTTCTTAATGCTTAGTGTTGGAAGTCCCAAAATGCCACCTCCTTTGAATTTTACCAATAATTCAAAGATAATTCAAATTTTAAAAAAAGAGAAATCAACTCCCCTTATTGATGGTATAGTATAATAAGGTCATATTGCAAAAGAACATGTGGAATGAGAGTTATTGTTGTACCACTTTAGGAAACAAGGTCCACTGCTCTATCTGAAGCCAACTTCTATGGAAAACTGAGACTTCACTATAGGATTGTTGTTGTTGTTATATGCCGTGGAGTCGGTTCGACTCATAGCCACCCTGTACAGGGTTGATAGCTAAGATTAAAGTTGACAAATCTGACATACTAACAAAATCCACATTTTAAGAGGTTTGTTATTAAGGCTTATCACTTACCTAAAATCTTCCTTCATCTGATTTTGGACTGACATCTATATCATGGTTTCTCACCCAGTCATCCAGTGAAAGTTGGACAACGAATAGAAAAGATGATAGAAGAATTGATACACTTGGATTATGGTGTTGGAAAAGAAAGTGCCACGGATTGAAAGAAATAAAAATAAAACAAATACATCTGTCTTGGAAAAAGTACATCCAGTATAGCCAGACTTCATCTTTTGTAGTCTGAACATACTATTAGGAAGGAACAGTCTTCGGAGAAGGACTTCGTGCTTGGAAAAGATGAGGGTTAGCAAAAAATAGGAAGACCTCCACGGAGACAGATTGACACAGTGGCATCAGCAATGGGTTCAAATGTCAGAATGTAAGGTTGGCACAGTGTTTCATTCTATTGTTCATAGGGTCACTATGAGTCACAACCTACTCAACAGCACCTATTAACAACAAGACAGACTGTTGTCTATTACAGATAGAGAGTTTAGTAGAACTTGATTAATGGCAATCAGACACCACACTTTTTCTACTATAGAATAAGCATTGGCCTGGTAATCAAAAGGTTAGCAGTTCAAACCCACCATCAAGTTTTGGAAACCCTGTACAGGGTCTCTATAAGTCACAACTGACGAGGTGGCACACAATGACAACAACTGCAGAAGCTAGATTTTATTTCCCAGATTTTCTTGCCTATATAGCGTAGTGGCTACGAATCGGGCTGCGAATCTTAAGGGCAGCGGTTCGAAACTACCAGCCGCTCCGCGGGAGAAAGATGAGGCTTTCTACTCCCGTAAAGATTTACACCCTCGGAAACCCTGTACAGGGTCG
>NW_006408523.1:26864273-26865227 GCF_000296735.1 Chrysochloris asiatica | reverse complement strand
AATTAATGGTCTGTTCCACACAGTCTGCCCCTGGTCTTGTTTTGACTGATGATTTGGAGCTTTTCCATCATCTCTTCCTGCAGATATAGGCAATTTGATTTCTATGTAATTCATCTGGTGAGGTCTACATGTATTGTTGTCTCTTATTCTGTCTAAAGAAGTTATTTGAAATGAACAAATCATTGATGAAGAGAACATGGGAACACTGGATGGTTTAAAGTTAAGAAAGGTGTACGACAGGGTTGTATTATTTCACCATTCTTATTCAACCTGTGTGCTGAGCAAATAATCTGAAAAGCTGGGTTATATGAAAAAAAATGTGGCATCAGGATTGGAGGAAGTCTCATTAACAACCTGCGATATGCAAATCATACATCCTTGCTTGCTGAAGGTGAATATGACTTAAAATATTTACTGATAAAGATCAAAGATCACAGCCTTTGGTATGGATTGCAGCTCAATGTAATGAAAACAAATATCCTTACCACTAGACCAATAAACAACATTCTTATCAATGGAGAAAAGATTGAAGGTGTTAAGGACTTCAATCTTCTTGAATCAACTAGGAAGCAGCAGTCAAGAAACCAGAGGATGTACTGCCTTAGGAAAATCTGTTGCACAAAGCCTTTTTGAAAATGTTGAAAAGCAAATGTGTCAGCTTGAGGACTAAGGTGCACCTGACCCAAGCCATGGTATTTTTAATAACCTCATATGATTGTGAAAATTGGGCAGAAAACAATGAAGACCATAGAAGAATTGATGCATTTGAGTTATGGTGTTGGATGAAAATATTGAAAGTGCCAAGGGGCTGCCAAAAGAACCAATAGATTATTTTTGGAAGTGCAGCCAGGGTGCTCCTTGGAGGCAAGATGGCCAAACTTCGTCTCTCATACTTCAGATATATTGTCAGGAGGGACCAGTCGCTGGAGAAGGATATCATGTTTGGTAAGGTGA
>NW_006408523.1:26854504-26864173 GCF_000296735.1 Chrysochloris asiatica | reverse complement strand
AGGCTTTCTACTCCCGTAAAGATTTACACCCTCGGAAACCCTGTACAGGGTCGCTATGGGTCGGAACCGACTCGAAGGCACTTAACAACAACAACAATTCTGATAGCATAGTGTACTACACATTTGGCTGCAAATCTCAAAGTCAGCAGTTTGAATCAATCAATCCATGTTAGAAAGATGGCACTTTCAACTCCCATAAAGATTTGCAGCATGAGAAACCCTATCTAGGACCAATGAGTTGGAACTGACTTCATGACACACAACCACCGACCATCACCAATGCTTTGAACAAAGTTTGTACTGGTCCAGTCATGGCAGAAATTGGAAGAGAAACTAAAGGCGACCAGAAAATTCAGAGTTTGGGTAATTTGCATCAATAACCTGAATGGAAAAGATGACGGGTTTAAGCCATGGAATATGAGACTTAGATGAGGCATAGTGAGCCCTTTTGGGAGCTTGATACGGGAGATCAGATTATTGGAGAAACTGAAGAAGGACAACATTCAAAGTGGTGCCGCTGATGACCATCTTGAACAACGTTGCTGTTTCTAAATCTGTGTGCAAGAAATTTGGTTGCTATGCAATACAAACACTGCTCAAAAGCGAGATGAAGTTTCTAGCAGGGCTGTGATCTGTCATTTTTCCTGTCTCTGGTTATTCCTTCAGTTCACCCAAGTTTTTAATATTCAGGTTTGTTCCGGTGTCACTTCAGTTAAGACTCAACCAGACTGGACTTGTTTGAAGGTTTGCCTGAATAGAAGGAAGACAGAGGTCATTTTACTGTGTTTCTATTTTTTCCTACTTACTGACAGCCTATCAGTGTATATTTACTTGTTTTGTTGACGTGGAGAGTTTCATAACAAGATGTGTATCTTCCTGAACCTTTCATCATTCCTATGACAATATAAAAGTAAAGTCAAGATTTCCAGTGGTAGCCTTCTGATTTGCACCTCTTCGATACAAAAACTTCCGTACTGGTCAGGTTCTAGAATCTACTTCTTTTAGCGAATCAGTTTAGGGAATGATTGCTCAGCCATTCATTGTGTTGCTCTCTCTGAAGGGAATCACATATTTTAGTAGCACCACTAGAATGGCAGTATATCATTTTTATCTTCTGTAGTTGATACTGTAAGATAAAAAATAAGATAAAGAATCTTATTTGTAACATATTTGATTTTTTTTAAATAAGGTAAAAGAATGGAGAGAAAGCGGAAAAAAGTAAAGTAAAAAATAAAAGCAAACGGGTAATTATTGCTCTTTATATTTAAAATAATCTCAGTGTCCAATATTTTAGGTGAAAAATCATTAATATAATTCAGAATTATTTCAAATGTTATTTCTCCCCAAACTTACCTCAACACTGAAGTTATAGCATTTACTATGATTTATTCTAATCATTCAGGGAATATTCTGGCTTTCAACAAGTTTTCTCATCTAGGATTTGCTTGCTAAATTCAAATTGGTAGTGTAACAGTACATTTACCTTATTGATTATTTCAGTGTTTTGCTAAAAGAACATGCATTCCTCTTTCTATGAGTCTCTTAATTGTATTGTCCTTAATGGACCCACGGAATGGGCCTGAAAACACAGCACACTTGAGCAGTTTGTTGCTTTGAAATAGATTGCAAAGAACTAAGACTTCTTTTCTCACTATAATTAGAGAAAGACGAGGCTCTGAGATTGTAATATGCCTTTCTGAAGTTCAGGTCTTTTATTTTTACAAATGATAATGATGCATGCATTTGTTGAAATCACAAAGATAATCTGAGACTCAAATCAAATTATATCATTGAAGTAAAATTGCTCGGTTAACTTCGAACAATAGTGAAAAAAAAAAAAAAAAAAAAAAAACCTGTTAGGAATAGGGATAATGCCATGGTCTGCATAAGGTTTTCTCCTTAACACAGGAGAATTGAATTTTTAGAACTGATTTATGAATACCAAAGAAATATAAAATGATATTCTTAGTTCATCTCTTATATTAACTATTATAGTTGTCAGTTTTATCTTACTTATCAGTGATAATTTTTTCTCAGTAATGTAATATCAAGAAACTTTGTTGTTACCAACAGTTGTTGTTGTTGTTGTTAGGTGCTATCGAGTTGGTACCAAATCAGAGTGACCCCATGCACAACTGAGTGAAACATTGTCTGGTCCTAGGCCAACCTCACAATCGTTGCTATGCTTGAGCCCCTTGATGCTGCCACTGTGCCAATCCATCTTGTTGGGGGGTCTTCCTCTTTTTCTCCAAAGCTCCACTTTACCAAACATAATATTCTTCTCCAGTGACTGGCCCCTCCTGATAACATGTCCCAAGTATGAAAGATGAAGTCTGGCCACCCTGGCTTCCAACAAGCACTCTGACTGTATTTCTTCCAACACAGATCTATTCTTTTGGTATTCCATGGTACTTCCAATATTCTCCTCCAACACTACAAGTTAATATCCTGCAACACCATAACTCAAAATTCTTTAGCTTAACCCATTTCAACTAGCCTTATGTTTTCTGTAACTCTGGTTTGGGTTGTTTTTAGGGGTTTTTTTGTTTGTTTGTTTTTTGTTTTTTGCAGTATAATCTAAATATTCTAAACATTAAGGGCATCATCTATTTTGCCGGGATCTTTTAACAAGAGGAGTATTGCATTTTATGACGAATGTGCATAGCAGGAAAGAGTAAAAGTTTAATTTTTGGGAGAGTAATACTTTGACAATAGGAAAAATTAACACAAATTTTTGTTTTTCCTTTAAGTGATGAAAGTAATTTGATTTTTATTTGTTATTTCTTCAGTGTCATTGAGTCAGTTCTAAGTCAGAGCAATACTATATACGGTTTCCGAGGAGCAGCTGGTGGGTTTGAACTGCTGATCTGTAGTTAGCTTTCTAGTGCTTATCGTACGCTGCCACACCAGGATTTACATTTAAATAATTAAAGATTTGGCAAGTAGATGAACCTAGTTGTTGTTGTTATTGTGGTTGTTGAGGAGCAGATGAGCTTGAACCGCTGACCTTGTTGTTGAGCAGCTGTTGAGCTTGAACAGTAGACCTTGTCGTTCAAACTGACCTTGCAGTCCAGTGCATTAACCCACAGGGCCACACCAGGACTCCCACTAGGATGGGCTAAACACTTTCCAGTTGTGATGAGAGTTACCTTTTGCTTTTCTGGGAGACCAAGTATTTAAAATGACTTCTCTTTTTTTCTGTTGATAGCAAAAAGATAAACTAGATATCCCCAGCTTCTACAACAAAGAAATAACTTTAAATGCTGATAAAAACATTTTAAAAATTCTCTAAAATGCATACATAATCTCATAAGAAAGTAGCAAAACCCCAAGATTAAATGGGAGAAAGACTGAGAGAAGAAATGACAATACCTCAGCATTAATACAATTTCTTAACGTTTACTGTAGTGTGTGTTGTTGTTGTTGCAAGTGTGTTAAGTATGGCAATGTTTGTGTGGGAATTGTGTGTGGTCTTAACTGGTGATATAGCTCTCATGAGAGGCATTCCATCTGTTGCTTCTGGGTATCCTAGGCACATGACCCACATCAAATATTATTCTTTTTATTTCCTGTTGTGGCACCATAACATAAGCACTCGAGCTCAAGGTCAGTTTGAACTATAAGGTAGGCAGTTCAATCTCATCAGTTGCTCCTCAGAAACCCTCTACAGGGTTGTTATATGTCAAAACAGACTCGACGACACTAAAGAACAAGAAGAATATGAAGTTATTATCAATTCCAACTCCAATGAACTTGAAGATGAGTTTTTGTTTATTCATTTTTATAAGAATGCTTTTTCTTCGAATTATTAACCAACTGTCAAGGTTTGATATTTTCTTTGTTAGATTTTTTTCCCCCTAGTCTACAATTTCAATAAAACTGTTATCTTTGAGAGTTTCAGATGTAAAAGACATTCCAGGTCATACTGTATGGACCACAAAGTCCTTTTTTTCTTTTTTTGTCTATCCCTGTTTGACCCAAGCTTATTTACTTCACAGCTCACTGCCAGCATGACTCAATGGTTAAGCACTGAGTTTCTATAGCACAGGCTGCTGGTCTGATCCTATCACCAGCAGCTCTCTAGACCCCGTGATCTGTTTCTACTAGGAATAAACAGAAACCCTGGGACCCTTGTGTCACTGCCCAGTTACAGCCATCCTGTAGGGGAGAGGAGAACTACTCCATAGGGGTTTCAAGGCTGTAACTTCTAGGAAAGCTGGTGGGCTTGACCTGCTAACCTTTGCTTAACAACTGAGCACTTAATTACTAGACCACCAGAGCTGTAAATGTGTAAGGATTACAATTTAAGAAACTTAATGGGGCAGTTTTACTTTGTCATATAGCATCGCTAAGAGTTGGAATTTATTCAGCGGCACATAAAAATATGCTATATACTACATTGTTGTACTTAAGTGCTGTCAAGTTGATTTTGACCCACATTTCTGTGGGCTAATGCACTGTAATGTAAAGTCAGTTTGAATCACAAGATTGCAAGTTCAAACTCACCAGCTACTCCTTGGAAACCCTTTACAGGGGCATTATGGGTAACAACCAACTCAATGGCCCTTCACAACAACAAGATATAAATTATTTATATTAAAGTCATTTCTTATAAAATCTTATTGTTGTTAAGTGCTATCAAGTTGGTTCTGACACATAGTAACCCTATATAGTTTTCTGATGATTGGCTTGTGGTTTTGAACAACTGACCTACAGCTAGCAGTCCAGTGTTTATTCTACAGTGTCATTTTTATTAGATAGGTCATATTTTCCCCATTTTAATAATGAGAAAATGAATAAATAATAGACTGATGTTTACTTAGTGTTTATTTGATGCTGGAGTCCCTAGGTGGAGCTAACAGTTAATGCTTTCTGCTACCAACAGAAGGATTTAAGATTCCAGTTCACCCAAAAAAGACTCAAAAGAAAGATCTGGTGATTTACTTCTGAAAAATCAATCACAGGAAACCCTATGAAGCACAAGTCTACTCTGACACTGGGGTCACACTGAGTTGGAGTTCACTTGACACCTGGTATTTTATTTTAGACACTACTCTAATTGCTTAAACATGTTAACTATCTTGGAAATAATATAAATAGAAATTAAGATCATTCCATCTTTCCAGATGAAGGCAGAGATATATAGAAGAAATTGTTCATGGTCATATAGCTAAAGGATGTTAGAACCAAGATTCAATACCTTTGTTATCTGGCTTCAAAACATGTTCCATGCTATAGCTATAGCTGTTTCTTGGTTAAGAGAATCGTCACTCAATCTCAGAAGCCTCAGCTCTCAAAATCTGCTTCCCATAGTGGCAGGGTAGGCTGTGTATGAATAGAATTTCCACTAGAACAGCTAAGGTATTTAAAAAAAAACATATTTGTGTTACATATACAGTGCTGTTATAACAAAAATACTACACAGTGGATGGTTTCAAAAACACAAGTTTGTTTTCTTACAGTTTAGGGGACTAGAAGTCCAGTCAGGGCACTGGCTCAAGGAGAAGACTTTTTCTGTTGGTTCTTGAGGAAGTTCCTTGTCTCCTTTCAGCTTCTGTTTTTTGATTCCTTGGAGATTTCATGATGTGGACTCTATTTTCCTTCATTTGTGCTTGATGAGTTAATGTGCTCTTGTATATCTCAAAAGAAATGTATTTAAGAACTATTCTCCTAATACTATCTCATTGACACACAAAGAAAACCCATTCTTATATGGAATAAAAACCACTTCCATAGGCATAACACACATTTTAGGGGACAAAATTTAATCAATAACACTATTAAAGGATCAGAAAAGTCACCAAGACAGTAAACAATTGTGGAATACATTTCCAGAGAGAAGGGAAGAAAACAGAAAAGAGTCATGAAATTGAGCTCTGTAAGGACTTGGTGCTTTAGGATAAGCACTGGACTACTAACTGCAAGGTCGTTAATTCAAATCTACCAGTCACTCTCAGGGTCTCTATGAGCCAGAAGTGACTCAGTATCACACAGCAACAAGTCTTTAGATATGTACCTATTTAAAACATGATGGCTGAGGGGGACAGAGCAAAGCTTTTGCAGACTCAGAATTAAGGAACAAATTTGAGGTTAACACTTTTAATTGAGATGCAAAAGGTAAAACCCTAGGACTAAAAATGAATCAAAAATAGATGGGGTTTGAATGATCTCAATACACTATTGGATTTATGTGATTTGTTAGTGGCCTGACAAAAGTAAAACTAAATCCTCTTTAAAATAAGACAAGCAATAAAGAAAATAGAATCTAGTCTGACATGTGCAATTCAAATCCAAAATATATATGATAGAAATTACGAACTAGAAGGCATTTTGAAAGATTAATGACTGAGAATTTTTTCAAAACAAACCAAAGCCTTCAAGATATGGATACAAGAAGATCTAAGAATCCCAAATAATTATTTAATAATTTGAAGCAGAATATATATTTAGGTGCATTGTAGATTAACTAGTGAAATCCAAATACAAAATAAAAATACTGAAATCAGCCTGAGAAATCCACATTACCTTTAATGGGAGAAAACTATATTAATATTTGACTTCTTAACAGAGACAATGAAAAGCAGAAATAGTGTCTGGCAGCATCAGAATTCTAAAATTTAATAACTTCCAAACTATAAGTGGATATCAATTTCAAACGTCTTTTAAGACTAAATGAAGCTGACTTCCGGTTCCGGGGCAGGATAAGCATCGGGATTCAGCCAAGTCTCTTATGGAGAGGCAAGGACAAACCAGGAAAAATGCTTTGCTAGGACAGTCCCGGAGCGTTAAATTTAATATAAAGCAAGGTGAAATAGTTTCAGGGGTCTACCAGACAAGAAATCTTAGAGACAATAGTAAAGAAAGGGCCTTTTCAATCAAAGCTTTTCAATCTGATGGCTGAAGGTCCAGTGCCCTAACGAAGGTCGGAGGGCAGAGCCACAATAAACCGGCCTAAAACCATCCAGCAATTTTTAGAAAAAGAGTGGGTTTTGTTTTGTTTTTTTTTCCTTTTTTTTTCTTCCGCTGGCACACCCTCTCTGCCTAGCCCCAGCGGTGTCTTCACATGGGTGGGAGTGCACCCACAAAAGGGTCCAGCATTGTGCCCACAGGACACAATTGATGCTGTCACCCTGAGCTGTGCTGAGGGAGTATCTTCTCACAGTGCACAGAGAGAGTAGCTGTAAATTCCAGGCTGCACCAGAGGCTAATCCTGTCGTGGGCTGTTATGACGTTTGACTCTTGGATTTAGCCCTGAAGTTGGCCCTCCTACTTGGGCAGAAGTTTTTATTCCTGCCTTACCTAACAAGGGACAGCAGCTTTAGCCATATAGCCAGGTAGCATTTACACTTTGTAAAACCCCAACATAAAAGGCAAAAGCCAACACCAGCTATTATATACAAGAAGAGTGTATAAGCCAATACCTTTTTAAAATACACTAAAGGAGGTAACAAATACAGCTGCAGGACAGAAATCCCATTGCAGAGACCTGACTGAACTTTAGAGATAAATGTGCCAAGAATTTTTCGTCCACCCATTTCCCTTTCTCTGTCTGCACACCACCACTCAGGTGACGAGAGAGAGTGACTGGGTGATAGGACACCCCTCCCACAGTACGAGGGTCTTACTGCTCACGCACATGGTTCTGCTCAGCTATGAACTAGCTCCCACTAGGAGACAAAACCTAGACAATCTTGCTACGGATTTTTGTTTTGTTTTTTCCTTTTTTATTTCCCCCCTTTTAAAATGGAGTGGGCTCTTTCTTCCCCTACACTACCCAAGAAGAGACAGCAATTGCGGTCCTATAGCCAAGTTGCAATCACACCCTCTAAAATCCCCCCATCCAGGCAAGAGCCAATACCTGCTGCTGTACACCAACTAGACAGCCAACACCTGCTACAGATACTCTGAGTTGAGTAAAAAGAAAAGGGAAAAGGGAAGCCCATTCTCCTGATCACATCTACCTGGAGGCAATCAGAAAGCATAATAATACATCAACATGTTGTTGTTAAGTGCTGTTGAGTTGGTTTCGACCCATAGCGACCCTGTACAGGGTTTCCAAGGAGTGACTGGTGAGCTTGAACCGCTGACCTTGCAGTTCAAAAGGCATTGCAGTTTGGCACATTAACCCATAGCACCACACCAGGACTCCAATATACATTGATGTAATTGAAATCACACCTAACTGTTGAAGATGCCCAAGAAACAGTTGATGACATCAGCACATGTCCAGAAACAAAATAGAGTAACTGAGGCAAATGAGCTGGAGGTAGACTTGGACCTCACATTGGAAGGAGGGCAGGTTTTGGACTGCATAAGAAGAAATTCAGGAGCGTGATATGAACATACTTCCAAACACTGCACAGAGGGGTTTAGAACAAAAAGGAAGAAGTAGGGAAAACACTACAGGAACAATTGAAAGCAATTCAAAATCTGCAAAAAGAGGTCCAAACGATTCATAATAAAATATCAGTAATAATGAAAGTGCTATGGGCTGCCAGAAGAACCAATAGATCTGTTTAGGACAAAGTGCAGCCTGAGTGCTCCTTGGAGGCCAAGATGACCAAATTTCATCTCTCATACTTCAGACATATTGCCAGGAGGGACCAGTCGCTGGAGAAGGATATCATGTTTTGTAAGGTGGAGGTCAGAGAAAAAGGGGAAGACCCCCAAAGAGATGGATACACATCAAAAAAATAATATATCATGACCAAAAGGAATTCATATCAGGAATGCAAGGATGGTTCAATATTAGAAAAACAATCAATGTAATTGCCATATAAATAAAAGAAAGGAAAAGAACCACATGATCATATCAATTGATGCATAAAAGGCATTTGAAAAAGCCAACATCCATTCCTGATAAAGGCACTCAGCAAAGTAGGAATTGAAGAGAAATTCCTTAAGATAAGTAAGAGGATATATGCAAAACCAACAGCCAACATCTCTCAATGGAGAGAAGCTAAAAGCCTTCCCTTTGAAAACAACAACTAGACAAGGATGCTCCTTGTCACCACTCTATTCAATATTGTGTTGGAAGTCTTAGCCAGAGCTGTAAGAAGAGATAGAGAAATTAAAGGCATCCAAATTGGCAAAGAGGAAGTAAAACCCTTTTTGCAAATGACACGATTTTATAAATAGAAAACCCCAAAGACTCAGTAAAAAACTACTGGACTTCATTGGAAGATTCAGAAAAGTGGCAGGGTACAAGATCAACATACAAAAATCAGTTGGTTTCCTCTATAGTAATAATGACAGTACTGAGAAGGAAAATAGGAAAGCAAACCATTCACAATAGCCACCCAAAGGATGAAATACTTAGGAATAAATGTAACCAGGGAAACAAAGGATCCGTACAAAGAAAACTACAAAATACTACTACACGAAACCAAAAGAGACTTACAAAACAGGAATAACATACCATTCTCCTGGATAGGAAGACTTAACATTTAACATTGTGAAAATGTCAATACTACTGAAAGAAATCTACACATATAACACAATCTCAATCCAGATTCCAATGACATTCTTTAACAAGATGGAAAAAAAACCACAATTACAAACATTATATGGAAAGGAAAGAGACCAAGGATAAACAAAGCACTCTTTAAGAATAAAGTTGGGAGCCTCTCACTCCCTGGTTTCAAAATTTACTAAATGGCTGTAGTGATC
>NW_006408523.1:26830394-26851843 GCF_000296735.1 Chrysochloris asiatica | reverse complement strand
AAGCATTGCACAAACAAAAGAAGACGAAATAGATGTTTGGAATATACTAAAGATTAGAAATGTATGTGCATCAAAAGACTTCACCAAAAGAGTAAAAATGGAGCCCACAGAATGTGAAAAAATATTTTGCAATGCCATATCAGGCAAGAGAATAATTTCTAAAATATATAGGCAAGTGCAATACCTCTATGAGAAAAAGATAAATAACCCAATTAATAAGTCATCACAGGACAACAGACACTTCACCAAGGAACACATTCAGGTAGCTAATAAACATATGAAGAAATGTTCAGTAACATTAGCCATTAGAGGGATGCAAGGTATCATCTCACACCAACCATAACAGTGAAGTTCAAGAAAGCAGAAGACAATAAATGTTGGCAATGATGTGGAGAGACTAGAGCCCTCTTATATTGCTGTTGGGAATGCAAAATGGTCCAAGAACCATGGGAAACAATATGACGCTTCCTCAGAAAATTGGGAATAGAAATACCTTATGATCTAGCAATTCCTCTACTTGGTATGTATCCTCAAGACATATGAGCCATAACATGAGTAGAAACATGCATACCAATGTTCATAGCAGCAGTATTCATAATTGTAAAAAGATGGAGACAGCCTAAACACCCATCAATGGAAGAATGGATAAACAAACTTTGGTACATCCACACAATGGAATATTATGCTACCTTGAATCCACCACATAATATGGATGAATGTTGAGGAGGACATGATGCTGAATGACGTTGTTGTTAAGTGCCCTTGAGTCGATTCTGACCCATAGCAACACTGAATAGGGTTTCCAAGTAGTAGCTGGTGAGCTTGAACCACCAACCTTGCAGTTCAAATGACTTTGCAGTCTGACACATTAGCCAACAGTGTCATACCAGGATTCCAAATTAGTCAGTCACAAAAAGACAAATACTGCATAAAACCATTATTGTAACAGTTTAAGAAAAGATACCCAGACTAAAAGGAAAAAAAAAATATTTATTTTTTGATTATGAAGGGGAGCAGGAGAGAGACAGTATGGAGGTGATGGTGTAACACAGGGTAGGGGATAGACAAATCACAGTATCATAGTTTGTGTGTTGGGCTGGGTTATACACAAGAAGGGGGAGGGGATTTGAAGAAAACAGTAGATAAGAGAATACTTAGGCTGGTTTGCATGGGCCAAATGGGACAGAGGTAAATAGTAATATATGATTAACCTTGGTACAATGGGCTCTGTGATGCAGGGATTGAGGTATAGTCTGAATGGGTAAAAGAGGGGAAATAATGTTAAGATGATTGACTGTTTTAGGAATATTCATTTCCCTTGCATATCATTGTAAAACAGACACTTGAGGGGGATAGAAAGAAATATCCGGAAACATTATTATAGAAAGCTTGTAAGCCCATCTTCAGCCTATAACTGATTGGAATACTTAAAAAAGGTGCTAGAACTTGCCCAGTGAGATAGGCCTCTTGCAGAGCCTTTGTAGTATATAAAACCTTAGGAGGAATCCTAATCCCCATTCAGAACCTTCTGAGGTGGGAAATTACCACTTGAAAAGACAAGTAGACCAGCCTGAAGAAACTAGAGGAACAGAAGATACTTCTTGAAAGAAAGACCAGCAAGGAAAAAATCACAAACAAAAATGGCAGTCTGATTGGTTACCAAAAAAACAAGCAAGTTGTTCGCCAGGGAGCCAGTAAGCAAGCAATTAAGTCCCTTCAGGACAAACTCCCTTCTAAGACGGAAACTCAAATGGAACACATGAGCAGGCATGTAAGCTTGCTAGTGACCATGTTCGTCTACTGGTGAGTAGAAGTGGAGGAAAAATAGCAACGAAGATGTGGGGTGAGTAAGATTGCAATGCATAGACTCCCGTTAACCTGTAGTATTGTAAGACCTGGTTGGCTCAAAGTGTGGGGAGACCTGGGGACTCCTGAGCCATGGACAAGGACATAACCACAGAGGGCCAGAGCTGATAACAAAGTGTCCAGCTGACACGAAGTGAAGGGAGATGCATAAGAATTCCCAAACTTGTAGATGGTACCCATTTGACCTAACTTTGATGGCTGGATGATCAGGAATCGACTAGAGGAAGATTTTTTTTAAAATGTGTATATATGTATTATAAAGAAAACAAGTGTAAATCACTCAAATTTGATGAACCTGACATAATTTTGGATGGAGTAGCTTCAAATATCAACCAAGAGGGAAGGAATGTTCACATCAAGGATCATTCCCTTCCCCTCTGTACACAAGGTTGATAGGGATGGGTAACTTAGACACTGGCTACCTAAAATGGGGGAGCTCTAAAGGCACAAAGTGACTGGCTTACAAGTTTTCAAGAGGGAGTTTAGTTTCAGAATGTGCAGGGGAGTGTAGAATTCCCACCTGATAGTTTTCATCTCGTCTAAATGGGTATGGTGAAAGGATAAGATTCTTATGATTCAGTAGTGAGTAATTGTCATCATGACTAATCGTGAGTGTTACAACTGTAAAGATAGAGGTTTTGTAGCAAAAAGTGGGGAGTAGTTAGTCTTACATTCCAGGAACAGAGGATCCTAGGACCATCAAGGGAAAAGAGCAGGAGCTGAATGAAGGACCTTATCCAAAGAAGCAGTGGTGCCAGAGATGGAGGCAGAGATGAGGACATGGAGACATAGAACAACTGAGGACTCTAGACTCATGGAAGGCAAGGAGTCCCTCTGTGTTTTGGCAGCCAGGGAACAGGATTGCAGTGTGTGGCCTTTGTTTGGATGATTGTATATTCCTGAGTGTTTTAGTGTACAAAAAGAAAAGAAACAGAGGGAATAGAGGCAGGTACAGTTCAATGATGATGCATGGAGGGGATGGCAATTATTACAACCAAATGAAATACAATAGGATGAATGTAAAATTGATGTTCTCCCATATAAACTATCACTCAATTCAAATTAAAAACTTAAAAAAAAAAAAGAATGAAGTTATATTAAGACAAAAAGAGTCTGTTACAAATATATCTGTGTAAAAGTAAATATTGAAATATGGTGTTAATCACAGAGTAGCTAGCTATGCTAATATTCCTTATCTGGAAAATATGGAAACTTAAGGTAAGAAACTGGAACACCTGGATGGTTGCATTAAACAATCTTGTATCTGCAATTTCCAAAGAGCATTCAGTCTTCAGAAATGAGCATTCTTTCATGCAAACAAAATTCTACCTTCTGCATCTAACTGACAGTCCTCCTATCCATTTGCTCTTGTGGCACAGTTAAAAATGAGAAGAAAAATCAGCAAAAATCCATTAATAATTGGAACATGGAGTGCATGAAGCAAGAAGCTAGGAAAATTGGAAGTTGTCAAAAATGAAACGGAACACATAAAATTCAATATACTAGGCATTAGTGAGCTGAAATGGACAGGTATTGGCCATTTTGAAACAGACAATCATATGGCTTACTATGCCAGAAATGGCAAATTGAAAAGAAATGGGGTCACATTCATCATCATAAAGAGCATTTCCAGATCTATCTTAAACTACAATACTGTCTGGGATAGGATAATATCCGTACGCCTACAAGGAAGACCAGTTAATACCATTATTACTCAAATTGACACAACAACCGCTAAGGCTAGTGATGAAGAAACTGAAGAATTCTACCAACTTCTTCAGTCTAATATGATCAAACATGAAATCAAGATGCATTGATAATTCCCGTGATTGTTATTCAAAAGTTGGAAAGAAACAGGATCAGTTCTTGAAAAATATGACCTTGGTGATAGAAATGATGTTGGAGATCTCATTATAGAATTTTGCAATACCAACTTATTCATTGCAAATACCTTTTAAAACAACATAAAGGAGATTATACACACAGACTTTGTCAGATGAAGTACACAGGAATCAAATTTACCTTCCATTATGTCTGTGGCAAGAGACTATGGAGAAGGTGAATATCATTAGCCCAAATAAAGTCCAAGGATAACTGTGGAACAGATCATCAATTACTTAAAAGAAACTTAAGACTGAAGTTAAAGAAAATTCACACACCCACAAAAACTAAAATGTAACATTGAGTATATCCTACTCGAATTTAAAGGTATCTCAAGCACAGATTTGGTACATTAGACATTGATGACCAAAATTAAGAGATGTTTTAGGATCACATCAAGAATATCATGTATGAAGAAAGCAAAAGGCCATTTAAAAAACAAGAAAGAAAGAAAAGAACAAAAAAATGTCAGAAGAGATTCTGAAACTTTTCCTTGAATGTAGAAAAGTAAAAAATACCGAATAGAAACGTTAAAAATACTGAAAGAAATTATAAAGCAAAAGAGCAGAACAGAAAATGAAAAGACAAAATAAGGAATTAGAATATAAGATAAAAACACATGGAATCAGTAAATTAAAAGGGAAGAAAAGGGTTAACATTTCTCAAGCTGATAAAACTAAAGATAAATTTCAACCCTCAACTCACAATATGGAAAGATTCTATGGGTAAGATACTGAATGTCACAGGAAGCATCAGAAGAGGAATACACAGCATCACTGTACCAAAAAGAATTACATGATGTTCAACTATTTAAAGAGATATCTTATGATAAAAAAAAAAAAACTGATAGTACTGAAGGAAGAAGGTCAAGCTGAACTGAAGGTGGCAAAAAACAAGTCTTCAGGAATTGACTGAAAACAAATGAAAATATTTCAACAAACTGATGCAGCCCTGGAGTCACAAATAGTCTTTGTCAAGAAATTAAGATTCAACACCAGCACTCATGGAAGCAACAGTCAGGAAATCAAGCAATGTATTTACGCAAATGTGCTGCACAAAACCTCTGCAAAGTGTTCAACAGAAAAGATGTCAGTTTGAGGAATAAGGTATGCCTGACACAAGGTATAATATTTTCATTAGTCTCATATGCATGTAAAACTTGTACATTGACTAAAGACAGTAGAAGAGTTAATGTATTTCAGTTATGGTGTAGGAGAAGAATATTAAAAGTCTCATGGTCTGCCAGAAAAACAAAAAAATCTGTGTTGGAAGAAGTACAACCAGAATGCTCCTTAGAAGCAAGTATGACAAGATACTTTGGACATATTATCTGGACAGGCCAGTCTCTGGAGAAGGATTATTTCATGCTTGGCTAAGTGGAGAGTCAGTAAACATGAGGAAGACCCCAAATGAGATGGATTTGAACAGTGGTAGCAGCACTGAGAATGACACAGGACCAGGCTGCTTTTCATTCTAGTGTGAACTGGGTTACAGTGAGTCAGAACCAACTCAATTACTCATAACAACATGAAAATGAATAAGGAAGACCATAGAAGAATCAATGACGCTGAATTATTTATGTTGTTGGCAAAGAATCTTGAAAGTTCCATGGACTGCCAAAAGAACAAACCAATTGATGTTGGAAAAAGTAAAACCAGAATGATCCTTGGAAGAGAGGATGGCGATTCTTTGTCTAACAAACTTTTAATATGTTATCAAGAAGGACGAGTTCCTGGAAAATGACATCATGCTTGGCAAATTAGATGGTCAGGATAAAGAAGAACGCCAATGAAAAGGATTGACAAATTAGCTGCAACAGTGGTCTCAAACATGACAAAAATTTTATGAGGATGGCACAGGACTGGGCAGTGGTTCTGTTCTGCATAGAATTACTATGACTTGGAAATGACTTGTGCTGAGTTTGATTTCCTGGACTTGTGTTGTGGTTCATAAAGAACTTGTGCTCTAGTAACTTATTCCACAGTGCCACATCAGGACTTTATATGTGTGTGTGTATAAAATGACATCATGCTTGGCAAATTAGATGGTCAGGACAAAGAGGAATAACCCCAATGAAATATATATATGCAAAGTCCTGGTGTGTTTGTGTGCCATGGAGTTGGTTGTGACTTAGCAACCCTGCTTAGGGTTTCAGACGCTGTAAATCCTTATGGCGCAGAAAGCCTATCTTTTTTCCCATGGAATGGTTAATGCGCTGGCCTGCAAGGTCAGTGGTTCAAACCCACCAGCCACTTCTCAGAGTCCCTACGCATGGTCACTAGGGCTTGGAACCAACTCAACGGCACTTAACAACAACAACAGTTGTTTCTAGGGAAACTTTACAAATGTGTTGACACACAGATAACAAAAGGGGAGAGTGACTATAGAATACTATTTTATAATCTGTTGATACAAATTGGAGATGGAATAAAATAAAATGATGCAAGTACTTTCTGTAAAAAATTAAAATATAGAGTTTGGTGCTTTCTTTAGTGTTTATGGTGAAGAGGGAAAAAGGTGAGAGAAAAATTTTGTAGACTCAGAAAAGAAGGGAAAATCTATAAAATGAGATCTTAGAGGAGTCAGGAAAAGATAGATTTAAGAGGAGATCATCAGCCTTAGAAATTAAAACAACACTTCTTCAATCATTACAGTAATGAGAAGGAAATTGTGTGCATGGATTTGTAGACAGAATCACATTTTTGCACATGATTTAATTTTATATCTGTTTACAGCTTCTTGTTGTTCCTCTGATGTGCCTGAGTGTCAATTCCAACTCTTTGCAATCCTATGCACAGCAGATGGAAACACTGCCAGGTCCTGGGCCATCCTCACAATTTTTGCTGTTTGAGCCCATGACTGCTGCCTCTATGTCAAATGTTAAAATGTTTGTGGAAAAATTATCTTTTAACTCATTTTTCCTTAAAATTTTTGAACTTCTTATATCAAGTTATTTAAAATGTAAACATTATAAAGAATCCTTAATATTCTAATTTGTATTATCTTATAATTATTTAAGGAGCTCTGGTAGCGTAGTGGTTATGAGTTGGGCTGCCAACCTTAAGGTCAGCAGTATGAAACTACCAGTTTTACCGCAGGAGAAAAATGAGGCTTTCTGTTTCCATAAAGGTTTACTTCCTCTAAAACCTTATGCAGGGTCACTATGAGTTGAAACTGACTCCATGGCACACCACCTGCATTACGATTTATTACTTTTTTAAATATAGAGTATCCTATCTTGTTGAAAGCAAAGAGAACTTAAATTACTGATGAAAACCGAAGACCACAGTCTTCGCTATGGGTTGCACATCAATGTAAAGAAAACAAAAATTCTCACAACTGGGCCAATAAATAACATCAAGAAAATGGAGAAAAGATTGAAGTTATCAAATAATTCATTTTGCTTAAATCAACTATCAGCACTCATGTAAATTAGATGACATACTGCTTTAGGTAAATCTGCTGCACAAGACTGCTTTAAAGTGTTGAAGAGCAAAGATGTCAGTTTGAGGACTAAGGTGTTCCTGACCCAAACCATCATATTTTCAATGGTCTTGTATGTATGTATGAGTTGGACAATGAACAAAAAACACAGCAGAAGAACTGATCCATCTGAGTTACAGTTTTGGAGAATAATATTAAAAGCACTATGGACTGACAGAAGACCAAACAAATCTGTGTTGGAAGAAATACAACCAGAATGTTCCTTAGGAGCCAGAATGGCCTGACTTTATCTCTCAGACTTAAGACATGTTATCAGGAGGTTCTAGCTCCTGGAGAAGGGTATGTTTAGAAAAGTAGAGGGTCAGCAAAAAGAGGAAGATCCCCAGTGTGATGGACTGGCACAGTGGCAGCAGCAATAGGGTCAAGTGCAGCAATAATTGTGAGATTGTCACAGTATCAGGCAGTGTTTCGTTCTGTTATGCATAAGGTCACTATGCGTTGGTACTGACTTGAAGGCACCTAACAACATAGCAACAGTATTCTATAGTATTTCATTATGAAAAGCAATTTGAAGAAATTTTTGAAGCAATTATTAAAATAGCATCGAGTTTAACTGAAACATTGATATGATAGTTTGAAAATGTATTGCTTTGTGCTTCTGGATTTTATTGGGCTTTATTGCCATTAGAAAAACTATTAAAAGAAAGAGATCTTCTATAAGAGAAAAAAAATCAACAATAAAAAAATTGTGTATTATTTTATATATTATATGTCTTCTACAGAGGTGTTTTCAATAACCTCATATGGATGTGAAAGCTGGACAGTGAATAAGGCAAATAGTAGAAGAATTGATGCCTTTGAGTTGTGGTGCTGGAGGAGAATACTGAAAGTGCCATGGACTGCCAAAAGAACCAATAGATCTGTTTTGGAAGAAGTGCAGCCAAAGTGCTCCTTGGAGGCCAGGATGGCTAAGCTTTGTCTCTAATACTTTGGACATATTGTCAGGAGGTAACAGTCTCTGGAGAAGGATGTCATGCTGGGTAAGATGGAGGTTTAGAGAAAAAGAGGAAGACCCCTAACGAGATGGATTGGCCAGGTGGCATCATTGATGGCATCAAGTGTGGCGGTGGTAGTGAGGTTGGGCCAGGATTGGACATTGTTTCGTTCTGCTGTGCATGAGGTCGCTATGAGTCGGTTCTGACTCGATGGCACCTGACAATAACAACAGAGCCATAAGGAGCTCTGGTAGTGTAGTGGTTACAAATCGGGCTGTAAACCTCAGGGTCAGCAGTTTGAAACTACCAGCTGTTCAGAGGGAGAAAGATGAGGCTTTCTACTCCCGTAATGATTTACAGACTCGAAAACCCTGTACAGGGTCGCTATGAGTCGGAACCAACTCCATGACACATAACAACAACAACAATAGAACCATAGGAGTCCTGGTGTGGCACTACTGGCTAATGTGTTGGACTGCAAAGTTGGTTTGAACAGCAAGGTTGGCAGGTCAAGCTTACCAGCCACTCCCTGGAAACTCTACACAGTGTCTCTATGGGTCGGAACAGACTACACGGAACTTAAGAATAATTACAACAAGGACCCATAACACCGTGAGTTAGAATTTGGACTGATAACCTATAGGTCAGTGGTCCAAATCCATCAGTCACTATGAAGCACAAAGATGAGACTGTCTACTGCTCTAAGAATTTATAGACTCGGAAACCCTGGTAGGGTCACTTTGAATCAGAAGTGACTCAGTGGCAGTGGGTATGGTTATACAGTACTAAGACTATAAAGGAGGAATAAAATCTAAGCCTTATAATTGTTGTTGTTGATCAATTCATAGTAGCTCATCCTCTGGCACTATATCTGACAGAAGAAGGTTTTCAGTGCCGAAGCATTCAGAAGTAGTCGGCGTCTCCTTCTTACTCAGTGGGAACCTGCCCACCATGAGTGTGACCTTGCAGCTATTTAAAATACTGGTAGCATAGCTTCCAGCATCGCAGCAACAGGCAGAGCAACAGTACGACAGACAAGTGGTACTACCCTATGATTAGGACGAAGAAAAGGCTCTACTCAACATAAATCATGTAAAAGTAAAATCATAATCCAAATAAATACTGTAACATTATTTTAGAAATTAAAAATGTCTTTAACAGTCACCTTTATAAATTAATATAAAGGAATGTGAGAATTAATATGACACCATTTAGATGCTATTTGTTGTTGTTGTTAAGTGCTGTTGAGTCTGCTCCAACTCATAGAGACTCTGTATAGTTTCTGAGGAGCAGCTGATGGGATTGAACTGCCAAGCTTGTGGTTTACAGTCCAGTACTGATCTTACGGTAGCATATACCTGTTAAAATGGCATGGAGACATCATCTGACCTTCTCTAATTTCAGGGCTAGGAAAGAGTATCAAGATTGTCAGAATCAGGCACCTAATTCTGATGCCTGTGAGGTTCAGGTCATTCATGTTTCCACCCTCCAGTCTTAGAAATCCTGAAACCTACCGTCCCTTCCATAGGGCTCTGTTTCTTCAGGATACAGTTCTTCAATCAGAATACCTTCTTCTCAGCTGTGCCTACGAGTTGACATCTTTCTGGCCCTTAGCCCATTGGCCTGACTTATGTACTGCTTGGGCAAGTGTTACAAAACTCTTTAAGTAGCTTCAGTCCGAAGGTAGAAGGTATTCAGCTCCAGCTCTATAAGTCAGCAAATGTAACTCCCCTGATAAACTCCTTATGTCAATAAGCACTCAGATTCCTCACTGCGTCTCAGCGAGCTCACCACTGTCTCTTAGTTCTGCTGCCATTTTACAGAACTACTTCTTGCCATCTCTCACTGTTTCTGGTACCACAGCTCTTGGTCTCCTGGATTGGATATATTTTTATGATACCTCCATTTAATTATGCTTTAATTTATCCATTTAGCATAAGAAAAATTTCCTATCTTAATAGAATTTAAATGCTAGTAGGAAATAGAGACAATGCAGATGAAAAATTTTAAGCGTATAAGAAAATTCATTAACATATTAGTAAACAAAAATAAAATTTAAGTAAAGAAGGTAAAGAGAGAGTTGTTGTTAACTGCCGTCAAGTCAGTTCCAACCCATAGTTACCCTGTATAGGGTTTCATAGGAGCAGTTCAAACAGCTTTGCAGTCTAGTGTGTTAACCCATAGTGCCACACCAGGCCTCCAAAAGAGAGAGAATAAGTAATATAATTAAGGACTGTCCAGGGAAGATATCGCTGAATCAATGTTATTAATCAGAAGCCAAAATGATAAGAAGGGATATGTCCCATGAAGTTTTAGGGGAAGGACTTTCAGTAAAGGAACCACGGTAATGGATCAGCAAGAAAACCAGTGAGGCTGGAGCCACAGGAACAAAATGAAGAGGGAGCAAAAATTACCTGAGAAAATCAACAGGGGACAGAAGACAGTGCATGGATCTAAGAGAGAGTACAAGAGGAAAACATTTGAGTATTTTCCTTTTTTATCAGTTTGATGAGAAACTCTTTCTCTTATACTTTTTCCTACATTTCTTAAAACAAACACAAAATCTACAACAAATAAGATTGTTACCAAGTTTTGTGTTTTTCCTACTAGCTAGAGTACTAAATGAAAATGATTTATCAAAATAACTTCACTGTGAATATTTATCCCATATTATCTTACACGCTTTTAAAAATTTCGTGTTTTTATGAACTCAATATATCCTAATATAATGTTAACTAGGTAATAGTCAGCAAAAAAAATAAAAGGAAAAAAACAGTTGGAGCAAACATGCTTTTCTAAAGATAACTCATATTGTCTTCCTGACAACCAAACATCTAACCATTTTATTTTCTTGTGTATATGAAAGATATTTTGGTAATCTTAGGTTTTCATTATAAATTCTTTATTGTTTCCAAGTCATTACATATGTCTTTATACTCATCCAAGGGAGAACTGAAAACACCCATGTTTTTGTTTAATCCTATTATAATTTTATACTTCCCTTCTCTTAGCTGGCTCTGAGTTTCAAAGGAGAAACAGAATTGCTCATAGAGAATCTTTTAACTGAGTTCTATGAACTAGCATTAGAGGCAGTGCTGTTTCAGAGGTACCATTCAATTCACGGACAGTGCACTTCATGCACAGACCTTACCAGTCTATCAGCAGAAACTTGCACAAGCAAGCTGTAAGCTAACCAGGTTTCCGCGACCTTCCACACTAAGATATACTACTAAGAAACCCTGGGAATCTACTTCCAAAAATCATCCAGTGAAAATCTTAAAGAAAAAAAAAAAAAAAGGTTGGATCCCATTGTACATGAGCCACCAGGTGTCCCAGGTGATGTTTTCTGTGTCATTCAATTTTTTGCCCATAGAATCTTTCAATATTGTAAGTCAAGGCTTATTTTTTTTTTCCTTCAGATCTTCCAGTTTAAGAAATGATGAGTGAGTTCTTCCCTTTTGTTACTTTAGTACCAGGTCTTTGCACATTTCATTACACTACTTGACTTTACCTTTTTAGTTGCTCTTTGAAATTTTCTGCTATCTTCCATTTGCTTGCTTTAGCATTTCTACGCTGGAGAGCAAGTTTCAGAGTCTCTTCTAACATCTGTTTTGGTCTTTTCCTTCTTTCTTGTCTTCTTAATCACCACTTGCTTTCTTCCCGTGTGATGTTCTAGATGTTGTCAGACTACTCTTCTGGTCTTCAGTCATTAGTATCTAATACAGCAAACCTGTTCTTGAGCAGATTTCTAAAGTCAGGTAGAGTATGTTCAAGGACCAATTATGGCTCCCATTGACTTGTTTTCATTTTCTTCAGTTTCAGCATGAACATGCATATGAACAATTGATGTTCTGTTTCACAGTCTGCCCCTGGCTTTGTTTAGGCTGATGATATAGAGCTATTCACCTGTCTCTTCTAACTGATGTAGTCAATTTGATTTCTGTCTGTGCCATTTGGTGAGGCCTATAGATGAGCAAATAATCTGAGAAGCTGGGTTATATGAAGAAAAACGTGGCATCAGAATTGGAGGAAGACTCATTAACAACCTGCGATACGCAGATGATACAACCTTGCTTGCTGAAGGTGAAGAGGACTTAAAATACTTACTGATGAAGATCAAAGAGCACAACCTTTGGTATAGATTACATCTACATTTTGTAAAGAAAACAAAACTACTCACCACTGGAACAATAAACAGCATTCTTATCAATGGAGAAAAATTTGAAATTGTCAAGGACTTCATTCTTCTTGGATCAACCATCAACACTCAAGGAAGCAGCAGTCAAGAAATCAAATGACGTGTTGCATTAGGCAAATCTGCTGCACAATAAGTTTTAAAGTGTTGAAGAGCAAAGATGTCAGCTTGAGGACTAAGGTGCACCTAACCCAAGCCATGGTATTTTCAATACCTTCATATGCATGTGAAAGTTGGACAGTGAATAAGGAAGACCGTAGAAGACTTGATGGTTTTGAGTTATGGTGTTGGAGGAGAATATTGAAAGTGCCATGGGCTGCCAAAAGAACCAACAGATCTGTGTTGGAAGAAGTGCAGCCAGAGTGCTCCTTGAAGGCCAGGTAGGCCAAACTTCATCTCTCATACTTTGGACATATTGTCAGGAGAGTCCAGTCGCTGGAGAAGGATATCATGTTTTGTAAGGTAGAGGGTCACAGAAAAAGAGGAAGACTCCCAGTGAGATGGATTGGCAAAGTGATACCATCAATGGGCTCAAGCGTGACAACAATAGTGAGGTTGGCCCAGGACTGGGCAGTGTTTTATTCTGTTGTGCATAGGGTCTCTATGAGTTGGTACTGACTCGATGGCACCTAACAACAACAACATAGGTATACTTGTCATTTGTGTTGTCATTTAAAGGCATTTACAATAAATAAGTCATTGGTCTTGCAAAATTCTATCATGCAGTCTTCAGCATCGTTTCTATCACCAAGCCATATTTTCCAATTACTGATCCTTCTTCTTTATTTCCAAAGTTTGCATTCAAATAATAACCAGTAATTATCTAAACATCTTAATTGCATGTTTGATAAGTTTCAGCCTATAAAAGTTGGTAGAATTCTTCAGTTTCATCATTACTGGCTTTAGTAGTTGGTGCATATATTTGAATAACAGTAGTATTAACTGCTCTTGGTTGTATAATATGGATATTTTCCTATCACATACAATGTTAGACAGACGTCACAACAGAATTTTAAATGTTTTTGATGAGGAATGTGATGCCATTCCTCTTCAATTTGTCACACCTTGTATAGGAAACTATATGAATGTCTGATTCAAAATGGCCAATACCAGTCCATTTCACTTCAGTAATACCTAGGATATCTATCTTTATGTGTTCCATTTCATTTTTGCCAGCTTCCAATTTTTCTAGATTCATACGTCATACATTTCATGATCCAATTACTAATTAATGTTTATAGCTGTTTCTCCTTATTTTGTATTTTGAGTGACTTCAAACCTCAGGGGCTCATTTTATGGTACTATATTTGGCAATATTCTGGTGCTATTTGTCATGTTTCAATATTCAATACTCTGGGACTATCTGATAGGGTTTCATTTCTGTTCATAAGGTTTACAGTGACTAAACAATCAAAATTAGTCCACCTCCCCTTCTTCCTAGTCTGTCTTTGTCCATGATACCAATTAGTCATAATGGTGTTGTTGTTGTTGTTGTTAAGTGCCATCGAGTCGGGTCCGACCCATAGCGACCCTGTACAGGGTTTAATGGTAGTGAAGTTAAAATATTTATAAATAGATTGTATATATCAATTTTCCTCCATGAATTTTAGTTGAGCCCAGTAGTTTTATTTGCTTTTAAAGATTATCTTTTGGAAAAAAACATATGATTTCTTGAGGAAGATTCTTAATCATCTTAATCTGAATTTTTTTTCTTCGAAAAATGCTGGAAATTAATATATATATATAAATGTATATGTCTTTTTAAAATACCTGCTTTTTATGAAAGTATAATATCTGAGTTTTAAAATAATTTATAGGAACTGGTAATGTAGCGGTTTAGAGTCATGTTGCTAACCTCAAGGTCAGCAGTTCAAAACTATCAGCTGTTTGTTGTTGTTGTAAGGTGCTATCGAGTGGGTACCAACTCATAGTGATTTTATGCACAGCAGAATGAAACACTGCCGGATCCTGGGCCAAGCTCACAATTGTTGCCACGCTTGAGCCCATTGATGCTGCCACTTGGCCAATCCATCTCACTGGGGGTCTTCCTCTTTTTCTCTCACCCTCCACCTTATCAAACATGATATCCTTCTCCAACGACTGGTCCTTCCTGACAAAATGTCCAAAATATGAGAGACAAAGTTTGACCATCCTGGCCTCCAGGGAGCACTCTGGCTACACTTCTTCCAACACAGATCTGTTGGTTCTTTTGGCAGCCCATGGCACTTTCAATATTCTCCTCCAACACCTCCAACTCAAAAGCATCAATTCCTCTGCGGTATTCCTTATTCACTGTCCAGCTTTCACATGCATATGGGGTTATTGAAAATACCATGATTTGGGTCAGGCACACCTTAATTCTCAAGCTGATGTCCATTTGTTGTTGTTGTTAGGTGCCATTGAGTTTCGTTCTGCTGTGCATAATGTACTTATGCACAGCAGAACAAAACACTGCCCAGTCCTGGGCCAACCTCACTATCACTACCACACTTGAGCCCATGGATGCTGCCACCCTGCCATGAAGATTTACGCTCTGGTAAAGATATAGAGCCTCAAAAATCATATACAAGGTTGCTATGAGTCAGAACTGACTCCAAGGCACACCACCAATGTTATTTGAGTCTTGTTGTTGTTGTTGTTGTTAAGTGCCGTTGAGTCGGTTCCGACCCATAGCGACCCTGTACAGGGTTTCCGAGGGTGTAAATCTTTACGGGAGTAGAAAGCCTCATTTTTCTCCCGCAGAGTGGCTGGTAGTTTCGAACCGCTGACCTTAAGGTTCGCAGCCCGATTCGTAACCACTACACTACCAGAGCTCCTTAGGAAGGTTCTATAGGAGCCACAAGATCAGTTTGAGCCACAGCTTGACAGTTCAAACTCGCCAGCTTCAACTTGGAAACCCTATACAGGATAAGTATAAGTCAGAGCTGACTCAATGGCAATTAATGATAACAACAGTGTTATTAGATTACATTGAAAAAGTATATTTAAAAACACCCTTTCCCTTAAAGATGTCCATTTAAATGACATAGTTTTTAAAAATATTGGTCAATAGTTTTCCAACTATTTAAGATGATAGAGGAAAAAAGGTTATCATCAGATACTGTTTACTTTCCTTTAGGCTCAGGTAAGCTTGAAAATGTTGCCTTAAACAGGATGATCCTTCCAACATTAAATAAAAAATGTAAAGATTTATGCTAATAAATTCAAGATAAATGACAATCTGGATTTATTTACTGTGTGTCAGAGCAGAAAACACTACCTCATTTTGTAATTGTTTATTGAATAATGAATGATCAATATTAATTCTTTACAGTTGCACCAGATAATGGAAAGTAGGCAATTGAATTTGAGGGTGATACGTAATTAGCAAAATATCAGATTAAAAGGGATTGTGACAAGTTTCCTGAATAAAGATAGTCTGCATCTACCCAGGCTCATCAATTGTGAACGTCCACTTTCTTAGAGTAGTTGTTGCTATTCGGTGCAGTTGAGTCAATTCTGATTCATAGCTACCCTATCTATGCACAACAGAATGAAGCACTTCCTGGTCCTACACCATCCTCACAATGGTTACTCTTGACAATATTGTTGCTGCCACTGTGTCAATCTATCTCACTGGAGACCTTCCTCTTTATCTGCTGACCCTTCTTCACTTTGCCAAGCACAATGTCCTTCTTCAGGTATTGACTCCTCCTGGAGACACATTCGGAGTAGGAGAGATGAAATCTCACCAGTTTGGTTTCTGAGGAACATTCTTGCTATATTTCTTCCAACACAGATTTGTTTGTTCTTCTAGAAGTCTATGACACTTTGACCATTCTTGTCCAACACCACATCTCTAATGCATCAAATGTTCTATGTTCTTCCTTATTCATTGTCTAGCTTTCACATGTATATGAAAATTGAAAATGCCATGACTTGGGTTGTTGTTGTTATTGTTGTTAAGTGCCGTCGAGTTGGTTCCAACCGACAGCGACCCTGTACAGGGTTTCCGAGGGTGTAAATCTTTACAGGAGTAGAAAGCCTCGTCTTTCTCCCGCAGATCAGCTGGTAGTTTCGAACCGCTGACCTTAAGGTTCGCAGCCCGATTCGTAACCACTATGCTACCAGAGCTCCTGTTATATACACCTTAATTGTCAAACTTATATCGTTGTTCCTGAACACTTTAAAGAGGTCTTGTGCAGCAGACCTGTCTGATGCAATGTTATTTTATTTCTTGACTTCTTTTACAAATGTAAATGGCATCGAGTGTGGAGGCAGTAGTGAGGTTGGCCCAGGATCAGACATTGTTTCGTTCTTCTGTGCATGGGGTCGCTATGAATCGGTTACGACTCAATGGCACCTGACAACAACAATGGTGGTTCCAAGCAAAATAAAGTCTTTAACAACTTCAAGCATTTCTCCATTTATCATAATGTTATTTAGTTGTACAGTGGTGAGAATTTATGTTTCCTTTACATTGAGGTGCAGTCCATACTGAAGGCCATGGACTTTGATCTTCATCAAAAAAAAAGTATTTTAAGTCCCCTTCAATTTCAGGTTGTTCATCCACATATCACAGACTGTTAATGAGTCTTCCTCCAAACCTGATTCCAAATCTGAGCTTCCCAGATTATTTGCTCAGCATACAGGTTGAATTAGTATTCTGAAAAACACAACCCTGATGCATACCTTTCCTGAATGAAAACCCTTCAGCATCCCATTGCTTCTTTTATATGTGCAGGTTCCTCATGAGTACAATTCAGTGTTCTGGAATACCTATTCTTTCCTATATTATGCATTGCTTGTCATGATACACATATTCGAAAGATTTGCATGGACAATAAAACACAGTTACACATCTTCAGGATATTCTGTGCTTTCAGTCAAGATCCAGCTGACATCAGCAATGATAGCCCCCTCTTTCCAGGTTCTCTTTTAAATTCTGGCATGGGTTTCTGACAATAGGCTGTTAGTGTACTGTTGCAGCAGTTTTTGAATTATTTTCAGCAAAATATTACTTTTGTGTGATATTTATGATATTGTCTGATGCTTTCCACATTCCGTTGGGTTACTTCTCAGCAATGGGCCCAAATATTGGCCTCTTTCAATCAGTTGTCTAGGCAATTATCTTGCAAATTCTTTGACATAGATGAGTGAGTTATTCTAGTCATAGTAACCATAATATTGGAAAATATGCCTGGAATTCACATAATCAATATTATGCTGTTTTCGTTCAAGTTTTAATTTTGCCTAATATTTATTCACCCTCCAAGTTATGTAAACTTGGTGTTTGGTGAAGTCTATTTAATGATGCATAGTGATTACGAATCAGGCTGTGAACCACAAGGTCAGCAGTTCGAAACCACTAGCTGTTCCGTGGAAGAAAGATGAGGCTTTCTGCGCCCGTAAAGATTTACAGCTTCGGAAACCCTATACAGGGTCACCATGAGTCAGAACCAACTCCACGGCACATAACAACAACAACAACAACATTTAATGATGCAGTCAAATAGATTTGGTGTTGCCATTGTAAATACAAGCACATATTCATTAAACAAAGTAAATTGAATACCTACTGTGTGACCTGAGACTAAACTTCTTGTATGCAATTGAATCAGTTTTACTCAGAGCGACCCTATAAGACAGAGTAGAACTACTGGTCACAGCTTTTGCACCAAATTTGTTTTCTCTATAAGTCATTTCACAACCACTTTCGCATTGGAATACTAAGCAGAACTTCATTGTGCTTGGGGGTCATTTAAAGCAATAAAATAATTTACACTATAGTGTTTCCTAGATTGTAATCTTTACAGGGGCAGATTGTCCTTACTTTTTTCTGCATCTGAGCCTCTGGTTTGGTTCATTAGGCTAACCTCTCAGCTAGCAGACTAACACCTAATCATTTGCACCACAATGGTTCTTTCAGACTAAACTGTTGTTCTTATCTTGTTTAGTGCTGTCTGTCAGTTTCACCATAATGACCCTGCATGGTGTTTCTGAGAATAAACACAGCACTAAAAAACCACATTGTTGTTGTTGTTAGGTGCCATACAGCTGGTATCGACTCATCAACTCACAGTGACCCTATGCACAACAGAACAGAAACACATAGATAAGGAAAATTATGTATGCTTCAAGTAATCACATTCTATCAATCAGATGTGAGAAAGAAGTAAAATATTTTCTTTTAATTGCGGTGAGTAAGTGCTGTGCCTTTGTTCCTGGAAAGAAGAGACCCCATCTTAACATATGTAAATATAGATTCTGTATTGAAGTTTTCACAGGATTAGTGAAAAGATAAAAGAAGCATAGATCACCTGGGTGAGCCACCATCAATAACCATTGTTTGGAATTCTCTTTTGCATATTTACCTACCCACAAAAATGTATTTGTAATTCCCAAATCATAGCCCTCTACTAATCCTTTATTCATATTCCCAGGGCAACAATAACAAAAAAAATGTGAGTAGTCAACAGTGAAAGTTAACATCTGAAGCAGAACAAGACTGTGCTCTGGCTTTTGTTTCAACTGTCATGTTGTGAACAAATTATTCATTCAGTGGCTATTTAGTGTCACATTTTTTTTTATTTTTTTTCATTTTTATTGGTGATTTCCTTGTTTTAAATGGACATCAAGCACAGTGAAGTGCTACCTGGTGTTCTAACCACAAAACAGATTATGATGTGTCCTACAGAGAAAGTAAGTGCAGTTAAATAAGCACCATTCAGGTTCTGGTACATAGTGGTTACATATCGGGCTGTGAACCTTAAGGTCGGAAGTTCAAAACTACCAGCTGCTCCGTGGGAGAAAGATGAGGTGTTCTACTCCCATAAAGATTTACAGCCTCAGAAACCCTGTACAGGGTCGTTATGAGTCTGAACTGACTCCATGGCACATAACAACAACAACAACATTAAGGCAAGAGCTAAAGTGTTGCTGGCTGTGAGTTTGATGTTAATGAATCAACAAAATATATTAAATGAGTTGTCTTTAAACAGAAACACACATAAAACAAAGTTTTCTATTGGTCAGTTGATGAAAATGCTGTGACCAAACATTGGCAGGAATCTTACCTGGTAGTTCTCATATTAGCAATGGTTCAGTATTCTCTACTTCAGTTTCCTTGGGAAATTTATAGAATGTATCTACCATGGGCAATTGGAACTGAGAGTATGACAACTGAAAAGAGGAAAGATAAAGACGAACATTAGGGGAAAGTTCTAGTATAGGCAACCTCAGAATGTAAGGCGCCATTGCCTTCATTAGAGTGGTCTGACACATGCTGAATTGGGATAAATATGTGGAAAAACCTGCAGCTGTTGAAACAACAGGGTTCAAGAGGAATCTCTTGCACTACTTCATTAAGCAGTCTAAAGAATGCAATTTTTATTTATTCTTTCTGTATTTTTTATGCAATTTTCCAAATATCTCTTAAGTGACTGCTTACACAGGCATCCATCTAGAAGCCTGTTATATTGTTATATTATTTATTGAATTAAAAATAGCACGTGTATATAAATATATAATCCTCCAGCATTAAATATTCAGCTAGACTATAAAAAGCTGATTTCTCAACACCCATCATATCATAAATGATCTAATTTCTGTATGCAAATAATGTGTTTGGCATCAAGAAAATAAACACAGGAGAAATGTTTGGGGCTTTTGAATCATTTGACTAGGAATTTCAAGATTAGATGAAAGCAGAATTCTGTTCCTATAGTATTCTTCCTTATTAGATTTTATCTTATAGAATTTAGATCACTGATCATCTGTCAGTGAGGCATATTGTAGTGATATGCCTCATATTGCTGTGATGCTGAAAGCGATGCCACTAGTATTTTGTTGTTGTTGTTATGTGCCGTGGAGTCAGTTCCGACACATAGTGTCCGAGGATGTAAATCTTTATGGGAGCAGAAAGCCTCATCTTTCTCCCTCAGAACAGCTGGTAGTTTCGAACTGCAGCCCGTGAGGTTCACAGTCCGATTTGTAGCAAAACCATTCATGGCGGACAGGGTTCAGCAGAGCTCCAGACTAAAACAGACTGTTACAGCAGTTTCAGATTCGTGGTCGAAGAAATGGAGGCCACTCAGAGAGGTGAAGCAGAATTAGAGATTTTATTAAGCCGGCTGACTCAGAGGAGCTAATTTCTCCAGATTCTGAGCCATGAATGGAGGGCAATATGGGCCTATATGGAGTCAGAGTTCTGGGAGGGGCCAGGCTACATACCTGTTTGAGGGCAGGGGAAAAACCAGGGGGATTGGTCCCTATTAGTGACCTGATTAACATTTTAGCTTGCCTCCCGGGTGGGAGAGGGCAGTGAATGATTTATACCTTTTCCTGTTTAAAACTAAGAAGAAGGAAAGGCAGATTACTTTTGAATGTTTAGCCACTTAAAACCTTATGAATATTGTCATATATAGTGCTAGATGATGAAAATATTATGAATAGCACCAGAATAATGTAAGGTGGAAAGTCAGTGAAAAAGAGAAAGACCTTCAATTAGATGGATTGTCACTGTAGCAGCAACAATGGGTCCAAGCATAACAACAGTTGTGAGGTTTGCACTGGACTAGATAGTGTTTTGTTCTGTTGTTTATAAGGTCGTGTAAGTCAGAATTCACTTGACTCACTTAACAACAATAACAGTAGAATTTAGGAAGGTTTTCCTCAATATGGATGGGAAGATATTAAGCTACATATGCTCCAGTCTCAGGAACAGCTAAAGAAGTTTGCTTTTCAAGTCCATTTCAACTCATGGTGACCCATGTATTACAGAGAGGAAGTGCTCTTTAAGAGCTTTCTTTTCTCTAATCTTTAAGGAGTAACTCTGATGGCACTGTATGATAAATACTGGACTTCTAACCATAAGGTTGGTAGTTCAAACCTACCAGCTGTTCTGCAGAAGAAAAATGAAACTTTAGCTCTTTTAAATATTTATAGCCAGGGAAACCCTATGTTGTTGTTGTTAAGTACCATGGAGTCAATTCTGACTCATAGCGACCCTGTACAGGGTTTCTGAGGCTGTAAATCTTTACAGGAGCAGAAAGCCTCATCTTTCTCCCATGGAACAGCTGGTAGTTTCA
>NW_006408523.1:26827381-26830294 GCF_000296735.1 Chrysochloris asiatica | reverse complement strand
TGGTGTGCTGTGGAGTCGGTTCTGATTCATAGCGATCCTGTACAGGGTTTCTGAGGCTGTAAATCTTTACAGGAGCAGAAAGCCTCATCTTTCTCCCATGGAACAGCTGGTAGTTTCAAACTGCTGACCTTGAGATTAGGAACCCAATTTGTAACCACTATGCTACAAGAGCTCCTTGGGAAACCCTATGCAGGTTTGTTATTAGTTGGATCTGACTTGAGGGTATACAACAGCAGCAGATACAATAATTTTTAAGAAATCAGATTGCCAGTCCTTTCTTCTGTGGTACTTAAGTGTATATTTTGTGAGAAGTGTTGTCAATACTGACAAATGCTCAAGAAATCCAGTCTGTACTCATTGTAGCAAGAGTGAGGTTTTCTTTATTCGATTTTGCAAAATCAGGAGCCCAACCTAGTAGACACGGGGAGCCACATGGCTGGCCTGCAAACATTTCATTCCCTGTTTTGAAAAAGCCCTTCCTCAAGTTCCCCTTTGACTGGGTACAGTGGAGATTAAAATCTACACTGAATATCTCATTTTCCTTCCCCCTAGTTATACAATGTAGCCCTAATGGTGCCCATGGTCTTAATTAAAGTTCCTAGTCCTACAACACATTTCTTTCCGCACATCCCCAGTTCATCCTGCTTACATATCCCTGGATGTGAATCAACAAGCTATGTCTGGTCTAGCAATCTTGTGCACCCTTTATTCCTGAAGATGGATCATCTTGAGAATTTATCACAGTTTGAACCAACAACCTTTATGTTAGTAGTCAAGTGTAATCTACTGTGCCAACCAAGATATCATATGGACTTAAAAGCATAAGACAATTTTAAGTTGTTACGATAAAATACTACATTACTCAATGAAAGAAAGTATTAAAAATACTATTACCATACATAATCGAAGTTACATGGTCATTTAAAAAAAAAAATGCATGTAACATACTCTAAGTAATGTCTACATATGAATAAAAAAAAATGTAAAATTTTACATACATTAAGTAGTACATAAAATAATATGTCAGATTTAATTCTTCAACCTAATGTGTAGTTTTGTTAACTAAGGAAAGCTCAGCTTCAAAAATTAATTCCTGAACCTTTTCTTTACAATTCAGTGAATATTAATTTAACGTTAAAAACTATCAGTCATAAATTTTTCAGTATATTAACACATGCGAATTTGTACTGTCACATAGTGAACTTTGGAAAGTGCTAAAGGAACTACATTACTAGAATGATTTTAAATTATAAAATACCATGTACAGAGAAATACAATTCATATGGAAATGTATGTCACTGGATGAAATAAAAGTTTCATCACTGATACTGGGTCGGGCTACAGAAGACTAGAAAGCCTTGATAAATAGTAAAAAAAGAGGTTTATTAGAATATGGAAACAGAATACCTGAAGGAGAGATGTGCTGTAGGCAGTAGCTTCTCACCATGTTCACAGTCTAAGATGCATTTATATCTGGTTAAGGGAAAGTTTAACAGGGACCTGATGGTTCACAAGCCCTGCTGGGTAACAGTATAGGTACGTAGGGTTCACAAGTTCCTATGAGTTCCAGTGGCATATAAGAAGAGAGTTTATCTTTCTTATATCTTGCCCCACCTGTAGTTAGAGAAAGCCAGTAATTTTCCTCCTATTTTCTTACCCTAAAAATTATATCACTTTAGAATTGTTTTTAAGCATTTTCTAAATCCTTCTACTTGCTAAGAATGAAATAAAAGTCAAATGCAAAAGATACCCATAATGTATTCATGTCCTTCAGCACTAAGTAGATAAATCATTCTTATTCAAATGTAATCCTTGACTTTTTTTCCTACTCCCATATTCAAAAGATATGCTTAGGGTATACAAATTTTGAGAAGAACATTGTCTCTCCTTTACTTTTTTTTTTTTTTTTTTTTTTAATATATCCTCTGAGGAAGAAGAATAAAACTAATGGGAAGGGCCCAACCTGAAATGAAACCTCAAAGGACAATTCAGTGGAAAATGATGCAGGATATATACTATTGGGCAGTGAATTTTTACATTGCTTGTTATTTTGATCCACAAAGTCCTGTGAGATGTTTCTTTTCTTGTCATACAGAATGTTCAACATACTACTAACAAACTGTAAATTTAAGTTGAATTGAGACATTTTATAATTCTCCTATTACTGTAGAAATGCTATTTTCTTCTAAGCTATTTTTTTCAGGGACTGGAGTCCTGGTATGGTGCTGCGGGTTAATGTATTGGACTGCAAAGTCAGTATGAACCAACCACAAGGTCGGCAGTTCAAACTCACCAGTCGCTCCTCAGAAACCCTGTACAAGGTCGCTATGGGTCAGAATCGACTCGATAACAATTAACAAAAGCAACAACAACCATTTGAACTATCAGAAAAAATTTAGCAAGTGTTAATATTGAGCTATAGGAAAATGCACTGGAGCTCCAGGTGGGTTTGAACTGCAAGGTCAGAGGTTCAAGTTCACCGGCCCTTCCTCAGAATCCCTATACAGGGTCGCTGTGAGTCAGAACTGACTTGAAGGCACTTAACAAGTAAAGCCTACAGAATTCTGGTGTGGTGTTCAGAATATGCACTGGACTGATAACCATAATTTCAGAGGTTCAAACCCAGCAGCTGCTCCTTAGAAATCTTATACAGGGTTGCTATGAGTCTCAGATGACTCCATGACACTTAATAACAACAATCTTGATGATACTCAATAACAATAACAATAGTGTAACTATAACTAAGACAGTATTGTTTACTGTAGAAACGGTGATAAATTCAATGGGAACCAGGCAGTAGAAAAAGTCAAATATGACTTAACATAAAGTATTGCTCACATTCACGCAAGAATTTGTTTTTTTAAATAACTAATACAAGGAGCTCTGGTAGCGTAGTGGTTACGAATCGGGCTG
>NW_006408523.1:26822897-26827281 GCF_000296735.1 Chrysochloris asiatica | reverse complement strand
GCTCCGCGGGAGAAAGATGAGGCTTTCTACTCCCGTAAAGATTTACACCCTCGGAAACCCTGTACAGGGTCGCTATGGGTCGGACCCGACTCAATGGCACTTAACAACAACAACAACAATATAAAAGTCAGTAGCTTTATTGTAGGGTCAGACAGTGAATCAGTGTTAAAACATAGTCAATGAGCCAGAATTTAGATTTTGTCTTTCAGAATCTGCAAAGCCAGACGAAGGGCCTCCATCAACACTTGATTTATGTCTGAGATACATACCTTTGCAAAACAAAACAGCTAAAGGGTAGACTCTAGTGATTTACTGAAATCTCTTACAAATGAGAAAAAGCACCTGATTGATAGTCTTCTAAAAGGATATTTCAGGAAGGAAGCAAGGAGAAAAAGAACAGGAATAGGGTCCTGGTGTGGCACTGTAGCGTAAGTATTGGATTGCTAACCACAAGGTTGGCAGTTCAAACCCTCCAGTTGCTCCTGAAAATCTTATACAAGGTTTGGGAACCAACACTTAGCAAAAGCAACAACGACAGAATCTTCGTGAATGTGGTGGCTCTATAGGCTGACACCTGAACTGTGGACCACAAGGTCAGAGATTCAAACCCACCAGATGCATTGCAGGAGAAAGAAGAAAATTTCTACTTCTGTGAAGATTTACTGCCCCAGAAACCCGTTATAGGATGACTGTGAGTCAGAACAGACTTAAGGACACTTAATAACAAAATCTTTGACTGTGTTCATCATGCATTAGAAACATAATTGTACTTTTCTGAAAATTCTCATCTAACAATTGTGGAAATCATCTCTAAGTCACCCCTTTTGGCTCACCTGAAGAACAAACAATTTGTGCTTCTAGGGAAAGGAACTGTAGTTCCCGGGAATATTTAAATTCATGTCCATATTTTCCTGGCTTTCCAGCTGTTGAGATTCAGGGAAAAACCTGAGAAAATAGATGCCAAGAGACCAAAATGATGATCAGGACTTAATCCGAGAGACATTACTCTATTACAGACTAAAAAAAAAAAAAAGATATGGTTTACCAACAAGGGAAGTTACTTACAAAGGACAAAGACAAAACAGTCATTTCCAATGGTGGTCAGTTGTACAGTGAAGTTTTTCTTGCAAGGGGCATATGGACTAGGGTCTTTTTATATCATGGTGTAGACAAACTTCAGGTGTGTTAGGGCAGTTAAGACTGGTATGTGGATCAAGAATGATGTAGGAAAAGCACAAGGTGCAGACTGTCAGTTCCTTCCTAGAGAGCCAAGAGTTCTGATATGCATAGCAGGAGAAGGGAGCTGTCAGCTCCTTCCTAGAGAACCAAGAGTTCTGATATGCATAGCAGGAGAAGGGAGCTGTCAGCTCCTTCCTAGCATATGCATAATTAAAACATGAGAACAAGAAGTTTCCATATGCACAGAGGGAAGAAGGGACCATCTGTTTGTTCCTAGGTTGCAGGAGCTGGGTAAGGATAGGAGATATGGTTTATGTTGACATTAGCATGACCATTTTGGAGCACTCAGTTTGTGTCCCTATACAGACCAAACCAAATCTGTTCCTTTGGAGTTGATTATTACTCATGGTAACCCTACAGGATAGATTAGAGCTTCCCTACAGGGTTTCCAGGGTTGTAAATCTTTAAACAACATCAAGATAAATGGAGAAAAGATTGAAGTTGTCCACAATTTCATTGTGTTGGGATCAACCATCACCACTCATGGAAGCAGCAGTCAAGAAATCATACAATGTATTGCATTTGGCAAGTCTGGTGCATAAAACCGCTTTAAATGATTCAATAGCAAATATGTAAGTTTGAAGACTACGGTGTGCCTGACCCAAGTCATGGAATGTTCAATCAACTCATATACATGTGTGGACAATGACTAAAGAAGACGGTAGAAGAATTGATGCATTTGAGTTATGGTGTTGGAGAAGAATATTAAAAGTACCATGGACTGCCAAAAGAACCAACAAATCTGTATTGGAAGAAGTACAGTCAGAACACTCCTTAGAAGTCAGTATGGCCAGACTTTGCCTCTCACACTTATGACACATTATCAGGAAGGGCCAGTTTCTGGAGAAGGACATCATGCTTGGTAAAGTTGAGGGTCAGAGATTAAGTGGAAGATAGCCCATTAGATGGACTGACACAGTGGCAGCAGCTTTGGGCTCAAGTGTAGCAACAACTGTGAGGTTGGTGCAGGACTGGGCAGTGTTTCATTCTGTTTTACAAAAAGTTGTTATGAGTCACTACAAACTGGATGACACCTAACAACAATAAAACTTTTTGGAAGCCGATATCTGTCTCCCATGAAATGCCTATGGAGTTCCAAACATCAACATTGCAGTTAGCAGCCTAATGCTTAACTACTGTGCCACCATGGTCCTTAGAGAATATTTTAATTGATTTTTGCTTACCTCTTTCTACCTGTTGTTGTTGTTAATCTTAAATACCGTATAGTTGGATCTGACTCATAGCGACCCTGTATAGGATTCCTGGAGTCCAGGTGTGGCACCGTGGGTTAATGTGCCAGACTGCAAAGCCATTTGAACTGAAAGGTCAGAATTGGTTCAAGTTCACCAGCTGCTCCTTGAAAACCCTCTACAGGGTCACTATGGGTGGGAAATGAATCGATGGCACTTCACAACAACATAGGATTCCTGAGGAGCAGCTTCTGAATGTTAACTATCAACCTTGTGGCTAGCAGTTGAGAGTCTCATTTAGTCACTTCTGACAATGAAATAAGTAAAATATGCAAAATTGACTTTTTGTATAGAGACAAAGCCTACAAAGTTATGTCAAGAAAACTGGCTTGGTCTCTGGCTTACATGAAATTCATCCACATTGTAGGAACTACAGGAAAAATTCTATAGCGAGTATAAGGCACTCTCTTACAGTATAACTGTTTAAGTATTTATATCAAGACAGAGTTGCAATGGAAAAGTTTGTTGTTTTTTTAATTCAAGATTCCATATGAAATTTTCCAAGTAAACTAATTCTCTGGCCTTTGCCTATTAATATATGTTCAAAAATATGGTACTTAGCATTCTTGCTGTACCTATGAATATAAATAGACCAAATTTAATGAGAAGTTTTTTTGTGATCATGAGTAATCTTTATGGATTATTTATGAACACATGAGGTTAGATTATCAAGACAATGATCAGAACCTGGAAAAAGCTAAATAGATAACTGCTTTTATTTCTGTTTAGTACAGTACTGGGTTTTTACCTGTAATTTATTTTCTATGTAACAAGTTATTTTACCACTCTGTAAAAATAGAGTTTAACAGGTAGATATTTATGTGTTACAGATATAATTTCTGTCCAATGAAAAAGTGAACTTCAAGGTTTATTGTTTATTGCTTTATTGTTCTTTAATCAGTTTGTCAAAGCACTTGGAATACTTCCCTTTAAATTATTCTATTAAATTGGTCTATAAATACATAATACCCCAAATTCAATTTGAACTCGTTTTAACATGTTGTTGGTTCCCTTGCTAATTATAAAAAGAGTTGAATCATGAAAATTATATACTAATATATTATTTAAAAATAGTTTAATTAAAAAAATTATCAATGGAGCGTGGATTTCTGTTATAAAATGCACTGAAGGCAGCATGGTAGTCACATAAAAATAATGGCTAATTTGATTCGACAAAAATATCTTACAAACAAGTATGTGAAGGTTTTTCCAATCATTTTTGTTTTCTTGCTCAATTAAAAAGTCGTTTCAATATCTTTTTTATCTAAGTAAATAAAAATAAAATAAACATTTTATAGTTTTCTCTAGTCTTTTTTTCCTTTCAATTTTTAGACAAAGTAAGGGTTCGTGAATAATTCCAAACACTACTGAATCAGTTACTTCTTGTGAAGATGGATTGCAACCAACAGCTTCTGCAGCATCATTTACATATCTGTATTCAACTTGTAAGAACTATTTATTTGACCCATGACATTCATTTAGAAATGTATTCATAGGAAATGATTAGAGATGCACATCAAAACTGAGTATAGAATTTCTGACTGTGACCTACTTATAGTTTAAAAAGTTAACATAAAAATACATTTTGATAAAACAAATTATTTTAATCCACCATTAAGATTCATATAATCTTACAACATTTTATAACCCAGGAATTTACATACATTTTATAAATTGCAAAAAATAATCAGTCAGTACATACAGTGTTATATCCATATGTGAAAGTCTATTATTTGCTATATATTGTTGTTGTCAGGTGCCATCGACTAGGAACCAACTCAAAGCGACCCCATGTACAGCAGAATGAAACAATGTCCGATCCTGGGCCAACCTCACTACCGCTGCCACACTTGAGTCCATCAATGATGCCACCTGGCCAATCCATCTCTTTAGGG
>NW_006408523.1:26799982-26820462 GCF_000296735.1 Chrysochloris asiatica | reverse complement strand
ATGACTGTTCTATATTACATCATTCCAACTGTGATCCTAATTAGATCGTGTGAATGTATCAATATATCAATTGCTGTGAGTCAGAATCAACTTGATAGCAGTGTTTTTTTTAAAAATCTATATATCTTTATTTTTTTAATGCTATATTTTACATTTTCTCCAATGAAAATGCATTGTTAAGGACATTTTCCATTCTTATATGATTATTTGTTCTAATTTTTATTTAGAGTGGATATCATTCTTAACACCTACCATGTATTTAAACAGAGATGAGAACCACCACTTTGAAACATGGCTTTAACGCTTCCTATAAAATCAATTTCATGTCTAGGTAACTAAAATACATGAAAACATATATCTGCACTTATACATCAATGTTTACAAAAGTTTTATTTATAATTGCAAATATCCAGATTCAATCTTAAATTCTATCAGCAGATGAATGGATAAACAAACTGCAGTATATCCATCCAATGGCCTAATATTTAACAATAATAAGGGATGAATTATTGACACCTGCTACAACATGGTTGAATTCAGAATATTTATACTGAGCAAAAAAAGTGGGACTAAAATGATGGCATTTAACAACAACAGAATCTTAGGGACCTATGGAAGTTAATTAGACAATTTATAAATATGCAATTTAACTAATATTTTAATACGTATTGGTAATTAAAAATATATGTAATTAGAACTATGTACTAAATTGTGTTGTTTATCTTTCAATGTGATAAATGAAAACCGCTCCATCACCTTTCACTAAATTCATTTAGAGTTCCTTTACCACCCACTGAGATGCAATTATATTTATAAGAAGGCTCATCAGATGAGTTTTCAGACATTGATTACACCAGTCACAGATCCAATCTATATAAAGGGTTAATAAATTTCCTAGAGGATTCAGTGAAGCTCTGGAGGAGAATTTCTGAGAACTTAGAGAGGAATGAGACAATACTCAATACTGGTATATGTAAAATGAGACAATACTCAATACTGGTATATGTAAAAGACTCAAAATACATTTTTCCAAATGTAAAAGAAAGGGTGCAGTACCATGACAACTCAATACACATGTTATAACCCATATCTTTATACATACAATTTTTACATTGTTTTGCTAAAATCATCTTTGTTTTTAGTGGTGGCTATATGCTGTGGAGTTAGTTCTGACTAATAGCTATCCTGCATAGGGTTTCTAAGGCTACAAATCTTTATGGGAGCAGAAAGCCTCATCTTTCTCCCATGGAACTGCTTACTTTAAGGAGAGCAGGTAGTTTCAAACTGCTTACCTTAAGGTGAGCAACCCCACTCACAACCACTATGCTACCAGAGCTCCTTAAAATCATCTTTAATTTATGCTAAACAGAAAGCCACACAGTTAATAATGAGGAAGATATGTTTTCACCAAGGCTCCAGTCATAAATTAAGAATTATCCAATGACAAAGAGAGTAAAAAACAAAGCCAAATATAATAATCAAGTCTCTTTCATGTCATTTTGCTTTAACGTAATACAGAGTTCTAGTCTACAATATCCCAATTTGAATATGCATGTTTTCAGGACCATGTAATAACATATCTATTGATAAGAGTTTTTTTGTCTTCAATTTTTTTCTCGCATATTGATTGACTTATATCATTGAATGCCAAGTTAAATATCCATTTTGATCTTACATAAACAATAATGACATTAAAGTGTTATGACAATAAAAACTAATTAAAAAATGTTATGACCACCATTTGAATTAGTTTCATGCTTGAAGAAGAATGGTGGTGGTGGTTATGTGTTGTGGAATCGGTTCCGACTCATAGCAATCTTGTGTAGGGTTTCTGAGTCTGTAAATCTTTAACAGAGCAGAAAGCCTCATCTTTCTCCCACGGAACAGCTGGCAGTTTCAAACTGCTGACTTTGAAGTTAACAGCCCACTCATAATGTATTCATGTTATAGAAATAAAGAATTCACAATACACTTAATCAGATATATTAAATCACAAAAAATACAACACAAAATGAAAATTTTCAGTAAATTGATGAACGCAAAGAACCTCATGTAAAGGACACTATCAAAATGTTGTTGTTGTTAAGTGTGGTCACTTGATTCTGACTCATAACGGCCTGTATGGAGTTTCCAAAGCTTTTGAACATCTTTGCAGGAGCAGCTGGCAAACTTGAATCTCGGACCCTGTGGCTGGCAGTCCAGGATCTATCTCATGGCACCACTGTACTCCCAGTTAAAATATAGTTGTTACGTCATGTCGGTTTCAACCCTAGAGATCCTTTATAGGGTTTCCAAAGAGAAGCTGGTGGGCTTGAACTGCAGAGCTTGCTGTTCAAATGAACTTTGCAGTCCAGTGCATTAACCCATAGTGTCACTTTACAACTAGGAGATTAAGGAGCCTCATTACTGATTCAATAGCATACAAAGACATTGAAATTCAGAGATAATCTGAATAATTTACACCATTAATCTGCTGCATCAGCCTCAATACCATTCTTCTGGATTCCTTTAAAAGAATATGATTCCTTACCATTAGGGCCACTTTGATTTTAATGTAATTCTGTTGTTTAGAGAGGGAAATTTTCTAATTGAAAAATAATTTTGTGCCAGTTAATAGTAGTATATCAAACAACAAACAATGGTATGGGATAAATAGAGAGATAAGGTAGAGGGTATACAGAAATCAACACCCCAAAGTAAAAACTGTCTAATTTGTGTTGTTGAAAAGCTGGTGTTTAAATTACAGTCTGGTATAGAGGTAGCGTAGTGGCTATGAATTGGGTTGTGAACCTTAAAGTCAGCTGTTCCAAAGTACCAGCCGGTCCGCGGGAGAAAGATGAGGCTTTCTACTTCCTGTAAAGATTTACACTCTCGGAAACCCTGTACAGGGTCGCTATGGGTCCGAACCAACTCGACGGCACTGAACAACAACAACAACAAATAGAGGTTTTATTTACATATGATATGAAAACAACAGCGCTAAGTAAATAAATAACATTGTATTACATCACCCAGAGATACAGATTTGCGGTACCAAAAGGAAATGGTCAATGTTTAACCATTTAAAGAAGTTGTTATTGTTGTTAGGTGCCATCAAGTCAGTACCAACTCATAGCAACCTTATGCACAACAGAACGAAACCCTGCCTGGTTCTGGGCCAACCTCACAATTGTTGCCAAGCTTGAACCAATTGATGCTGCCTTTTTGCCAATCCATCACGCTGGGGATCTTCCTCTTTTTCTCTGACCCTCCACCTTACCAAACATGATATCTTTCTCTAGTGACTGGTTTCTCCTGACAATATGTCCAAAGCATGAGAGATGAAGTTTGGCCATCCTGGCCTCCCAGGAACACTCTGGCTGTACTTCTTTCAACACATGTTGGTTCTTTTGGCAGCCCATTGCACTTTCAATATTCTCCTCCAACACCATAATTCAAATGCATCAATTCTTCTACGGTTTTCCTTATTCACTGTCCAGCTTTTGCATCCATATGAGGTTATTGAAAATACCATGGCGTGGGTCAGGCGCAACTTAGTCCTCAAGCTGACATCTTTGCTCTTCAACACTTTAAAAAGTTCCTGTGCAGCAGATTTGCCTAATGCAAGATGTCGTTTGATTTCTTGACTGCTGCTTCCATGAGTATTGATAGTTGATCCAAGAAGAATGAAGTCCTTGACAACTTTAATCTTTTCCCCATTGATAAGAATCTTGTTTATAGTGGTTAGGATTTCTGTAGTATAATATGATAAAAAATTGATGGTACTGAACGAAGAAGTCTAAGTTTCACTGAAGGTTGGTGAAATTCAAGGCTCCAAGAACTGATGGAATACAAATTGAAAACTTTCAAAACTGATGCCACACTGGTGATGGGCACTTATCTATGCCAAGAAATTTGGAAGACAGCTACCTGACCAGCCTATTGAAAGAGATCCATATTTATGTCCATTCCTCACAGAGGTGACCCAATGAAATGTGGAAATTATAGAACAATATCATATTAACATAAAATTTTACTGACGATGATTGAAAAACTATGACAAAAGTACATTGACAGGGAATTGCCAGAAGCTCTTTCTGGGTTCAGAAGAGGACATGAATCTTGGAATATCATTGCGGATGTCAGATGGATCCTGACTACAAGCAGAGAAAATCAGAAAGATGATTTGTTGTTGTCAGCTCTGAGTCATAGTGACCCTGTGTAGGGTATCTGAGGATTTAACTCTTCTAGAGAGCAGAAAGTCTTATCTTTCTCCTGCAGAACTGAAACCACACACCTTGTGGTTCACAGTCCAGTGCTTATAGTATGGAGCTGCCAAGCTCTTTACGATGTTTAATTGATCTTTATTAACTATTTAAAGGCATTTGACTGTTGTGGATCATGAAAAGTATTGATAACATTGCGAATAATGGATATTACAGAACACTTAATTGTGCTCATAAGGAGGCTGTACATAGACCAAGAGGCAGTCATTCAAATAGAACAAGAAGGTATGGAATGCCAAAGTTGTATTTTTCCAGCACACTAATTCAGTCTGTATACTTAGCAAGCAATCAGAGTAGCTGGATTACATGAAACAGAATGTGACATCAGGATTGGAGGAAGACTCATTAACAACAACCTGAGATATGCAGATGATACAACCCTTCAGTCTGGAAGTGAAGAGGACCAGAAAAACTTACAAATGAAGTCTATTGTGGATTGCACAGAATAAATGGAGAAAGAAATGAAAGTTCTCAAAGACTTTATTTTGCTCAGATCCACAGTCATTGTTCATGGAAGCAGCAGTTATGAATGAAAGACAGGACATATCCCATTGTTGTTGTTGTTGTCAGGTGCCATCGAGTCGGAACCGACTCATAGCGACCCCATGCACAGCAGAACGAAACAATGCTCGATCCTGGGCCAACCTCACCACCGCTGCCACCCCTGAGTCCATCAATGATGCCACCTGGCCGATCCATCTCGTTGGAGGTCTTCCTCTTTTTCTCTGACCCTCCACTCTACCCAGCATGACATCCTTCTCCAACGATTGTTTCCTCCGGACTACATGTCCAAAGTAGGAGAGACGAAGCTTAGCCATCCTGGCCTCCAAGGAGCACTCTGGCTGCACTTCTTCCAAAACAGATCTATTGGTTCTTTTGGCAGTCCATGGCACCCTCAGTATTCTCCTCCAACACCACAACTCAAAGGCATCAATTCTTCTACGATCCTCTTTATTCACTGTCCAGCTTTCACATCCATATGAGGCTATTGAAAACACAATGGCCTGGGTCAGGCGCACCCTAGTCCTCAAGCTGACATCTCTGCTCTTCAATACTTTAAAAAGTTCCTGTGCAGCAGATTTGGCCAGTGCAATACGTCATCTGATCTCTTGACTGCTACTTCCGCGAGTGTTGATAGTTGATCCAAGAAGAATGAAGTCCTTGACAACTTCAATCTTTTCTCCATTGATAAGAATGTTGTTTATTGGTCCAGTGGTGAGGATTTTTGTTTTCTTGACATTGAGATGCAATCCATATCGAAGGCTGTGCTCTTTAATCTTCATAAGTAAATGTTTCAAGTCCTCTTCACTTTCAGCGATCAAGGTTGTATCATCTGCATATCGCAGGTTGTTAATGAGTCTTCCTCCAATCCTGATGCCACGTTTTTCTTCATAGAACCCAGCTTCTCGTATTATTTGCTCAGCATACATGTTGAATAAGTATGGTGAAAGAATACAACCCTGTCTCACACATTTCCCAATTTTAAAACATTCAGTGTTCCCATGTTCTGTTCGAACAACTGCTTCTTGGTCTAGGTACAGATTTCTTAGAAGTACAATTAAGTGTTCTGGAATACTCATACTTCTCAATGTTGTCCATAGCTTGTCATGATCCACACAATTGAAAGCCTTTGCGTAGTCAATAAAGCCCAGGTAAACATCCTTCTGATATTCTCTGCTTTCAGCCAAGATCCATCGGACATCAGCAATGACATCTCTCGTTCCACGGCCTCTTCTGAATCCAGCTTGAACCTCTGGAAGTTCTCTGTCAATGTATGATTGCAGCCGTTTCTGTATTACCTTGAGCAAAACTTTGCTTGCTTGAGATATCAAAGAGATTGTCCGATGATTTCCGCATTCCGTTGGGTCACCTCTCTTTGGAATGGGCACAAACATTGATCTCTTCCAATCAGTCGGCCAGACAGTTGTCTTCCAAATTTCCTGGCAGAGATGAGTGAGTGCCTCCTGTGCTGCCTCACTTTCCTGAAAGATTTCAATTCTTATTTATTTTGCTCAGATCCACAGTCATTGTTCATGGAAGCAGCAGTTATGAATGAAAGACAGGACATATCCCATTAGTCAAATTTATTATAAAAGGCCTCTTAAATGTCAAAGAGCAAAAGTGACTGAAGTGTATCTGCTCCAAAGCACAGTGCTTCCAGTCAAGACAACCTCTCCTAAGTAATGTCCTCAGGCAGACCTCCCTCTGACTCCTAGCTCCTTGGCCTGGCCTCTGCTCTGCTCTGGCAATATTCAAGGCTCTTTCAATGCCCAAAGGACATACCACTTCAACATAAACCTCAGCCTAAATGTGCTTCGGTATCCTTCCATGGGTCAGCAAACCTAACTCCCCAATTAAGTACCTGGAGACACTATAGTCCAAAAATGAGCCCCTTGCTCAAAGGCACTCAACTTTACTTATTCCGTGTGCAGGTCAGTCCACTGCTCTATCTAATGCTCTGGCTCTTGGTTCTGTTTCTGTTCCTCTGCCACTCCTCCAATGTCACAATTTTTGGTCCTGGGGTCTAAAAGTTTCAATACACAGCGATTTGGAGTCCAAAGAATACTGCTGACCCTTCTTCCTTGATGGTAATGAGATCTCTCCTTCTGTTTCTGAGATGGGTCATTCTATACCCAGCAGGATGTAAAAATTGACCTATCACAATTAGTCCTGTTAACAATCACTCACAATTGAATTAGCCTCTTGCCTCACCATTTCTTACCAAGACCCATTTGGGTATAAATTGTTTGGTGGAAGTTTACAAAGACTATGGTTAGAAGAGATAATAAATAATTCACTGCATCATATCACAGTTAATGTGGCAATACCGGCAAAGGACAGACCCTAAACCTGATTACTTCTTAGTTATAAAAAGAGAAACAACAAGAAATTTGAAGAATTGGAATGAGATATTAATTTGGACTTTTAGTTTCCAGAATCATGAGAAAATGAACACCAGTTGTTTTTTTTTTTTTGAAACCGCTCATTTGCTATACTATTATTATAGCAGTACGAGTAGCTAAAATACCCACACTTTAGTTTTCACAAATGTAACGCTGTGTTTTGAGTCTAAAACAAGTGTTCATTAATAGCTGGCTTTCTGCTTAATTTTCTAATGGAAGAATCATAGTCGGACTCTAGGATTCTCAAGCAAAGCTTATATTCTTCTGCAGAAAACTTTTTTTTTTTTTTTTTTTTAAATCATGTGGCTTCCTACAGGCCCCTGGTAATTCTTACACAACTGGGGTGAGACCCAGAGTCAATAAGCGACTAGCCTGCGACAATCAGGTACACAAGGTTGAACTTCTGAAGAAGCTTTTTGTCTTTATTTAAAAATGTTCTATACAAGATTTTGTTCAAGTGGATCCTAAATTCTTTCAGTTATCAAATACAGGAATCACTAGAAGTGTGTTGCCTTCCAAATGCCAAACAGCAGTCCACCTTCATTGCTTAAATCTAAGTTCTTTCAACAGTTCTGTCTTCCATAATATATTACTCATGGGCTTCATTTTTCAACATCCTGTAAAACATTATATTGTACTCTACTTTTCTCCAATAGAGAGTAGTCAGTATAGGAAATTGGTTACAAATGGACTGGAAGAGAGAGTTCAGCCAGAGTTAAAGGAACAAAAAAAAAAAAAAAAAGAAAAGAAAAGAAAAGAAAAAAACCTCACGGCCCTGGGTTTGGCAGTTGATGGCCTTCTCTGTAATAGAAATTGGTATTCCCAATGACCAAGGCAGAAGCAGCATGTTTTAGTGATTTCAGTCTTACTGTGAGTGGCACCTTGTGGGCTAGCAAAGAATTAAATGTGACATCATCTTTGACTGCAGTGTGACACAGTTAGAACATTTGCTCTTTCTGATCTTTCAGCGTTACCTTCTTCCTATTTCTGTAGCAGCCCCAACTCTCTGCTGCCCTTAGATATTTAAAATTATTTTCATAACAAATAGCATCTGTTTCCTTTGTTTAAAACATGTAGTCTGGCACATATAAAGCAATCAGAGTGTAATAATGATTATCAGGAAGGTGGTCATTATTTCGGAAGCATTGAATTTTATTTACGGTAATACTAAGTTTGGCAATGGATATTGGTGATATTTGCACAGCATGATTGATATAACTGATATCATTGAATTGTACACGTAAAAAGGGCTATATTGGTGTATGTTGTGTTATCTATATTTTTACAGCAACAATTTTTAAGAAGTAAAGGGTAAACAATATATACACTGTTCAGCATTTTACTGCCCAGAACCTTTCTAAAATACTAAAAATTGGATGACTGAAACATTAATAATATGTAAGTTTAGTTTAACTTATTCAGTGTCAGTCATACATTCTGCTGTTGCACTTAAAAACATGAGAGGTAACACTAAACTGAACCACACTCCCCTGTTTCTATGGAGTTCAGAAGGAAATCTATGCCTCCACTGGAATTCTTACAATATGTTGTAGTAACCATACGAAAAATCTAGGTCATACTTTTGTTGTTGTTGTTAAGTACTGTGGAGTCGGTTCTGACTCATAGCGACCCTGTACAGGGTTTCCGAGGCTGTAAATCTTTACGGGAGCAGAATGTCTCTCTTTCTCCGAGGAACTGCTGGTAGTTTCGAACTGCTGACCTTGAAGTTGGCAGCCCGACTAGTAACCACTATGCTACCAGAGCTCCTTAGGTCATACTTAGTTGAATATATATATATGTTGAATCTGATGAGAAATTAATATCCTATAGAAGACAAAACTTTGCTTTAAAAGTAACTTTAATTCACAAAATATTTTCTGCAGTACTATTACTTTCTTGTGCTGTTGAGTCAGTTCTGACTCATAGCATCCCTGCATAGGGTTTCTGAGGAGCAGCTGGTGGGTTTGAACTGCCAACCTTGTGGTGTACAGTCAAGTGTTGATCATACAGTGGCACACAGGAGTCATAGCATCACACTGATTTTAACCACGACTTATGGCCATATGTCTTATGGACAATTAAATAGCTAATTTAATACTGATCTAGAAATTTTCACTCTTCATTAAAAAAAAAAAAAAAAAGTTTTTTCTAAGTACGTTTATAATTTAAGACAAAACAAAGGAGCCCTGGTGACACAATGGTTAAGCACTCAACTTTTGCCAAAATGTTTTGTTTTTTTTTAACCTACCCAAAACCTGATATTTTCAATAACCTCATATGCATGCAAAAGCTGGACAGTAAATAGGGAAGACCCTAGAAGAATTGATGCTTTTTTGAGTTATGGTGTTGGAGGAGAATACTGAAAGTGCCATGGGCTGCCAAAAGAACAAACAGATCTGTGTTGGAAGAAGTGCAGCCAGAGAGCTCCTTGGAGGCCAGGATGGCCTAAGTTCGTCTCTTATACTTCAGACATATTATCAGTAGGGACCAGTCACTGGAGAAGGATATCATGTTTGGTAAGGTGGAGGGTCAGAGAAAAAGAGGAAGATCCCCAGTGAGATGCATTGGCAAAATGCCAGCATTAATGAGTTCAAGCTTGGCAATAATTGTGAGGTTGGCCCAGGACCAGGCAGTGTTTCACTCTGTTGTGTTGCAGACCATGTAAGACTAATCAGAGGTTCGAGGCCCGCTAGGGCCGAGTGTAACAAATGAGGCCACTGGCAGTTAATGGCAAATTGCTTTCATATTAATATTCAGGTATATATATTAAATTAATACACTTGGAGCCTTTGACAATCCACAGATAAATGTGATATTTTCCTAAAGCCAAGACTAAAGGTTGCAAGGTTAAACCTTTCTCCAAAGGATTAACTAAAAATATCTTAGCTACTTCTCGGTTCTTTGTTCTATAGACAAAGAACCCATCCTCCCTAATCCCTTTTCCAGGTGCAGCCCATTCACCTGGGCTTCTCCTGCAGAACTCTCAACTTCCCCCAACTGACCTCAGGGGCTATAGATATGTTAATTGGGCCTGAGAATTCAAGTTGCTGGCCTGGGATTCGAACCAGTGAAGTACAATGTAAAGTTACCTGAATGTCTGGAAAATTACTGATGTTAGCTGTATCCTGTTTTAGTCCCTCCCAGGTTGGTGTGAAACTCCTCCCCTAAATAAAGCAGAGGCCCGGGCCTCCCCAGGGGTGCATTACTGGTTGGCAGGCATGGAGTAAAGATCAGTGCATTACTGGTTGGAAGGCATGGAGTAAAGATTGCGGTGCATTACGGGTTGGAAGGCATCCATTAAAGATTGCAGGGCAGTGAGTCTCTGCCTGCAGAGGCCATGATGCCTGTAGTCCCAAGCCTGCCCACCAGTGATGTATCCACCCTGGCTTTGGGGTGCCTCATTGTCTCCCTTCTTCTGTTTCTCTGTGTATTCTTTCGCTATCCCTATCGCCGCTGGATCTCCCCTCCTCGTGAACCAAAAACTCGTGACAACTATGTCGGGGTCAGACCCCGGCACTGTTGTACATAGGGTCTCTATGAGACGTTATTGATTCTATGGCACCTAACAACAACAACAACAAAGGAGCACTGGTAGCATAGTGTTTACGAATAGGGAGGGCTGTTAATCTCAAGGTCAGCAGTTCAAAACTACCAGCTGTTCTGCGGGAGAAAGATGAGGCTTTCTGCTCCTGTAAAGATTTACAGCTTCTGAAACCCTAGGTAGGGTGGCTATGACTCGGCACTGACTCCACGGTACACCACCCACATCTCCATCATCAATGGCTTCATAGGAGAAAGGTGTGGCTTTCTGCTTTTGCAAAGATTTCACCCTACAAGGCAGCTCTACTCTGTCAAATGACAACTCAGTGAATGAAAATCAACTCAGTGACATCTAAAACAACAAGACTAAGCAGGATGAAATGACTACTTAAATAAGAACATCACTTGTCATGAAGTAGAATGATAATCAAATATTTAAGTTTCCTTCTATGAAAGCAAAGGAAGTGAAGGTAATCTATACTTTGATGAGTGAGAGAGGAGAGACTAAGAACTGCTTGTGTAAGCACAGCTATCACCTATAATTTATGTGAAAAGACTAAGGGGTAAATGATCTATCACCTTTCATCATGAGCTTATTATATATATAGTCTCCCCATGAAGTAACTTTATTATACATTCCTCTCTGAATTTCTAGCATGAGGCTGGAAAAAAGAGATGGAAATATATTCCAGAAGAGCAGATGTTATTGATTTAGAATCATTCATTTGAAAATGTTGAAATGTCAAGTTTTAGAGTTTTTAATTATATTTTATTATCATTTGATTTCATGTGCATACAAACCAGGTCAGGGCAAAAATCATAGGATGATTAAACTTCACATCTCTATAGGAGGTAATGAGATATGAATTCAGAATAATCTTTAATATAATTGTTCCTCCAGGTCTGCACACGCTCTAACAGGCCTCTCCATGAAAATGGAAGGTTCTGTATTGGTGCATAGATATAGACTGCTGGTTGCTAGTTAAGGAAGTTTGTTGTTTTTTCTAGTAACATAGCTGGATTACACCTCTTAACCTCCTCATAGATAGGTGTCTCATGGGGTTAGGTTGTAGGATGTAGGTGGTACGTATTTTTTATAGTCCCGGCCAATGTTTCTTGTGCTTTCTACTCTGCAGAGACCTTCTGTGAAGCCATGAGATAGAAATAACTTCCATTCCAGAATCACCTCCTCCCCAAAAGAAACAACCATATTCTATTGAAGTGCATTAGAAATAAGTTTCTGCTACAAAGCTGCCTAAGGAGCTCTAGTAGCATAGTGATTATGACTCGGGCTGTGAACCTCAAGGTCAGCAGTTTGAAACTGCAGCCATTTTGTGGGAGAACCATGAGGTGTGCTGCTCCTGTAAAGATTTACAGCCTCAGAAACCCTATGTAGGGTCACTGTGAGTCAGAACTGACTCCATGCTATTTTACATCATGAAAGTGTCATAACTTTACATCATGGATGCTCAATGATGGTAAGCAAACTAAAGCAGTTCATTTGGCTCATCATCCAGCCTAGCTGTCGAGCTAACATTTCGCTTCTCAAACTTTGTTTCCTTATTCTTTTACCTGATTTCCCACATCTAGAAGTGCCTTACTGGTACAAATAGATAACATGATTAGCTGCTAATCAAAAGGCTAAAGCTTGGATTCCACCCTGAAGCAGCTCAGATGAAAGACCTTGTCTTCTTGGTCAAAAAAACAATTGCCAATGAACACCTATGGACCATATTTCTACTCTAACAAAGACTGCATTGGAGTGGACTTGAAAGGAACTGGTGGGTTATAGTAACAGTTAATAAATGATGCCTCTTACTTTTATTCAAGTTATGACCCAGCAAAGACATTTCTATTCTTTCAAAACCAAGCAAACAAAACTACAACACAAAATGAAAACTTTTAATAAGAAAGTAATATTTTTAATAGATAAAATAATATCTAAAATATTTCATGGAATTGCTATATATGTAACAGATTCCATATACTTTTTAAACTGTTTATATTTTATGTTTTTGTGTCTAAAAATTTTAAATTTATTATAATTTCTAGACATATGTACTTCATAATATCCAGAGGTCTTTCAATAAAATAAAATAAAGTATTCATGATTTAAAAAGTTTTTCAAAGAGGTCATGATTTAGAAATTATTGTTGCCCCTGTGTTTTGAAACAGAATGTACAAAAATACTGAAAACATGTATATGTGAGTGGTGGCCAAACATATAACTTTTGATTATTCTCTGTAGGAGTTGAAAGATGCAAACAGCATATTTAATGCAATCTTGGAACTACTTAGCACAAAACAGCACACTTGACCTTATAATCTGAAAAATGATACATATTTCTTAAAAGATCTTAGAGTTAACCGAATTTAATTTTATTGAGTAGAATATAATTTTAATTTAATTTAATATTTTGTTCCTTACATGAAAGTATGTATCCTTCAGATAATTCTGCTGAGAAATAAAAACGGACTTGACTTGAAATACAAGGAATAGACCACTGGGAACATTTTTCATAGCAGCCATGCTCCATTTATCTATTCACTTGCGCTCGGTTAGGAATTTCAAGGTTTATTTTGAACAGATGCTGGAGGACTTTATATTAAATAAAAGACTCAAAATCAGTTTCCTGTTATGTGTTAAGAATTCTGACTTTTGATAGAGTTTAGCATTTCAGCTATCTCAGAATGCTAAAAAGGCAATGTCAAATTGAGACTACAAAAGAACCTGATTAAAATAGAGGTGAGATTGTCAACAGAGGAAGCAATGTTTGCTAAGGAGGAAGTCATTGGATCAAATGAAGAATAGGCGCTATGTAAGGAGCTCTGTTAGCGTAGTGGTTACGAATCGGGCTGCTAACCTCAAGATCGGCAGTTCAAAACTACCAGCCGTTCCGCGGGAGAGAGGGTTTTCTGCTCCCATAAAGATTTATAGCCCCAGGAAACCCTGTACAGGGGGTCACTATGAGCAGGGGGTCACTATGAGTCCGAATCGACCCCACGGCATATAACTACCACCACCATGGACTACATGGACAAGAGACCAGAAAAGCTTTGACTCTATGGTTGAAGTCAGCTAGATAATATAATAATAATAATAATATGCTGATGCTAAGAGACCTGGTGTTGTATTAGGTTAAGCATTGGGCTACTAAACCACTAGGTCAGTGGTTCAAACCTACCAGCCACTCAAGAGTAGAGAGAGAAGACTTTCTGCTCCTGTAAATATTTGCAGCCTCGGAAACCCTAGGGAGCAATCCTCCTTATAGAGTTACCATGAGTTAGCACCAACCTAATGTCTGTGGGATTGCTCTTGTAGTTGTGAAGTGCCGTCAAGTCGGTGCCGACCCTTAGAGACACTGCATAGAGCAGCTGGTGAGCTTGAAGCACTGACCTTGCAGTTCAAACGGCTTTGCAGCCTGGGCATTAACCCACAGTGCCCCACCAGGACTCCTGACTGTGGGATAGTGGAATGCTAATGTCTGTGGGATAGTGAGATGCTATTTATTATGTCTAACCAGATTCGCTAGTTGGTGTGTGTGTGTTTTACTACCAAAGTCATATTTCCTTACACTTGCTACTTAGTTATCAAAGATATAACTAAATACAAAGAAAACTGGAAAAGGAATACAAATTGTATTTTTTACTCAAGACAAAGATCATATTTTACTTACTTATTTTTATGATTTAGGTAAAGTAACTTTACTTAAAAGATATTTTGTTGTTATGTACCATCAAGTTGGTACCGACTCACAGCCACCTTATCCACACAGAAAGGAACACTGTCCAGTCCTGCACCAACCTCACAATTGTTACCATGCTTGAGCCCATTGCTCAATACACCTGTGATTTTTATCAAACATTTTCTGATGATCACACCTGAATGTAAATTCATAGGCATATCTCCGGAACATGCTTGACAACCTAATATGCATAAGCCTAAGAAATTTGATTGTTATTTGAGCAGAAGTATACACAAGAATCAACATGCTTTAATCTAAAGATTAAGGGTTAAAGTGTCTATAAACTGTTGCTGTTGAATGCATACCATTTTCAGTTTTAAATGCAGTCTGTATACTAGAAATGTGTAAGAAGAAATAAAACAGGTACCATATGCTTTTTCCATAATGAAAAATATACTCAAGGATAAAGCGCACACATAGTAAATACTCTCTATTATATTTTTAAATAAAGAGAAAAAAAACAATAAAGTCATTTAAAACGATATTAAAGAAGTAGTTACTAAAGTCTATGATGGCAAACAATTAAGTATCCCATGTCTTCCTTTGAAGGAAGGCAATATAAAAAATGCTAATAACAGATATTCTAATCATTCTGTCCAGGTTCATAATGTTCGGTATGTAATGCAGAAAAAAAAACCCATAAATGCTTACATATATGTTTGCTTTGTCATGGTCTAAATTGAACATGTAGTATATTCCGAGAAGCTTTTGTCAATGATATAAAAATGTTTGGGAGAATAAGCCAAAGAATCAATCATGGTGTAGTTAAAGTGCCATTCTGGAAACTGCACTCATAATCCTTTACAGTAATTCTGATACTATCTATAAACAATGTAATATAATTTGATTAAACAATAAAGGAGTGGGTCCTTTCTATGGAATGACTATTACTTAGTGTATTTGATATCAAAACCCTCAGGGGTTACCAGGAAATGTTCTGGGTTTTGTTTTCTTTCTGTTCAGACTCAGAATTACCGTTAGCTCTTTCTAACTCTTTTATTGTTTTGCCATATTCTACTAGAGTCACTTTTAAACATGTCTGAATTTATGTAGTGAGATAAATTATTAAAGAAATATTCACTCTGAAAATGCAGAAACTAATATAATTGGTAATTAGTGTTAGATTATCAAATAAGCACATTAAACATGGGGTTACTTATAAATATTTACTAATCTATAGTGAACAATTTCATATTTTTTCACCACATCAAATATTCTACTTCTAGGCCTGGCTAGCATCTATCTCTCTCCCAGTCCCACACCTCTTTTCTTCAGAATCAAAGCTTCTTTTAAAATTTACAGTCTCTGACAGGGATGGAATACCCAGTAAGCATGGTGAGAGCAAATAAGTCTGTGGATACCTAGTTTATTGGGTAATCCACTCCTAATGGTAAATTAGGTTTTGTAAGGATGTCAGAAATGCTTTTCCCTGGAAAATCTGAAACACAGATCAGTGAATTTTAGCTTAAGAATTAGATAGCAAAGTACTTTAAAGATCTTTATTATGGAACTATTCCAAACTAGAGAGAATAATATCAAGTCTGTAACCCATCTAGATCTCAACTTCAACAAATGCCAACTTTATTTAATTTAATTTCCCTTCAATGTTATTGATCAAATACCAATTGAAATGATTATTACTCTATTAACAATATTTTCTTTATATTATTGTATATCTGGTAAGTATTCATAGTCTACATTTTACCTTGATTTTTAGATTCAGAAATAAAATAAGTGCCATTGCATTGTGTTGAGGTGTTGGTGTGGTGCTGTAGGGTAAACACTGAACTGCTAAACACAAGGTTTTGGTTCAAATTCACCAGCCACTCCTTGGGAACCCTATACAAGGGCACTTTAAGTCAGAACTGACTCCACAGTTCTTAATAACAATATTGCATTGTATTAGACTGTCACTTGAGTCTTTGTTAATCTACAGAATCACCACTTTAACTTCTTTTATTTTTTTTAGGAGCCCAGGTAGAGGAGTGGATTACAAGTTGAGATGCTAACTACAAGGTCAGCAGTTTGAATCTACCAGTCACGCCTCAGGAGAAAGATGAGGCTTTCTGCTCTCATAGATTTACAGCCTTGGAAGCCCTATATAGAGTCACTATGAGTTGGAAAAACTCAACAGCACACTACTACCACCATATTCATGTTTGTTTCAAGAACTAATATTATTGGTTCTGTATTTTTAGATGTTTTTTCAGACAGCTGTACCTTTCTCTGTCAACCCCTCCACACACACACATCACATAAGTGGACATCACTGGAATAATGGAGACTCACTTAGCAAAGAAATGAAAAGAAAAATCTATTTGATGCAGTTCAACGCTGAACACCCTAGACCCTATACATTACTTTAAGTTTCTGAAAACATACAATGTAAAACAACTGGTACTGCTGGATAATGCACTGGGCCACAAGGTTGGTTTGAATAGCAAGGTCGGTGATTCAAACTCACCAGCCGTTCCTCGGAAACCTTGCACAGGGTTGCTATGAGTCGGAACCGACTCAACAGCACTTAACAACAGCAATACGAATTTGGTATAATTCAGTTCTCCCAACATAAATTTCAGAAATATTGACTTGACTCTAGGTGCAACCATTTTTAAATATTTATATAGGCAGTTAATATGCCATGATTTGGGTAGATTGAGGGAATTTTTCCTCTACCAGTAAATATTTCATTATCTCTGCAAGATAGGAGAGGGCGTCTAAAAGTTCATGAAAATGGAAGTCAAAAGATAATGGAATTTTCCACAAACATTTTAAAGCTCCTTCATATAAGTTAGTGGAAAACTGAAAATAATAATTGAAACATTTTTAACTGCTGTGGTATACATTGCTAACAATAGCAGAATTGCTAGGCCTAAAAACTAGTCATTATTTTGTTTGCTGTCCTTTGCTGCTGAATAAATTCCGATTCATAGAGACCTTGTGAACCAGAATAGAATTAATCCACAGAGTTTCCTAAACTGTAATTCTTTATGGAAGCAGATCATCAGGCCTTTTTGTCCACAAAGACACTGGTAGATTTAAACTTCCAATCTTTTGTTTAATAGCAGAGTGCTTGACTATTGATCCACCAGGACTCCCTATACACACTGTCTTTTTGCAGTCTTACACTTGACTATGGAACATGGTGGCTCCATACAACAAACACTGAACTGTCTTCCACAATGTCCACAATTTGATCTTGCTAGACGGTCTGTGGGAGAAAGATGAGACTTTCTTCTCCCACAATGATTTAAAAAACCAAGGTCGCCATTATAAGTTGGAACCAATTAGACAACACTAACAACATATTTGACTGTACTAGGGAAAGCAAAAAAAAAAAAAAATATTCTTAAGAAATCATACAAAGTATTAAGAAACAAAAATAAGAAAATGTGAAGTAATTGTACCCAACATATAATCCCTCTAGGTCTACACAGTCGAAGGCAGTGTTTCCTTTTCTCTGATCTTTTCCCAGATTATTCAGTGCTATATAATTTACACCACACCAGAGCAGCAGGTTTGGCATCCTGGAGGGACTCAAATCATGTTGCTTTGAAATGTTCTTTGAGATGGGGAACAAAAAGAAGCCTGAAGATGCCAGAATAGGATTGTGTAATGACAGCCATGGTTACCCTCAAACAATGAACAGATACATTCTCCTAATTGGACAAAAAAAATTTTTGGTGTAGTTTTTCTGTTTTTTTTTTTTACTAACACAGTTTTCAGTTTTCTTAAAACATTTTCCTGTTATGCCCCATGATCATTCTGAGTCTTTGAGAAAATCTGTTGAGATTATTCTTTTGGACACTCCCCCAAAATACAGTCTTCCTAACCTTCTGAACTAACTTGTTTGCCTTGAATTTGACTGCTTCTGTCGATACCCTTAGGAGCTGCTGTTTTTGTTAGATTTTGCTCTCTAGTTTATAATGAGAAATCCAAGACTGTCCCAGGTTGCAATTCACCCCCCAAATTATCTTCATTAGCTACATCTTGATTAAAAGGTGGATGGAATGATCAGATCTTTGAGTTAGCTGATCTTCACGCATTAATCTTGGTACCTACGAAATAAAAAGCTTGCTAAGACAAGACATTTGCTTAATATTGAAAATGCTGAATCATGTTTATCCCAATTTTAGTGACTATCACAACAAAGGCAACTCTATGGCCTTCTTCTACCAGTTTCTGGACTTTAGCTGCTTTCTTCACTTGCCAAGGTTGAAGGGCTTCCTTCTCTTGGCTCAATTTTGAGATTTTCCTGACCTTCCTTAAAACTGTCGATCCATCTTAAAACTTCTTCTATGTGTATTAGCATGCCTATAAACTTAGTAAAGATTCAAGGATGCTGGAAGATATCCACCTTGGTTTTATTAAAAATTTGATCCTACCTTGACCAAAAAAATGTGTTTTATTCCATGGCACAAAAAGTTTCCTATTTTTGAAGCACCCTAAATGAGGTTTTCTTGGAAGCCCAATACAGTGTCATTATGAATTGGCCGCAACTCTACAGCACTTAAGGAGCTCTGGTAGCGTAGTGGTTACGAATCGGGCTACGAACCTTAAGGTCAGCGGTTCGAAACTACCAGCCGCTCCACAGGAGAAAGATGAGGTTTTCTACTCCAGTAAAGATTTACAGCCTCGGAAACCCTGTACAAGGTCGCTATGGGTCGGAACCGACTCGACGGCACTTAACATCAACAACAACTATGGCACTTAACAGCAACAACAGCAACAATGAGACTAACACAAGTTTATTACTGAGAAAACTTGTTTGCAACTTCCCATTTACCACAGAGATGAATAAATAAGACTTTGTTGGAATAAAGTCATGCATGTATGAAATGGGACCCTACTAACAAAACTGCTGACTTCTTGTTGAAATGAAAGGTAAACCTGTGTGCCTAGTTTGTGGCAATCCATTATCAGTAATGAAAAAAAACCAATCTGGAATATCATTAAAGCTCAAAACATGCGAAACTCAGTGAATTGGGACGCCAAACGAATATGGATAAAATCAGTGTTCTTCAGCAGAATTTGAAATCACAAGAAGCCGCTTTTGGTAGGTCTCATTGTGACAGAGACAACGTTTTCCAGACAAGTTATGTAGTGAATGAACAAATCACAAAGAATCTGAGGCCTCACTTAGAGGGAGAGTTTGTGAAAGAGTGCATGGTGGCTGCTGTGGAGATGTCAGCACCAGACAAAGTAAAATTGTTTCAGTGTGTTAGTTTGTCTCAGATAAAATTACTGATTTAGCACAAGATATTGAAAAAAACATTGAAGGATTCTGGGTTGAAGGGTAAGAACATTTTCAGTAATAGGAAGGATGTTGTTATTGCTTTTGTTAAGTGCTATCGAGTTGGTTCCTACTCACAGTGATCATGATTAGAGTTTCTGAGGAGCGGCTGGTTGGTTTGAACCACTGACCTTTCAGTTAGCCATCAAATGCTTGTCCTACAATTCTGCAATGGGACTCCAATGGAAAGGATAGATGAATTTTATTAGGCAAAAACATAGACATATTGCTATTTATATAGGACAGTACATTTAACAAAATGTGTATGGGTACTCATTGTGCCAGATTTTTCAGTTCTGAACTCTCAGTTCCAAATCCATTCTTAGATATCTGCTCTGTCATCTTACGCATGGATTCTGTAAAGTACATTTCTGGGAATTCTTAGTCAGTTGCCCTTTACTTAGATTCTAGAAATTAGAACAGCTAGCAGAAGATAGGAAATAAGAGATTGAGAATAAAGTTATTCTTCACTTACTGTTTTGGCACTAATCCTGGGCCAACCTCACTACCGCTGCCACACTTGAGTCCATCAATGATGCCACCTGGCCAATCCATCTCGTTAGGGGTGTTCCTCTTTTTCTCTGACCCTCCACCCTATCCAGCATGATATCTTTCTCCAGCGACTGTTCTCTCCGGACAATGTGTCCAAAGTATGAGAGACGAAGCCTAGCCATCTTGGCCTCCAAGGAGCACTCTGGCTGCACTTCTTCCAAAACAGATCTATTGGTTCTTT
>NW_006408523.1:26766128-26799882 GCF_000296735.1 Chrysochloris asiatica | reverse complement strand
CTGCAGTGTCTGTTTCCTCCGGACAATATGTCCAAAGTATGAGAGACAAAGCTTAGCCATCCTGGCCTCCAAGGAGCACTCTGGCTGCACTTCTTCCAAAACAGATCTATTGGTTCTTTTGGCAGTCCATGGCACTTTCAGTATTCTCCTCCAACACCACAACTCAAAGGTATCAATTCTTTTACGATCTTCCTTATTCACTGTCCAGCTTTCGCATCCATATGAGGTTATATAGATGCTTTATACTTGTGTGTATGTGTTCCTAGGTACAACAGAATAAAACACTACCCTGTCCTGCTTCATCCTCACAATTGTTAATATGTTTGAGCCCATTATTGATGCCACTGTGTCAATCCATCTCATTGGGGGACTTCATCTTTTTTGTTGACCCTCCATTTCACCAAGCATGTTGTCCTTCTCCAGGGACTGGTCCTTCCTGACAACATGTCCAAAGTACAAGAGATGAAGTCACCATTGTCACTTTTAAAGAACAATCTGTACTGCTTCAAAAATAGATTTGCTTATGTGTTTGGTAGTCTATGATACTTTCATTATTCTTTTCAACACCTTAATTCAAATGCATTGATTCTTCGCTGGTCTTCCTTATTCTTAGTCCAGCTTTTTCATGCTGGGAATAGGTGCAGCAAAATTATACATTGAGATCTCCCACCTTCTATCATTAAGGTCATATTTCCAACTACTAATCCTTCCTCTTTATTTCCAACTTTCACATTCAAATCACCAATAATTATTAATAAGCTTAATTGTATATTTGATCAATTTCACACTGGAAAAGTTGATGTAGTTGTTGCTGGTAGGTGCCATCAAGTTGATTCCTACTCATAGTGACCCATGCACAACAGACCAAAACACTGCCCAGTCCTGTTCAATCTCCAATAATTGTTACACTTGAGTGCATTTCTACTGCCACTATGCCAATCCATATTGCTGACTGTCTTCCTCTATTTCACTGATCCTCCACTTTTCCAAGTATGATGGTCTTCTCTAGGAACTGGTACCTCCAGATAACATGCCCAAAATATGAGATAAGAGGTCTCACCATCATGGCTTCTAAAGTGCGTTCAGGCTGCTCTTCTTTCAACACAGATTGGTTGGTTTTACTGACAGTCCATAGTACTTTTAAGATTCTTCTTGAAAACCATAACCAAAATGCATCAATCTTTCTAAGGTCTTCCTTAGTCATTGTCCACTTTTCACATGCATATGAGACTATTGAAAATATGATGGCTTTGGTCAGGTGCACCTTAGTCTTTAAACTGTCATCTTTGTTCTTTATCACTTTAAAGATGTGTCGTGCAACAGATGTGACTGATGCAATATGTTATTTGATTTCTTGACTGCTGCTTCCATGAATGTTGATTGTGTATCCTAGCATAATGAAGTATTTGACAACATCATTTTTTTCTCTCCATTTATCATGATATTAAGTATTGGTCCAGTGGTGAGGCTTTTGGTTTTCTTTATATTGAGGTGCAATCCATCCTAAAGATTGTGGTCTTTTGATCTTTATCAGTTAGTATTTTAAATCTTCTCACTTCCAGCAAGCAATGTTGTATCCTCTGCATGCTACAGTTTGTTAAGGAGTATTCCTCCAATCCTGATGCTACAGTCTTCTTCATAAAATTAAACTTCATGGTAGTTGGCAGATTTCTCCAGTGTCTTCATCATTGGTTTGCTTTAGCAGTGGGTGCATAAAGTTGAATTAAAGTAGAAATAAACTGGCTTTTCGTGTAGGCATATGGATATTATCGTATCACCGAGAGCATTACACTTCAAGATAGATCCTGAAATGCTCTTTTTGATGATTAATGCAACACCATTCCTCTTCAGTTTGTCATTCCTACTATGTTGTTGTTGTTGTTAGGTGCCATCAGGTTGGTACCGACTCATAGTGACCTTATGCACAGCAGAATGAAACACTGCCCGATCCTGGGCCAACCTCACTACTGTTGCCATGCTTGAGTCCATCAATGCTGCCACTTAGCCAATCCATCTCATTGAGGGTCTTCCTCTTTTTCTCTGACCCTCCACCTTACCAAATATGATATCCTTCTCCAGAGACTGGTCCCTCCTGACAATATTGCATTAGACAAATCTGCTGCACAAGAACTTTTTAAAGTGTTGAAGAGCAAAGATGTCGGCTTGAGGACTAAGGTGCACCTGACTCAAGCCATGGTATTTTCAATAACCTCATATGCATGCAAAAGCTGGACAGTGAATAAGGAAGACCATAGAAGAATTGATGCCTTTGAGTTGTGGTGTTGGAGGAGAATACTAAAAGTGCCATGGACTGCCAAAAGAACCAATAGATCTGTTTTGGAAGAAGTGCAGCCAGAGTGCTCCTTGGAGGCCAAGATGACCAAACTTCATCCCTCATACTTCGGACATGTTCCCAGTATGGTCGTGATGGTTATGTGCCATGGAGTTGGTTCTGACTAATAGCGACCCTGTACAGGGTTTTCAAGGCTATAAATCTTTACAGGAGCAGAAAGCCTCATCTTTCTCCCATGGAACATCTGGTAGTTTTGAACTGCTGACCTTGTGGTTCACAGCCCAATTTGTAACCATTACACTACCAGAGCTCGTTATTCCCTGTATAGTAGACATATATCTTTCCAGTCCAAAATGGCCAGTACCAGTCCATTTCAACTCACTAGTGCCTAGGACATTGATCTTAATAAGTTCCATTTCACTTTTTGACAACTCCCAATTTTCCTAGATTCACACTTTGTGCGTTCTAAGTGCTGATTATTAATGGATGTTTGCATTTTGAGTAATACCTCATCAGCAAACAAAGGTCTCAAATGCTTTGTTTCATCTGCATCATTAAGGCCAATTCTACTTTGAGGAAGTGACTCTTTTCCAGTCATAACTTTGTGTCTTTTTAGCTTTAGGGGTTCATATTTGACACTATATCCAACAATATGTTGCTACTATCCATGGTCTTTAGTGGCTAACCTTTCAGAAATGTTCCATGTTTCATTCTATCTTGTCTTTTATAATTCTACTGAAAATGTTCCACCATTTGTAACCCTGCTGGTGTTGGCATAGCTTCTAGCATCATAGCAACACGTAAGTCATAACAGTATGACAAACTGACACGTGAGTGATGGATTCATGGGTTAGAAACTTGTTGTTGTTGTTGTTAGGTGTGATTGAGTTTGTACTTACTAATAAAAACCCTATGCACAACAGAAAAAAAAAACACTAACTGGTCCTGTTCCAACTTGAAAAAGCTTGTATGCTTGAGCCCATTACTATTATAATTGTATCAATCCGTCTCATTGGGAGTCTTCCTCATTTTGGCTTACTTTCCACTTTACCAAATATTATATACTTCTCCAAGGACTGGTACCTCTTGATAACATGCCTGTAGTATGATAAGTTATTCTAGCCATTCTTGCTTCCTTGCTTCTAAGGAGTATTCTGGCTGCACCTCATCCAATACAGATTTGTTTGTTCTTTTGAAATTCAATGAAATTTTTAATATTGTCTTCCAACACCATAACTCATATGCATCAATTCTTCCATGGTCTTCCTTATTCATTGTCCAACTTTCACATCTATATGAAGGTATTGAAAATACCATGTCTTGGGTCAGGTGCAACTTAGTCCTCAAAATGATATCTTTGTTCTTAAACACATTAAATATGTCTTGTGTAGCAGATTTGCCTAATGCAATATGTTGTTAGACATCTTGATTTCTCCTTCCCTGCGTGTTGATAATTTTATGAGCAAAATGAAGTCCTTCACAACTTCAAACTTTTCTCCATTTTTCTTGATGTCATTTATTGGTTAAGTGAGGATTTTTGTTTTATTTACATCGAGATGCAACTAAAACCTAAGACTGTGATCTTTGGTCTTCATCAGTAAGTATTTTATGTCCTCGTTGCTTTCAGCAAGCAAGGTTGTTTCATCTGCATAATGCAAGTTGTTAATGAGTCTTCCTGCAATACCTGATGTCACTTTCTTCTTCATACCTTCCAGCTTCCCAAATTATTTGCTCATCATACAAATTGAATAAGTATGGCAAAGGAATAAAACACTAACACACACCTTTGCTGATTTTGAAACCATTCAATGTTCACTTGTTCTGTTTGAACAACTGATTCTTGGTCTATGTACAGGTTCTCCGTGAGTACAAATAAGTGTTCTGGAATGCTTATTCTCCACAGTGTTGTCCATAGCTTGTCATGATCCACAGAATTGAATGCCTTTGTACAGTCAATAAAGCAGAGGTAAACATCTTTCTGTTATGATCTGCTTTCAACCAAGATCCATCTAACTCACCAATGAAATCCTTCATTCCACGTCCTTGTCATAATCTGGCTTGAACCTGTGGCAGTTCCCTATCAAGGTACAATTGCAGCCATTTTTCAATTATCTTTAGCAAAAATTTACTTGAATGTGATATTAATTATACTGTCCCATGATTTTGCAGTCTGTTGGGTCACCTCTCTTTGACATGGACACAAATTTGGATCTCTTCCAAACAGTTGGTGAGGTAAATGTCTTCCAAATTTCTTGTCATAGATGAGTGAGTAGTGTCTCCAGTGCTACATTTTTGTTGAAAGATTTTCATTTGTATTCCATCATTTACTGAAGCCTTGTTCTTTGCCAATGCCTTCAGTGCACTTTGGGCTTCTTCCTGTAGTATCACTAGGTATTGATCATATGCTATCTCTTGAAACAGTTGAACATTCACCATTTCCTTTTGGTACAATGACTCCATGGATTCCTTCCATCTTCTTTTGATGCTGTCTGCATCGTTCAATTCTTTACCTATTGTTGTTGTTGTTTTTAAGTGCTGTTGAGTCGGTCCAACTTATAGTGACCTGTATAGGGTTTCTGAGAAGTATCTGGTGGGTTTGAACCACTGACCTTGTGGTCCAGTGCATTATTCTGCAGTGCCACACCAGGACTCCATTTTGTCCATAGAATTCTTCAGTATTGCAAGTTGAAGCTTCAATATTTTTCTTCAGTTCTTTCAGATTGAGAAATTATGAGCATTTTCTTCCCTTTTGATTTTCTAACTCTAGGTCTTTGCACAATTTACTATAATATTTGGCTTTGCCTTTTTGAGCTCCCCTTTTACATTTTCTGTTCAGCTCTTTCACCTTATCATTTCTTCCATTTGCTTTAGCATCTCTATGTAGCAGAGCAAGTTTCAGGGTCTCTTCTTATTTTCATTTTGTTATTTTCTTTCTTTCTTGTCTTTTTAATGACCTTTTGCTTTTTTTCTTGTAATATGCTCTTGATATCATCCCACCACTCTGCTGGTCTTTGGTCAGTCATGTCTAATTCATGAAATCTGTTCTTGAGATGATCTCTAGAGTCACACGGGATATGTTCAAGGTCATATTTTGGCTCTTGTGGACTTGTTTTGATTTTTGTCTGCTCCAGCCTGAACTTGTATCTAACTGACTGATGGTTTGCTTGACAGTCTGCCCCTGGTCTTGTTTTGGCTAATGATACAGAGCTCTTCCACTGTCTTTTTCCCCAGATGTAGTCAATTTGAATTCTGTGTATTTCCTCTGGTGATGTCTATGTGAATAGTTATCTTTTATGTTGTTTAAAAAGCTATTTTCAATTAAGAAGTCATTGGTCTTGCAAAATTCTATCATGTGATCTTTAGCATAGATTTTATCACCAAAGTCATATTTTCCAATGACGGATCCTTTCTCTTTGTTTCCAATCTTTGCATTCCTATCACTGTTAACTATCAATGCATCTTGACTTCATGTTTGATCAATTCATATTGAAAGAGTTGGTAGAATTCCTCAATTTCATCATCACTGGTTTTAGTGGTTGGTGGATATAGTTGAATAATAATTGTATTAACTGTTTTTCTTTGTAGATATTTGGCTATCATCCTGTCACAGACAGCATTTTACTTCAAGGTAGACTTAGAAATACTCTTTTTCTGATGAATGCAACGCCATTTCTCTTCAATTTGTCATGCCTAGCATAGTGCTTTTCAAATTCAAAATGGCAAACAACAATCCATTTCACCTCACTAATGTCTAGGATGGAGTCCTGGTGTAGTGCTGCAAGATAATGCACTGGACTGTAAGGTGGCTGTGAACAAGGTTGTTGGTTCATACTCACATGTCTCTCCAAGGAACCCCAATGTAGCATCACTGTGAGTCAGAATCAACTAATGGCACAACAACCAACATCTAGGATATCAATGTTTATATGTTTCATTTCATTTTTTATAACTTCTAATACTTCTATATTCATAATTCACACATTCCATGTTTTGATTTTTAATGGATGTTTACATCTGTTTCTCTTGTTATGAATTTTGCCCATTAGCAAATGAAGGTCTGGAAAGTTTTACTCCTTGACACATAACCATCACCAGTAACTTACAGTGAATGTTAGAAAGCCTGACAAAGGTAGACGTATTTCTAAATTAATATAATGAGTATATATATATACAGAACACTGTCACATCACTATATAACTTAGCTATTATTATTATTATTATTTTGCCACTAAATGCTGATAAATCCTAACAATAAATAGTTGGAGTCGGATCCGACTCAGAGCGACCTTGTACAGGTTTTCTGAAGCTGTAAATCATTATGGGAGCAGAAAGCCTCATCTTTCTCCGGTGGAACAGCTGGTAGTTTTGTACTGCTGACCTTGCCATTCACAGCCTGATTGTTAACCACCACGCTACCATAGCTCCTTAACAATAAATAGTGGATTGTGAAAATTTTAATCAGATGATGGTTTCAATTGTTAAAACATTCCAGATAATGTTATCTTACTTTGATAAAATCTTATCTGACAATTATCTTGTAGATACTTATCTTGCCAATACCCCAGCCCTTTTCTCTCTGTATCTCTTGAAATTTACATGGTGGTGATGGTGAGGTGGTTGACACCTCAACCGAGGAGTCAGTTCCGACTCATAGTGACCCTGCATAGGGTTTCTGAGCCTGTAAATCTGTACGGGAACAGAAAACCTCATCTTTCACCTGCAGAACTGCTGATAGTTTCGAACTGCTGACCTTGAGGCAAGTAGTGCCACTGTAACCACTGTGCTACCAGAGCTCCTTTGAAATTTACATGGATTATCATAAATAATTTATTGCAGCCCCACTGGAACAAGAGCACAACTTCATGATCTCTCATAAAGGACGGTGTCAACGCTTTTATTCTAGGTCATAATCAATTCAATGATATTTGATATGTTGTCTGTAGACTATGTCAATACGTGATAGGATAAGGAAAAGCTTACTTTCACAATAAGTTTGTAAATCAGTACTAGATCATGGACCATATTTTGAGTACCACTGATCAAGAACATCAAGACCATATTGGAATCCATAGACAATATGAGTTAGTTAATGTTAGTCAGTTAAATTGATGAAAGAATTCTAATTGGACCCAATGAGAAGAAAGTAGCAAGTCTATGAGGTAGGTGTATTGGTTTGACATATGCATGTCATATAATGGAAGACAAATTTACTAAAATGTTACTAACAACTTTGATCAAACGTCTTAGGGGTTTGGTGGTATTGATCAGAACAGGATAGAGTATCCAAATTGAAAGATGGCTTGTTACATCTTGTACTGACTTGCACTACAAAACAGGACCAGTTTTTAATGGACTCTTTGAATTTTGGAAGAAATAAAACACATATAAATGTGAGTGTCTATGACTCATTTCATTTAATGAGTCAACTCCAAGGTTGTCACGTTGAGTAGGGTTTAGAACAAGAAAAGGCTGTGCAGCAGTTTCAGGCTGCTCCGAAAGCTGTTCTGTTATTTTTTGCCTCATGACCCAGAAAATTCAAATCTAATCTAGGTGACCCTGACATATTGCATAGAGCCGCTGGGAAGCTTTAATAGAAGAACCACTGAGCAGACTTCCAGGGTTTTGGAGAAAAGCCACGTTTTTTCCCCTCACTTTTGAGAAATAACTCTTGTGTTACTACTAGAATCTTACAGAAAATGAATATTTGATCTATAGAAAAGTGAGTTGCTGATTATAAATTGCATTCTATCTAATCTACCATGCTTTAAAATTGCCATGCACAAGTGTAACCAATTCTCAAGTGGAAACTGCATATGAACAATCAACTTTGAGCAGATTTATAAGATAAAAATAAATTGCAGATTCATATAGCTCCCTCTTTTAGGGTCTCAGATCTCATTGTATTATTTCATTTACCTCTTTCAATAGCAATCCACCCATAGACAGTTCCTTCTCAGCAACTGACTGTGGAAGAAAAAAGTCAAGTTCAGTTACATTTGGTTCTAATTAATATGCTTTTGTAAATAAAACGATTTGCTTCAGGATTAACTGTCTAACTGAAAGTGTTTCTGAAGCATAGTAGTGAAGGAAAACATCCTTTTAGGAAGAATACTGAGTACTACATCTAAAATAAAATAGATTTACCGTAATGCAAGAGTGGTGGGTTGTTGTTGTTATGTGCCGTGGAGTCAGTTCCGACTTATAGCAACCCTGTACAGGGTTTCCAAGGCTGTAAATCTTTATGGGAGCAGAAATCCTCATCTTTCCTCCCATGGAACAGCTGGTAGATTTGAACTGCTGACCTTGAGGTTCGCAGCCTATGCTACCAGAGCTGTGAAAGTGGTGGGTAGACTCTTGGAAATAGTGGGATAGAAATATTGGTGATTAGGAGGTTCAGAAAAGACATGCTTCATTCTGTTGTGCAGAAAGTTGCTATAAATCGGATCTGACTTGATGGCACCTAACAACAAAACAACAATATCAAAGTTATTTCAGAGTAAAAGCTCTTTCTGTTATCTTTGAGCTTATCTTACTGTAACACACTTGAAATCTGACTTTATTTTATTTTATTTTTTTGAGACAACAAGGAAATACGGAGAGAATTCACAATAATAATATTACCCTGAAATTTGGTGATTTAGTGGCCTTTATATTTCAAGACTTATTTTGCTGTCTTTTCTCTCTTAGATGCTTTTGGTATTCTTATTATTTATATGTTAATGCACATAATAGTATTATAAATCACAGCCCTTACAATTCTATAGCGTGAACTTCTAATCTAAATACATGGGGTCTCCAGGAGTTGGTATTGACTTAAAACTATCTGATAATTTGTTCATTTTCTTAATTATTTTTACCCCCCTCTTCTCCATATTATGTAATTTCTATTGCAATATATTCAATTTAGCTGATTATTTCTTCTGCCAGCTCAAGTCTTAAGATTTGGGTCACTCTGGTGAATATTTTTATTTCGACTATTTATTTTTCCATTCAATAATATGTTTGTTTGTTTTTTGTAATTGTTATCTGCTGATTGGTATTTTGTATTTGTTGAGTCCTTGTTGTTATATTTTAGTTTTATTCTTAAACATAATTTCTTTTAGCTCTTTGAGTACATTTGTAATCACTGTTTGTATTTGCAGCCTTGCCATCCTAAGTCCAGCATATGGGTCACCAGATGGGAGTTTTACTGACTGCTTTTTATTCTCCTGTCTATGGGTCATAATTCTGTTGTGAGTGTCAGGCATTGTTACGACTCATCTTTTAGTTTTATTTCATTTTCCACAGTCTTATAGGTACTGATCATTACTCATCTAAATGAATACTTTCATAGGTTTTTGTGCAAATCTCACCTTTCAACTACTCTGTTGTTTAAATTCTAGCTGCCTTGGCCCTCAATACCCAAGAGTTATTGCATGGATTCCACTACTCATGGACTGAAAACTCTCTCAAGGAAATTGGCTGGAGTGTCTATGTGGTTTTTAGGTGCCAGTGCATCGGCTCCACCTCATAGTGACTCTCTATGCACAACTGGAGTAACACTGCCTGATGCTGCAGCAGCCACAAAACTGATGTTATGTTTGGGCTCATCATTGCTACCGCTGTTCTCAGTCACACTTTGAGTGATTTCCCACGTGACAGGCCCATGCTCAGACATTATATCAGACAGTGTTCTGGTACTATTCTTTGGTGGTTTCAGTGGTCCATCTCTTTTTCTTCCTAGCCTGTCTTAGTCTGGAAGCTTCGCTCACATCTGTTAATCACAGGTAACCAGCAGTCAAAATACTGATGATACATCTTCCAGCATCACAGCAACCCATAAACCATCAAAGTACAATAAACTGACGTAAGAATACAGAGATTATGCTGATGTCATTAAATTCTAGAGAGTTAATTCCAAGTCATAGTGACTCTATATAGGGTTTCAAAGAAGTTTCTGGTCAGTTTGAACCACCAACATTGCTGTTAGTAGTCCAGTGCTTATCCTACAGTGCCATACCTGGACTCTCCAGCAACTGGGATATTGTTGTAAGGTGCCCTTGGTTTGGACCCATAACAACTTGGTATAAGGTTTCTGAGGAGTGGCTGGTAGGTGTTAATTGCCAACCTTGAGGCTAGCAATCCATTGCTTATCCTACAGTGCCACAACAAGACTCTCAGAGTGACTATGTTGTCGTTAAGTGCCATTGAGTCATTTCTGACTCATACAGACCCTGTATAGGTTTTCTAAAGAGTGGCTGGTGAGTTTGAACCACTGACCTTGCAAGTTAAACAAACTTGGGGTTCAGTACTTATCCAGGACTCCAGAGTGACTATGATGGCGTTAAGTTATTAAGTGCCATCAAGTAGGTTCCAACTCATAGTGACCCTGTATAGTTTCCGAAGAGCAGATGGTGAGCTTGAATTGCCAACCTTGCAGTTTAAACAAACCTTGTAGTCCAGTTCATTAACTCACAGTGCAACACCAGGAAAGCCATCACATTAGGGGTGAGTTAAATATAAATGGTTGACCACATATAGCAGGCTAATTTTTAATTTGATACTTTTGTACGGCCAACAAAGATGTTATAAATTTAGGTAGAAAAAAGGTTCCCCATTCTTGCTACTCTGTCATTTACTTGATAGTGTCAACTTCAGTGATAGTCATTTTAATATACTTTGGGCACTTCCATAATTATAAACTATAATTTCTCATGAGTAAGAATGGTCCACTGAAAATCAAAAGTCTCAATTTTTTTTTTTTCATCCTCGGACAATTTCTGTTTTGTCCAGTGGTTTCTTCAGTTCCTTATATTATTCTATTCTTCAGCCTCTAGCCTCTTGACTTCAGTTACTAATCCAAATTCAATAGAATGCTTTAGCCTTCATTTAATTTCTTATTAGATTATATTCCATGTCCTTAGGTTATTATTTAGCTAATGTATTCAATTGTTCCATTTGTCATATACAAATATCAAAGTTTGTGGATCAATGACATTATCTGCCTGTTTTTTGCTTCCCTATGCCCAAACTTTGAGTATTGTTAGAAAATGAATCATATATATTGATGCCATTAAACAATTACGGGTGAGTCCTGGTGTGGCGCTGTGAATTAATGCGCCAGACTGCAAAGCCTTTTGAACTGCAAGGTCGGCGGTCCCAGCTCACCAGCTGTTCCTCGGAAACCCTATACAGGGTCTCTATGGATTGGAACAGATTCAATGACACTTAGCAAAAACAACAAAACAGTTACGGTAGTCGATTTTAACTCTCAAAGTTATCCTGAAATCTTAATATTACCTTATTTTTTATGCTCTGATATTTTATGCATTAATACTTACAAAGTTTCTACACAGTCAAGAAAACCACATTGTGTGTGTGAACTGAGTGATAGTTTACATGGGAGAACATCGGCTTTACACCATCGTTTCATTGCAATAATTACAATCTCCTCCATGTATCATCATTTAACAGTATTTGCTTCCATTCCCTCTTTATAAGAAAACCACAATTTTACACTTTATTTCATACTCAGCAGGTGACCAAGAAATATAAATTTTAACTCAAAAAGATTAATTTTTAATCCACTTCTGCAACTACAATAATATCAATACTTGTGGCTTCTTTTCTCTGGTGATGGAAATATTCTTTCTTCTATCTCAGACCAGTGCCTCCACTAATTAACATAATAATGTTTTGAAGGCCCTGGTATGGCGTTGTAGGTTAATGCGCTGGACTGCAAAGTTGCTTTGAATATCGGTGGTTCAAGCTCACCAGTTGATCCTTGAAAACTCTATACAGGGTCGCTATGGGTCAGAACTGACTCAATGGCACTTAACAACAATAACAAAAACAACAAGGTATAGGATAAGCACCGAACGACAAGGTCACTTTGTACCACAAGGTCGGTGATTCAAATTCACCAGCCCCTCCTCAGAAATCTTGTACAGGGTCACTATAAGTCAGAATCAAGTTGATGGCACTTAACAAAAACAACAAAGAAATTATTATGGAATATTAGTGTAATGGAATCCTGGTGTGACGCTGTGGGATAAAGCACTAGACCTCAAGGTCAATTTGTACCTCAAGGTTGGCAGTCACATAGAACCATAGACATTGAGGTCAAAGCAACCTTCTGGTCCAGTGTTTATCCTTCAGTGCCACATACTTCATGTAAAACTATCCTATAACATCTTAATGGTTTTTTGTCCTCATTTTCTTTCTATCTGTATTGTTCCTTGTGAATTTAAGTACAATTTAAAATATTGTAACTTGGAAAAAAAATATATTTACCCTCGTGGCAACTATAAAGCCAGTTGCAATTGAGTTTATTTTAATTCACAGTGATTCCATGTATGTCAGGGAACAAATGTACTCTATAGTTTTCAGTAGCTGATTTTTCAGAAGAAGATCACAGAATTTTCTCCCAAAGCAGCTCTTGGTAGACTCAGATCTCCAATCTCTCAATCAGTAGCCGGTTGTATGACCCATTCACACCACCACTCATGGCTATCCTACTTACTGTTAGTTTTCTCCCTTTTTAAGCAAATTTCATATAAATAGATTATATATTTCACTTTCAAAACCCTTGCTTCTCAGTAATTTCCTGTATATTGTAATCTGGGTTTCATTTTTATCAACCATTGTAAATCTAATGATGTACAGTTCTTCACTTATTAACTGTTGATTTTACCCATATCTTCATCTACTCTATTCAATCTCACTGAAAATGGTGTTGGTAGAACTATTGAGGAACTTAAAGAAATTCTAGACTACTGGATACTTTTCATCTTTTGACTATTTTATAAGTTGATAATGGTTTCCACTTTCCCATTCTGGACATTTCCTATGTTTTATTTTATCCTATCATTATAATTTTCTTTCTTCTTTATACATTTTTCTTATGTTGGCTTTTCTGTGTTGGAACCTTAAACTATCTCACTGTGACTGTCATTCTTAGATGACCATGTTATAATTATTGTAAGCATGATTGAGTACAATTATTCAAGTCTGTATGTTGATTTTTCCTACGTCTTTAAATGCAGTCACTACTCATTGGCTTACTCAAAGCCATAAATGAAACTGGTATGGTGTTGTGGGTTAATGCGCCAGACTGCAAAGCCATTTGAACTGCAAGGTCGGCAGTTCAAGCTCACCAGCAGTGACTCAGAAACCCTATACAAGATTGCTATGGGTCGGAACCGACTCGACTGCACTTAACAGCAACAACCCTTAAAATATATTTGGGCAGTTCCTGAGAAATCCCAGTTTTGTAAGATCCAAACTGACTTCATTCTCTCTCCACCACATCTTCCAAATCTTTTTTTTCTTTTCTGTGTTACTTGTCTCAGAGATTCTCCATTCCATTCATCAGTTATACAGATGAACTTTTATGCTTCACCATTCACAATTGCCTCTCATTACATAGACAACCCAATTATCAAATTCTATTGATACCATCTCCTAATCATTTGTTAAATGTATCCACTTCTTTACATATAACATGCCATTTCTTCATTTGCATCACCATTACCATTTTTCACTTGGATTTGCAAAATTATTTCCAATATATATACTATTTACTGAAGACAGAAAAGTAGTTCTAAAATGCAAATATCCCATTCTACTTGTCTACCTAATAGTATTTAAAAGCTTCCCTTGCTCTCAGGAAAAAGTCCAAACATTTTACTGTGCTATATATATAAACAATCTTTTATAAACTTAACCGTGCTGATCTCTCCAGTCTTTTATCTACCACTATTATTTTGTGTTAAATTTATAGTGATTTTCTAACTACTCCCTAAATATGTCAATATTGTACTTTCTTTCTGTTGGTTACATGCTCTATTGTGTCTATAACTTTCCTTAATCATTTTATTTCTAAAACAAATTATTGTCATCACAAGAGCCTCTAAGATACCAAAGTATGTATTCTGGCAATTAATTCTCTGATCCTCCTCAACTGCAAAACACCTACTTGAACACGCTGCACATTACAGTGCTATGGCTTACTTGTTTACAGCCCTTGTCTTATGTAAATTTTTTGAGAAAAGGAAATAGTATGTATTGTTTAAATCATATAGTCAGAGCTACTCTGGTAGCGTAGTGGTTATGAATCAGGCTATGAACCACAAGGTCAGCAGTTTGAAACTACCAGCTGTTCTGTGGGAGATAGATGAGGCTTTCTGCTCCTGTAAAGATTTACAACCTCGGAAATCCTGAACAGGGTCGCTATGAATCGGAACCAACTCCACGGCACATCACCATCACTAGAAAATAGCTAAATACATAATAAACTTCAGTTAAATGGCTTTTTAAGGAAGAGATGAAAAAAAATGAAAGTAGTCTTCCAAGAAAGTACAATATCTAGTGATTTTTTTTTTATTATCCTACAGATAACTACAGTGAAGTGAAACCAGTGGAAATTTACATCTATAGCTATAGTTGTATCTATTTTGAAGAGTTTTTGTGTACATATTCTCACATTTGTCCTTCAGTATCATTTAGCTACCATACTAAAGTCTACTGTAAGTAACACAAAACCAATATTGGTCACACCTAGAATGATGTAAACATAATATATATTTTGACTTTTATTTTTTTTTTCTTGCAAAAATGTCTTTAGTCTATGCAACCTGAATTTTAACATTTTTACTCTACCCACAAGAAGAAAATATTTTATGCAATCTGGAATATTTGTGACTTTCTTTTTTGCATTGGAGGCATAAACATCACTGTAATTCTTATTGCACTTTTTGTTAGGGTGGCTAACTATAAAAATATCTACATCTGTTTAGGCATGATAATGATACATCTAAATGTTGTTTAGTTTATATCCAATGAAACAAAGGAAATAATGGTTGAAATTAAAATACTGAATTTTTATACAAAATATATAGTGGATACAATGAAAGACAATAGTATTAGACTGAGAGATTAAAATATTAATGTAAATAAAAATATATTTGAGCTGCTATAGAGCATTTCAAAGGATACTTTGCAGTTGAATGACTCCAGCCAGGCTAAGCTTATTTCCATTTGTTCGTAGGTTTAAGTGTTCTGATGCCAATTTTTCTTGAATACCTCATGCACTTCTGACAACTGAATTGCCATTGTTAGAAGTCTATTTAAAAGTGAATTTTAGGCCACTTCTCCCAGTCAGCACTCACAGGAACATCCCTGGATACACTTTTTAATAGCTGCGCAGATGATCTGTGCTCAAGTCCAGATGATAAGCCAGATGCAGGACTCAGACCCTGAAGCTAGATGCAGGATTCAGATAAAATATCTATATATTTGAAGATGAAATTTTTTTTTTCCTATGACAGAACTAAAAAGAAGTAATGATTTTTCTATTATTTCTCAAGCAAAGTATTAGATGACTGCAACAAAAATAAACAGTAGTCAATGAAATAATATCAGAATAATATGAACATAAGTTATTGTCAACATACATGCAGTTACTTCTTCATAAACTCCAATCCCTGTCTTTTAAGATTGAATTCATTTCCAACCATTTCCCCCTCCTTTGCTTATAGTTCAGATAAGCTATCCACTAGTTACAAACCAGAAAAGTGAGCGTCACCGATGACTTCACTTTTCCTTTTATATAGTTAGCCTAAAGGTTATTAAGACACTTTGAATCTCTCTCCAGAATACCTCATAAATGAATTAAAAACATAATCTTCCCACTGCCATTACTCTAATACTTATCATCATTAATATCATGCTTGACTTGCAAATATTATACAATAAGTGTGATATATCACTGTGCTGTTTAAAGTTTTGGGTCAACTTGCCTAGGCCAGGATTTTCCGTGGTTTGGTAGTTGAGAAGTAGTTATTCCCTACAATGAGTTCTGTTATGAGTGCTTGAACAACTGTGGTGTGGCCTGCTTCCAATATATTGGTCACTGGAACAAAACTTACTTGCTTTTTGTTGGGTCTGTAGCTCACATCTGGCTGTTTGAACTTGAACCAGTGGCCTGCTCTACTACTTGCCAATCCTGGAAGCAATCAGTATCTGCCTGTCAGTCTGCTGGACTTACTTGCTGGCTGATATTGGCTCATCTGACACAGACTTGGAACTCTCCTATCTCTACAATTGTGAGCCATTTCCTTGATAGAAATAAACTTCTGTTTACATATATAAATTTCATGGGTTTGCATCTCCAGAAAACCTAAGACAGTCACCATTAAACCTGTATTTTTTTTTGACAGAATTAAAAAAAAAAAAAAAATGCAGAAGTTAGATGATATTTCTAATAAACACTTCATATGGTCCTTCTTAGGTCCTAATGGAGAGAATACAGCTTGTCAATTGAATTAAATCCTTTCTCTCTCTAAACGCCTAAAATTGGAGTCCCTGGGTGATACAAATAATTAAAACACTTAGCTGCAAACCCTAAATTTGGCTGTTGGCATCAACCGGGAAGTACCTTGAAAAAAAGGCAGACTACATCAAACAAATCAGACAATTAAAATTCTACGGAATTGTTGTACTCTGACACGAATGAGGTTGCTATGGGTTGTAGTCAACTCAATAGCAACAGATTGTTCTTTCCATATAAATTGACTGGCACACTTGTGATCGTCCTTCTTGAACAATTAAAGGAATTTAAGATCTGTGTCCATTCTAGCTGTATCCTGATTTGTTGTGTTGTTTCATTTCATTGCCTGTTTTCTGTTTAATAGCAATGTGAAGAAAATGAAATCTCATCCCTAATTCAGGTCAAGGTCTTCCCTACCAACAATGTAAGCACTACCACAGCAGAGATATAAAATGTTGCCATTTAAGAAAATTATTTCCTTATGACTGTTTGCTATGAATCCCTCCATCACATCATTCCTATGCTCTTTTCCTAGTTATTTTTTATAGAAAGTCAGCAAAGGAAATTAAAGTGTATGTAATCTTTTGTCTCAAGCTGTTATTTATACTTTGTATAATGTTCATTTGTGTTGTTGTATATATTTCCAACCCATTTTTTTTATTCTTGAGAATTATTTCATTGCACTGATTTATCACAAATCATTTATCTGTTCTTCTATTGATAGATATTTGATTCATTTTCCATTTGAACTATTATGCATAAAGTTGATCTTCATGGTTAAATGCCCTTTCTCTTTGAACTTAATCTTTCAATCTTGTTGTAAATTATTTAGGATTTTCTACTTAGACAATACTGTAATTTGCAAATAATCTTGATTTTGTACATTCCTTTTCAGTCCTTACGAGTTTTAAGTTTTCTTGCACTGCCACAAACACTAGGAAATAAAATTATATGTTGTTGCATCCATGAAGTGATCCATGATTTTTTAAAATTGATTTTGTAGCCTTCCATTACTCAATATAATGTTTGTTGGAGAATATTTTTAAATGCAAAATTGGAAATTTAAAAAATAATGAGTTCCATACACTAGACATTGTTGTTGTTGTTAAGTGTTGTTGAGTTGGTTCTCACTCATAGCAACTCTGTAGAGGGTTCCCAAGGAGCAGCTGGTGGGTTTGAGCTGCTGACCTTGTGGCTCACAGTTCAGTGCTTGTCTTATAGTGCTACTAGGTATCCTAAGTATTGGTGAGTTGAAATGGATTCATATTGGTCATTTTTAATTAGACCGTTAAATGGCTTGTTATGCAATCAATGGAAAATTGAAGAGGAAAGGTGCAGCATATTTTCAGAAGAGCTATCTTGAAGTATAAAGCTGTCTGTGCTAGGATAATATCCATATGCCTACAAAGACTATCAGTTAATTAGTCAAATTTACACACCAACCACTAAAGTCACTAATGATGAAATTGAAGAATTTTACCAACTTTTTCAGTATGAAATTGATCAAACATGCAATCAAATTGTACTGATTATTACTGTAGATTGTAGTGCAAAGTTTGGAAACAAAGAGAAGGAATCAGTAGTTGAAAAATATGGTTTCCTTGACAGAAATGATAGTGGAGATCACAAGATAGACTTTTGCAAGACTAATGACTTATTCATTGCACATACATTTTATGGTGGTTAGGTTATGTGCCATGGAATCAGTTCTGACTCATAATGACCCTATATAGGATTTTCAAGGCTGTAAATCTTCATGGGAGCAGAAAGTATCATGTTTCTCTTGCAGAACAGCAGGTAGTTGTGAACTGTTGACCTGTGCTGGAAGAAATACAGCCAGAATTCTCTTTAGAAGCCAGTATGGCCATACTTCATGAAACATACTTCCAACATATTATGAGGAGAGACCATTTCCTGGAGAAGGACATTATGCTTAATAAAGTGGAGGGAAAACAAAAAAGTGGAAGAGCCCAACAAGATGATTGACAGAGCAATCAGCTCAAGTGTAACAACAATTATGAGGATGACACAGCACTCAACAGTGTTTCATTCTGTCATGAAACAACTCAAAAACCACTAACAACAACATCTCTGTTCTCTGTTCTTTGGCTCATCTAATTGTCCAAGAAAAAAACATAGCATCAAATGTGAGTCACCCCTTTTTGTTTCCCTCTCTCTTGAAAATGCACCTCCATCTATCATTACTGAGTTATTAGATCTCCAATGTTATTTTCTTAGGCTGGGTTATCTAGAGAAACAAATCAAGTGAAATTTATAGGCATTAACTCACAGGGTCACCCCAGGACTCCATGTACATATATATATATATATATTTGTATAAAGAAAATGGATCACATTTTTGTAGAGGTGAGCAAGTACCCAGTTCCTGAGTCAGATGAACCAAGATTGGCAGATTGGGTGTCAGGCTTGCAAGTAGGCAAGTTAGGCAGACAAGATGGCTGCTGATGACTCCCAGGATAAACAGTCAGTAGAGCAGGTCATTGGTTCAAGGCTGGATGATGAGCCACGTGCAGGATCTAGATCCAGGAAAAAACATCAAGCTTTGCCCATATGTCCAATGTATAAGAAGCAGGCTTTCAATAGATGAGCTGCTCATAGCAGACCTTATCATAGAGGGGTTACATTATATTAGATTTCATCATGGGGAATAACTTCATCTCAACTTCTAAAAACCACTAAGAATCCTGTCCCAATTAGACTGACACAAAGCCTGAAGTATCACAACTATAAAAGGGTAGAAAAGTCTTTTTGCTGATATCATCAAAGGCATTAATTTTAAAACATCAATCCTATTATAGCCAGGAAGAATATGAAACAAAACAAAACAAAAGCCTTTGAAAACAAAATATGCAAAGACGTCATGTTGAAGACTCCAGATATTTCTATTTTTGTTTCAATAGGGAGATATTTTATATACAATATTCTAACTACAATGGTGGTGGTGGTGGTGTGCCGTAGAGTCGGTTCAACTCATAGTGACCCTGCATAGGATTCCTTAGTCTATAAATCTTTATGGGACAGAAAGCCTCATCTTTCCCCTGTGAATGGCTGGTAATTTCTAACTGCGGACCTTGAGGTTAGCAGCCCGACGCATAACCACTGTGCTACTAGAGCTAAAATGCAAGTTTATATTGATTAACTTTGAAGAATAATTAATTTTTATTTAAAACAATTGAAACTAATGTTATACTTACATACTAAAGTGTATAAATTAAAGCTTTTATTTTTAAGTTTTGCTTTAAATTTTCTATTAGTGATTAGAAAGTGACAGATGTCCGATCAAAAAAATGTTATGAGCAAATACTAAATGAAGATTTACATATTTTAGGTTTTTAATTCCATTGAATAGTAGAGAAAAGTTAAGATGACAAATTAATAGGGCATCAATAATTTTCTTTTTCCTATATTAGTTTTCTATGACTGTTATGAAAAATTATGACAAACTTGGAGGTTTAAAACAACCTAAAAGTTATTCTCACATTCTTTTAAAGCATAAAATTCCAAAGTAAGTTTCACTGGCTGAGGTCATGGTGTTATTAGGGTCAAGTTCTTTTTAGAGTTTCTAGGGGAGAATCCAAATTTGCCTCTTTTTTGTTTAAGATGGAGATTTTTAGGCATCCCTTGGTGGAGTAAATGGTTAAACCGCTATTACTAACCAAAAATTTGGCAGTCAAAATCCTCCCAAATATGCCTGGGAAAGACCTGATTGTCTGCTTCTGAAAGATCACAAACCTGAGAACCTTATAAAGTACCATAATACTCTGCACATATGGAGTCCCCAGGAATTAGAATCAACTCGATGACAAGTGTTTTTGTTTCTATGGTCAAATTACCTTTTTCTTTTCTTTTTAATCTACATATGATTGCATTTAGGGCCCAATCAGATAATATAAAATAATCTCCCCATTTCAAAATCTCTATCTTTATTATATCTGTGAAGTTCTTGTTTAATTTATAAAGTAATATTCATAGTTTCCATAGATTTACATTCTATTTATATATGTATTTACATATTAGTATTATATTTACGTATCTATGTTTATATATACCTATAGTCAGGCAACTAAATCACCTTTACTCTGAACTTTGCTGAAATCAGGAAGATTTGTAATGATATTTTACATATTAAGTACATACTACCATTTAATAATGGAGTTCTGGTATGGAGCCATAGGGTAAACACTCGACCTCAAAGTCAGATTGAACTGCAAAATCGATGTTTCAAACTCACTAGACGCTCCTTGGAAATCTGATACAGGGTCCTTATGAGTCTGAACCAACTCAATGGCATACAACAACAACAACAACAACCATTTAACAATATGTCATGAGGCTAATTTAATTAAATCTTTGTATACTGGAAATTATGACAGAAAGAAGAAATGGAAGAAGACAGAGATTGACAATTCATAATCTAAAATTTTTATTAAAAGAGATGAACGCATGATATGTTTGCACTTTGAAAATCTTTGAAAATGTTCTTAGAAATAATTTACAATTATGACTGTAAATAATTTCTACTTCAAATTAAACTTCTAGAGAACTAGGTTTTCTTGAACTTTTGAGCAACTATTTACAGATAGTGTTATTGTTACTAAACCTGAAGAAATAGAAAAAACAATTCAGTCAGTCAACTTGTTTTATAAATATTATGATACTTTTCAAATATAATAGAAAATACAGAAAACAGCAGAATTTCATATGGTATTCAAATCGTTTGTAGTTGAGAAAGCTACAGTGTGAAATAATGATATTCTGTTTTTATTTTGGAGCATATTTCAGAGAAATAGAGGGAATATAAAAGTCCAACTAGAAAACAATTACATCAGTTCAGGAAAGAACTGAAACTCAAGTGAAAAGCATTGTTGTATGTAGAAACAATGAATGCATTGAATTAATATCAATTAGAAGCCTTTGAGAGGTCATTGAAATGGACTGGTCATGGGAGGGATAGGATGGTCTGTTTAAGGAAACTCTGGGAAAAAAACATGATTTTAAGGGACTTAGTAAGAGCTCTGGTCGCACTGTAGGCTCAGCACTGGGCTGCTATCTATAAGAATCACAATTAAAACCATCAACTCTTCCATGTCAGAAAGATGAAACGTTCTGCTCCTGCAAAGACTAACCCTCATAAATCCTAACCAGGGTCTCCATGAGTTGGAATCTATGGCAATTCTATAGCAGCAGACTTGGTTTTGTGTGTGTGTGTGGCAAGAGATTATTAATTTTTTTCTGGGTAAAGCAACACTGATATTTTGTTGAGAGAATCCTGTGATGATATAAAATATGTAGTCAGATATTTAAGTGTTTGTTTCTGAGGAGAGGTGTACAATGGCAATGTGAATTTGAGGCTGAATACCTGAGTTTGAAACCTGGCTTCCATTCTTATGATACATAAAACATCAAGCAAATTATTTAAGTTCCCTAAGAAAACATTTCTTCTACAAAGAAAACGTTTCTTCTCCTACAAAGAAAATGCTTCTTCTCTTACAAAGAAAAATAATTAAAATATTTATGGTAAAGAAAAAAATTCAGCATATAAAGCAAGAACTGGCTTATAGATTAAAAACAAGCAAACAAGCAACAACACGATTAACAGGGTTCAGAGTGGCAAGTCAATTTTAACTCATAGCAAGGATACAGGCGAGATACCAAGGCAGCAAATCTTTACAAGAACAAACCGCTGTATCTGTCTTCTAGAATCTGGTTGGTTCCAAGGACCAGTCTTTTGATTATGTCAAGTGCATAAATACTATGCTAAAAGGGTTCCACCAGCTTACAGATAAGGTACAAAGGATGTTAAATAATAACTTAGTTGTTGTTGTTGTCAGGTGCCATCGAGTCGGAACCGACTCATAGTGACCCCATGCACAGCAGAACGAAACTATGTCCGATCCTGGTCCAACCTCACTACCGCCGCCACACGATGCCATACCTGGCTGATCCATCTCATTGGGGGTCTTCCTCTTTTTCTCTGACCCTCCACCTTACCCAGCATGACATCCTTCTCCAGCAGCTGTTCTCTCCGGACAATGTGTCCAAAGTATGAGAGACGAAGCCTAGCCATCCTGGCCTCCAAGGAGCACTCTGGTTGCACTTCTTCCAAAACAGATCTATTGGTTCTTTTGGCAGTACATGGCACTTTCAATATTCTCCTCCAACACCACAACTCAAAGGCATCAATTCTTCTACGATCTTCCTTATTCACTGTCCCAGCTTTCACATCCATATGAGGCTATTGAAAATACCATGGCTTGGGTCAGGCGCACCTTAGTCCTCAAGCTGACATCTCTGCTCTGCAATACTTTAAAAAGTTCCTGTGCAGCACATTTGCCCAATGCAATACGTCGTCTGATCTCTTGACTGCTGCTTCCACGAGTGTTTATAGTTGATCCAAGAAGAATGAAGTTCTTGACAACCTCAATCTCCTCTCCATTGATAAGAACGTTGTTTATTGGTCCAGTGGTGAGGATTTTTGTTTTCTTTACAATAACTTAGTGGTGATCATAAATTTGATCATTGTGGTGAAACATATTTCATTTTATAAAAAATAAAACATTATGTCAAAATTGTTTATAAATATTTACAATTCCATGATATTTTCTATCTCTTCCTATCTTGCTTATCCTCTTCTCATCCCTTCCTTCTCATCTTGCTCTTTCTTCCAACCCATCTTTGCTCTCGTGACCTCCTCTGTTGCTCTCTTAATGTCTATTATGCTCCAAATCCTGTTAGTTTCATTGTTGGTTGTTGTGTTTTTGTTAGGTGCTGTCCAGTCAGTTCCAAACCACAGTGACACTATGTAAAACAGAATGAAACACTGCCCAGGAACTGCACTAGCTTTACAATTGTTGTTAAGCTTGAGTCTATTGCGGCAAGCTCACAATGCTTGCTACACTTGAACCCATTGCTGCAGCCATTGTGCCAATCCATACCATGGGGGTTGGGGGGGGGTTTCCTATTATTTGCTGATTCTCCACATTACCAAGGAGGATGACCTTCTTCAGGGACAAGTCCCTCCTTACAAGAAATCTGAATTTTGAGAAACAAAGGCTCACCATCCTGATTACTAGGAATCATTTTGACTGTATTTCTTCCAATACAGATTTGTTTGTTCCTCTGACAGTCTATGGTATGTTCAATATTTTTCTCCAATACCACAACTCAAATGCACTAATTCTACAGTTTTCCTTATTCATTGTCCAACTCTCACATGCGTATGAGGCTATTGAAAATACCATAGGTTAGGTCAGGCTTACATAAATCCTCTGGAATACTTTAAGGAGATCTTGTGAAGCAGATTTATCTAATGCAACACATCATTTGATTTCTTGGCTGTTCTTTGCATGAGTGCTTATTGTAGATTATCCAATTGTAGATGAAATCTCAGCAAAATGAAATTTTGACAACTTCCTTTATCATGATGTTATTTACTGGACCAATTGTGAGGATTTTTGTGTCTTTTTACACTGAGGAGTAATCCATACTGAATATTGTGGTGTTTGATCTTCATCAATAAGTATTTTGTGTCTTCTTCCCTTTCAGTCAGCAAGGTTGTATCATCTGCATATCGAAAGTTGGAAATGAGCCTTCCTCTAATCTTGATGTCATAATATTCTTCTTATAATCCAGCTTCTCTGATTATTTGCTAAGCATAGCTAATGAATAAATTGGTAAAGTAATACAGTATTGGTGCACATCTTTGCTGATTTTAAGCCATTCAATATCCCCTTGTTCTTTTAAAATGGCTGCCCATTGGTCTATATACAGGTTTCTCACAAGCACAATTAAATGTTCTGGAATACTCATTCTACACAGTGTTGTCCATAGCTTGTTATGAATCCACACAATCAAAAACCTTTATGTAATTAATAAAACACAAGACAACATTTTTCTGGTATTCAAGATCCACCAGACATTATCAGTGGTATCTCCAGTTCCAGGTTCTCTTCTGAATCAGGCTTAAATTTCTAGTAGTTTTCTATTGATGTATAGTTGCAGCCAATTTTTAATATCTACAGAAAAATTTTACTTTCACATGATATTAATGATATTATTTGATTATTTCTGAATTTTGCTGTGCCACCACTGTTTTGAACAGGCACAAATATGGATTTCTTACAGTTGGTTGACTCAGTAACTGTCTTGGCATAGATGAGTGAGCGCTACCAGTGCAACATCAATTTGTTGAAAGATTTAATTTGTATTCCTTCAGTTCCTGGAGACTTGGTTTTCACCAATGACTTCAGTGAAGCTTCTTTCTTCTGTACCATCTTGATATACAATCTTTTAAAATATGTGAACACCAACCAATTCATATTGGTAAAGTGACTGTGTATACTTTCATCTTCATTTGATTCTTTCTGAATCATCGAATATTTTGTCCACAGAATCCTTCAATATTTCATGTTAGGCTTGCATTATTTTCTTCAGTTATTTTGGCAAAAGAAATGCTAAGCAGGTTTTACCCTTTTGGTTTTCAAACTCCAGGCCTTTGCACATTTCATTATAATACTTGACTTTGTCTTCGCTAGCAGCCCTTTGACATTTTCTATTTAGCTCTTTGACTTTCTTATTTCTTTCACTCATTTTATCTTAGCTTCACTTGGGAGTACATTTCAGAGTCTCTTCTGACATATACTTTGGTCTTTTCTTTCTTCCCTGTCTTATTAATGACCTTCTGCTTTCTTCCTATATGATGTTCTTGATATCATACCACAGTTCTTTTGGTATTCACTCATCAGTGTTTACTGCATCAAATCTGTTGTTGAGATGATCTCTAAACACAGGTGAGATGTGTCCACGGTCATATTTTAGCTCTCATGGACTTGTTTGAATTTGCTTCAGCCTGAACTTGCATATGAGCAATTGATGGTGTATTCTAGAGTTGTCCCCTGGCCTTGTTTTGGCTGATGATATTCCACAGATGTAGTTAATTTGATTCCATTGTATTCCATCTAGTGAGGTCCATGTGCCTAGTCATCTTTTATATGTTGTTTTAAAAATTATTGGCAATAAATAAGTTTTTGGTCTTGCAAAATTTTGTCATATGATCTTCAGCATAATTTCCATCACTAAAGTCATATTTTCCAACTACCGATACTTCCTCTTTTTTTCTAATCTTTGTTTTCCTTTCACCAGTAATTAACAATACATCTTGATTGTACATTTGATCAATTTCAGCTGAAGAAGTTTGTAGAAATCTTCAACTTCATGATTAGTGGCTTTTATGATTGCTGTATACATTTGAATAATAGTGGCATTAACTGGTCTTCCTTGTAGTTATATGGATATTATCCTATCACAGTCAGTGTACTTCAAGATAGATCTTGTAATTTTGTTTTTGACATTGAATGTGATATTATTCCACTTAATTTGTCTTTCCTGGCTTAGTAAACCATAGATTGTCTGAAAATGCCCAATACTAGTCCATTTCATCTCACTTATGCTTAGATATAGATCTTTTTATGTTCCATTTCATTTTTGGTAATTTCCAATTTTTCTAGATTCATACTTTGTACATTGCATGTTCTGATTATTGGTGGATACTTACAGTAGTTTCTCCTCATTTTGAGAAGCTTTGCATCAGTGAATTAAGGTTTTGAAATCTTTATTCAATTAATGTCAACACGGTAAAGTCTATTTTTAGGAGCCAGCTCTTCCCCAGTCGTGTTTTGAGTATCTTCCAACCTGAGAAGCTCATCTTCTGGCCCTATTTTTCTTCCTAGTATGTCTTAGTCTGGAAGTTGTGCTGGAAACTTTTCATGGTAGATGAATCCCCTGGTACTTAAAATACTGGTGACATAGCATCCAGCATCATAGCAACATGCAAGCCACCAGCAAACAGCAAACTGACAGATGAATGGTGGCTGTTACTGTAGTTAATGATAATGGCTCTGTTTGTACATCTATAATAGGAGCTTTTAATGTACATAATGTTGATCTATACAATATAAATATATGAAAATCCAATAGAGAGAGTCAATTTCAGTTGCTTCTGGTGATACAGAAATTCCATACTAGATATTTTTACTCTAAAATTATATACAAGAGATTTATTTCTGTTGCATTTAGACTTAACAACATATATTGTGTTTTAGTAGATATTAAAACAATTTTTATAATGGTTACCTATATTCAATTTCAGACAAAAATCTGAAGAGTAAAATTAATGTAATGTGGCAAGTCATTGCAGAACTATTTCAATTAGTTATAGAAATCAGAGTGCAAATATTTCATTCATCAAATTAAACCAAATATTTCTCGTTCAAAATAGAATTTATACAAATTTGTTCTCTCTAAAACATGTTTTCTCTAAAAAGTTCCTGCTGCACAGGAACTTTATAGAGTGTTGAAGAGCAAAGATGTTAGCTTGAGGACTAAGGTGCGCCTGACCCAAGCCATGCTATTTTCAATAACCTCATATGGATGCAAAAGCTGAACAGTGAATAAGGAAGATCATAGAAGAATTGATGCCTTTGAGTTGTGGTGTTGGAGAAGAATACTAAAAGTGGCATGGATTGCCAAAAGAACCAATAGATCTGTTTTGGAAGTGCAGCCAGAGTGCTCCTTAGAGGCCAAGATGGCCAAACTTCGTCTCTCATGCTTTGGACATATTGTCAGGAGGGAATAGTCATTGGAGAAGGATGTCATGTTTGGTAAAATGGAGGGTTGGAGAAAAAGAGGAAGACCCCCAATGAGATGGATTGGCCAGGTGACGACATTGATGGACTCAAGTGTGGCAGCAGTAGTGAGGTTGGCCCAGGATCGGACATTGTTTCATTCTGCTGTGCATGGGGCCGCTATGAGTTGATTCCTACTCGATGGCACCTAACAACAACAACAAAAACATTAAGAAAGCTGTATAAATAAACAAAGAAACAAACATAGAGTTGTATCAATTCTTTTCCACTCTGATCTGTGGCGTATTCAACTGCTCAGTAATAATATATGATTTAAAAATATATTCCAGTCAATGAGGTAGAGTATTTAATCATAAATTTATAAAATTGCCATAAAACAAATCAATGTAAGTTTCTGTTGTATTTCTAGCACATTTAATTCTGTCATTAGGGAAAGCTACTTAGATGTTGAAAAGTCAATGTCAAAAATCATAATATTTTTTAAATTTATAGGATTGAAAATGTTCTAGAAATTGAGCTTTATATATTCTTCAAAATTGTCATGGTTTTGTTGTATATATTATACAAAAACCCAATGCCTTTGAGTTGATATAGATTCATAACTTTATAGAACAGAGTTGAAATATTGTATAGGATTTCTAAGATTACAAATCTTTATATAAGCAAACAGCTTCCTCTTTCTCCCATGCAACACTGAGCTGGTGGGTTTGAACTGTCCAGCTTGCATTTATCAGCCTGATGCTTAATCTACCAGGACACCTCATATATTATATAATGAATTTAAAAATATTTCCATTGTGCTACTTATTTTTCTCTATATTTTCACTTGTCTAACATTTATGTTTTATTTGATTATTAAATATATTTCTGGATAATACACAAGTACATAATAATATAACTATAATATGATTGCATAAATTTATTTTAATATGTCATCCAGTGTTTTTGAAATCATTTGTTTGCAGAATCGGTTTGTTTTAAGCATGTTGGCTTTATCACAAATCTGCTTTTAAAACTTTAAAATAGTAAAAGCAGTACAATTTTAAAACATTGTCCTAGTTCTATAATGACCTTGTTGTATTATAGTGCAAAAATCAGTTCTTCATGAAGTTTTATATGAAGCATATAAAATGGTGGATGTGCAACACATAAAATAGATTTTACATCTAGAGATCTTTAACTAATTAAATTAACAGACACACTAAACTCAATTCTCAGCAAATCTAAAACCAATAAAATAGATTTGCAACACATTCCAGGTAAAGTCTTGTTGACCTTCACTTAGTGAATAAAGTTAAAACAAATGTCCCTCATTAAAGACATGGATAAACAATGGGTAAAACAATCCTAACGCATATCAAATCTCCTACCGGAAGTGCCTTAAAGAGATGGACATATTGAATTTTAATTTATAAGTGATTAGTTATTTCCTAAGGATTGGGGCTTTTAGGCCTTGAAATTTAGTTATGTGGAACTACCTGAGTCCATTTAATGTTTTCTATTTTTCTAAAGATTTATCTTTTAAATATTTCTGTTTCTTTCAAGATAGTACATTAAATAACATTTTTTAAATAAAATTTTTAGTATTGCCTACTTTTTCATACTGCTGTTATTTTAAAAACTATGGCAGTTTTTTATTAAGTGTTTTCAGCCACTATTCTAATCTTTGAGAAAATAAACTTTACCATAGTTAAAACTATACTGATGTTTATACAAGTGAGATGTAAAGCTGCAATTTATTTTCATATCTCCCTTTAAATGTCACCTATTTATGTATTTTGTACACCCTTTTCTAAGCCATCTAAAATATGAAAATAAAGAATATAAGAAAATACTGAAACATTGAAATATTTCAACAAACTAATGAAGCACTGCATGTTCTTACTCATCTATTCCAAGATGTTTAGAAGACAGCTACCTGGCCAGCTGATTGAAAGAGATCCATGTTTGTGCCCATTCTAGAGAGAGATGACTCAACAGAATGAGGAAATCATTGAATGATATAATTAATATCACATGCAAGTAAAATTTTGCTGAAGAAAAATGTAAAATGTCTGCATCACATCGACAAGGAAATTCTAGACATTCAAGACAGTTTAAAAGAGGAACAAGAGATAGAATTGCTGATGTCAGGTGGATCTTGTCAGACAATATAGAATATCAGAAAGATGTACACTTGTACTTTATTGACTATGCAAAGTCTTTCAATTGTATGGCTCATTAAAAGCATACAATTGTATGGATCATGCATTTCAATTGTATAGATCATTACATACGAATGACAGTCAAGAACACTTAACTGGGCTCATGAGAAACCTGTACATAGAAAAACAAACAGTCCTTAGAACAAAACATGGGGACATAGAATGGTTTAAAATGAGGAAAGAAGAGGCCCAGCATATTCTTCATCATACCTACCAAATCTGTATGTTGAGCAAATAATTCAAGAAGCTGGATCATATGAAGAAGAATATAGCATCAGGTTTGAAGGAAGATTCATTAACAACCTGCGATATCTAGATGATACAACCTTGCTTGTTGGATGTGAAAAGGACATGGAGTACTTACTGGTGAAGATTAAAGATTACAGTCTTCAGTATAGATTGGAACTCAATGTAAAAACAAAACAAAAATCCTCACAACTGTAGCAATAAGCAACATCATGATAAATGGAGGAAAAAATTGAAGCTGTCAAAGACTTCATTATATCTGGATCCACTATCAACACACATCATGCAGCAGTCAAGAAATCAAATGACATATTACATTAGGCAAATCTGCTTCAAAAGACCTCTTTGAAATATTTAAGAAAAACATTATCAGTTTGAGGACTAAGGTGGCCTGAGCCAAGCCACAGTATTTTCAATAGTCTCATGTTGTTGTTGTTGTCAGGTGCCATTGATTCAGAACCGACTCACAGCGACCCCATGCACAGCAGAACAAAACAATGTCCGATCATGGGCCAACCTCACTACCGCTGCCACACTTGATGCCATTAATGATGCCACATGTCTGATCCATCTCGTTAGGGATCTTCCTCTTTTTCTCTGACCCCCCATCTTACCCAGCATGACATCCTTCTCCAGTGACTATTCCCTCCTGACAACATGTCCAAAGTATGAGAGGTAAAGTTTAGCCATCCTGGCCTCCAAGGAACACTCTGGTTGCACTTCTTCCAAAACAGATCTATTGGTTCTTTTGGCAACCCATGGCACTTTTAGTATTCTCCTCCAACACCATAACTCAATGGCATCAGTTTTTCTACGATTTTCCTTATTCACTGTCCAGCTTTTGCATCCATATGAGGTTATTGAAAATACCATGGCTTGAGACAGATGCACCTTAGTCCTTAAGCTGACATCTCTGCTCTTCAACACTTTAAAAATTTCCTGTGCAGCGGATTTGCCCAATACAATACGTCGTCTGATCTCTTGACTACTGCTTCCACGAGTGTTGATAGTTGAAAAGTCTCATATGCATGTGAAAATTGGAAAATGAATAAAAAAGACCATAGACGAACTTACGCATCTGATTGATGACACTGAAGAAAATATTGAAAGTATCATAGACTACCATAAGAATAGACAAACCTGTCTTGGAAGAAGTATAGCCAGAATACTCCTAAGAAGTCAGGATGGCGAGGCTTCATCTCTCATTCTTAGGAATGTTATTAGAAGAGACCAATCCCTGAAGAAGGACATTATGCTTGTGAAAGTGGAAGGTCAGTGAAAAAGAGGATGAACACCAACAAGATGAACTGACACTGTGACAGCAGCAATGGTCTCAAGTGTAACAATATCAAGGATGGTGCAGGACTCAGCAGTGTTTCCTTTGAAGTATATAAAAATTCAGATGAAAAATATAATGGAAATATATGTACATATACCCACTCTACATTTACATTTTTATTTATATCTATATATAAATATATATGGAATTCTGGAACACAAAATGCAAGCACAATTGTATTGTAATAAAAAACAAAATTATAGAATTTAGATTGATGATTTATTTAATAGCATTTTAGATATTTTGATGCAGGAAGCATCAAAGAAGATAGAAGGAATACACAAATTCTCTGTACCAAAATAAATTGGTCAACATTTAGTTATTTCAGCAAGTAGCATATGATCAAATTCAATCATTTCGAGAGGTAGCATATGATTAAGAACAGATGATACTGAAGGAAGAAGTCCAAACTGCATTGAAGGCCTTACTGAATAATGAGGCTCCAGGAATTGATGGAATGCATACTGAAATATTTCAACAAACAGATGCATACCTGGAAGCACCCACTAATCTATACAGAGAAATTTGGAAGGCAGCAACCTGGCCTATCAAATGGAAAAGATCCATATTTTTGCCAATTCCATAGAAAGGTGACCCAATGGAATGTTGAAATCAATGAACAATGGGAATCCAGTGAAGAAAGGGAATCTCAGGATACTTAATTTTAAGTATATTAATGAGGAGTCAAGATGCAATTACTGGAGCAGAACAAGGGTATACTGCCTAGTTTAAAATGAAGAAAAGTGTTTCAGAGTTGTATACATTCATTATACTTCTTCAATCTATATGCTGAACAAATAATCTGAGAAATTGGACAAGATGGAAAAGAAGGTAGCATACAGATTGTAGGAAGGCTCATTAAGAATCTGTGATATGCAGATGATATAACTTTGCTTGCTGAAAAATAAGAAGATTGTAAACACTTGCCAATGAAGATAAAAAAATAACAGCCTTAAGTATGTAAAGAAAACAAAAGTCCTCACAACTGGACCAATAGACAACATTATGAATAAATGGAGAGTAGACTGAAGTTGTTAAAGACTTCATTTTGCTTGGATTCATAATCCATGCCCATGAAAGCATCAGTCAAGAAATCAAATGATGTACTGCATTGAACAAATATGCTTCAAAAGACCTGTTTAAAGATTTAAAGAGCAAAAGTCACTTAGAAGACTAAAGTATGCCTGACCCAAGCTATGGTATTTTCAATTACCATATGCATGTGAAAGTTGGGCAATGAATAAGGAAGATCAAAGGAATGTTGATACATTTGAATTATGGTGTTAGCAAAGAATATTAAAAATATCTTGACTCGCCCCAACAAACAAATCTTTGTTGGAAAAAGTACAGTCATAATCCTCCTTAGAAATGAGGATTGTGAGCTTTTGTGTCTCCCACTTCTGACTTGTTATCATAAGGAACCAGTGTCTGGAGGACATCATGCTTGGTAAACTAGAGGATCCCATAAAATAACCAAGTATGCTGTTAAGTGTTTCTAGTCAGTTTTGACTCATAGCAACCCAGTATGGGGTTTCCAAGGAGTTACTGGTGGGTGTGAACCATCACTCTTGGGGTCAACAGTCCATTGCTTATCCTACAGTACTGCACCAGGACAACAAAATAATATAACATACCACCACATCACATCACATCAAATCAAATCACACAATGTATCAAAACATTCTTTATGTAAAGTACTTCCCCAGTACCTTTAGTCACAATTTAAAAAAAAGTTGTATTGCCGTTGTTGCTGAAAATATACACAGAAGAAAAACGCCAATTCAACAGTTATTACAGGTTCTGTTCAATGACATTGAATAAATTCTTCAAATCATGTAACCATTCTCACCCTCGTATTCTGAGTTTTTTCTTCCCAATAACATAAAATCACTGCCCCCTAAGTTTCCTCTCTGATATTTAAGTTGCTGTGCCAGTTTGATCTGATAAAGCCAGTTCTTTAAAAAAGCACAATGATCAAGGCAAACGTTTCATTCTAATAAAACAGAACTATTGTGCACACTTCGGCAGCACATATACTAAAATTGGAACGATACAGAGAAGATTAGCATGTCCCCTGTGCAAGGATGACAAGAAAATTCATGAAGTGTTCCATATTTTTTATACAGGGATTGAGTCAAGGTTGGAATGGGGTAAAGGGGGGAATAACGTTAAGATGTTTTGCTGTCTTTTGAATCTGGTTTTCCTTGCATTACATTACAAAATAGACATTGGAGGGTGAGAGAAAGAACTAGCCAGAAATATCACCATAGAAAGCTTGTAAGTTCATCTTCTCCCTATAACTGATTGGAATACCTAAAATGGGGCTTCCTGGGGCGCCTCTGCAAAACATAAGACTATAGAGGGAAGCCTGAAGAGCATCCAGAATCTTCAGAAGAGGTAAATTTCCTCTTGAAAGGTCAGGCAGACCAGCCTGGAACAGCTAGAAAAACAGAAGATACTTCTTTAAAGAAAAACCAACAGGAAAAACACAAAACAATATAGGCAGACCAACTGATTACTACAAGAACAAGCAAGTTGCTCTCCCAGGAGACATCAAGGCAAGTGGTCAGGTCCCCTCAGAACAAACCCCCTTCCACGACTAAGACTCAATGGGCATACATGCTCTGATTGGTAACCACGTTCATCACCAATAAGGGGAAGTGAGGGAAAAACAGCAATGAAGCTGCAGACTAATGCCTA
>NW_006408523.1:26742114-26765482 GCF_000296735.1 Chrysochloris asiatica | reverse complement strand
AAAGCAGGACCCTACCCAGAGAAGCAGTGATGCCTGAGATGGAGGCAAAGATGATGACTTAGAGAGATGGAGCAGCTGGGGACTTTAGACACAGAGAGGGAGAGGGACTGTGTGCTGACAACCAGGGGACAGGCTTACAGGGTATATACCCTTTGGTTGATTGATGACACATGGAGGGGATTGTAACCATGGCAATGAAATGATATACAATAGGATGAATGTAAAACTAATGTTCTCCCATGTAAGCTATCACATAATTCACAATAAAACATTAAAAAATTCTTTTTTACAGTCTCGGAAACCCTGTGCAGAGTTACTATGAGTTGGAACTGACTCCACACACACACAAAAAAAATAAAAAATAAAGAGAGAGAGATTAAACAAACAAGCAGAAGCAGAGGTAGCAGGAAAAGGATGCTAAGCCCCATGAAGACTGCCCCCACCCAAAAAATAAAAAAAATAAAATAAAAACTGAACTATTACTTCAATTTGTGGAAGAAAGATGAAGCTTTCTGATTCATAGCTAGCTTGTATAGAGCTTCCAACTTCATAACACTTAACAATAACAGCAATAAATCTTATTTGGCTTAAAGTAGACATCTAAGTCCCAATATCTATCCTCTATGGCTCCAGAATTTAAAGAGTTCATAAAATTTTGAATTTTTTTCTTTCATTTTCCTCTTTTGATCAGGATTCTTCTATAAAATCTTTTATCAGAAAATTAAGTAATGTTAGCCCGGGCTCCATCACATTCTTTTGGTTTTGCAGCAAACAAGTCCATTAGTCCATACATTCCGTTTCATCTTTGTTTTTCTGACTTTCCTTCTGTTACTCCAGGGGAGTAGGAACCAATTGTAGTCCCTTGGATGGCTTCTTGCAAGCTTTTAACATCCCTGGCATTTTAAAAAGCTAGGAAGTACAACAGAAAAACAGAACATGAAATTACACCAATTAACTGGGATATTTTAATGAAAAAAAAACCAAACAAAAATCAGTATATTTATTGGAAAAACTATAGAAATCATGCCCCTCAACCTTTAAAGCAAATAATCAATCATCATGAAGAATTTTATTGTACATAGTTGCCTTAGCAGCTGTTCTTTTTGTGGTTGTTGTGTAGCCAGTATTATAATACTGTGATTCTTCTAATTTATTATTTATATGTCACAAATGGAGTACTGTAGGAAAGCACTAGACTGCTGCTAACAATAAGGTTGACAGTTCAAACCTACCAATAACTCCTTGGAAACCCTACATAAGGTCACTATGAGTCGGCACTAACTCAGTAGCACGTAACAATAATGTATGGTCTTGTTGTCATTGTTGTTAAGTGCTATGGAGTTGGTTCTGACTCATAGCCACACTGTGTAGGGTTTCCAAGGAGCGGCTGGTGGGTTTGAACCACCGACCATGCAGTTCAAAACGACCTTGCAGTCCTGCACATTATCCTTGGGCACCACACTAGAACTCCTAATGCATAGCCTTATAGACTACTAACTATAGACTACTAACTATAGACTGCTAACTATAGACTGCTAACTATAGCCTGCTAACTATAGACTACTAACTATAGCCTACTAACTATAGCCTACTAACCATAGACTACTAACCATAGACTACTAACCATAGACTACTAACTATAGCCTACTAACTATAGACTACTAACTATAGCCTACTAACTATAGCCTACTAACCATAGACTACTAACCATAGACTGCTAACCATAGACTGCTAACCATAGACTGCTAACCATAGCCTGCTAACTATAGACTGCTAACCATAGACTGCTAACCATAGACTACTAACCATAGACTGCTAACCATAGACTACTAACTATAGACTACTAACTATAGACTACTAAAATCAATATTCTTTTTACGATTTTCTAAATCTTCATTTCTTTGAAAATTCATCTTTAAATCTCAACCCTCCACCTGTAATAATGCATCCATAGACACTTTAATGTTTTAATTCCCACATAGTAGTATCTTCTGTATGTCATGCTTTCTCAATTGAGTAATTTATTGTTTAACTTTTATACAATAGGGCTTCATAAGTTCATGGAAAATTTTCATTATATTTTCATTTCATTTTCCCAAAAGCTTTTTGAATTTCCTTCATATATGAGATTGAAACACATGATGTAGTTGCTTAATAGATGGGCCAGTATTTCCTGAAATTTATTTAAATTGAAGTTATCTAATTTCATAGGAATAACTATGGTTTTTAGTTTTTCCTGTTTTGCTTGGCAAATTTGATTTATGTCATACTTGTCTGTGTCATTTCTTAATCTTTACTGAAATAACATACAAAAACAGAGAGGGAGTTTTCTATGGATTATTATGAAATTCTACATCTAAGTAACAAGCCAAATGTCAATTGTTGTTGTTGTTGTTAAGTGTCTTCGAGTCGGAGCCGACCCATAGCGACCCTGTACAGGGTTTCCGAGGGTGTAAATCCTTATGTCAGTACTGAAACATAAAACATAATATTAACAGTACTCCATCCTGGTTTGGTTCTGTAGGATCAGCACTGGTCTGTGAACCATAGTCTGCAGTTCAAGCCCACCAGCTGCAGCTTAGGATTCCTATAGAGGGTTGCTATGAGTCAAAATTGACTGGATGGCACTTAACAACAACAACGTTCGAAAAACAGTAGACTTCCAACCACAGGTTCTACAGTTCAAGCTAGCTAGCCACTCCATGGGAGAATGATAAGCCTTTCCGTCCCCATGTAGACGTAAAACATCAGAAATCCTATACAGGGTCAATATGTGTCAGAACTGACTAGCCGGCACTTAACAACAACAACATTGTAGATTTTTAGAGTAGCATGTACATTTTGAACATGAAGTACATATGTCTTATTCACTACTAGAAATATAGTATATTTCTAAGCAAGGTAATATAACATATCCTTGTCAACTCAGGATATTGCTAGGTATGGCTCTCTCAAGCAAAAAATTCAGTTTTAGTATTGTCATAATGCAGAATATCATATTGAAATGGTGTCATTAATAGGAGCTTTGGACACTAAAAGTATCTGTCACAAAGAACAGCACTGTCAATTACATGGCTATTATGTTTTCAGTGCAGATAGACTTCCTAAAATGGAAGGAGGAATCTCGGTTTATTTAATTCATTTTCTACATATAATAAGATAGCTCTTTTTTAAAATAAGATTACAATTTGTTCCCAGAACTCAGTAGTCATGGTTTAGATTTGACATTAAAGTGACTGAATCAAAGTTGACTTTGTAAGGAAAATATAATGATTTCAATGTTGCAATTGGAGACAAAATTATTGATTTATTATCACTAATATTTCCTGTAATTTCTAAGCTATACCAGGAAAGGAAAAAAAAACACTCACCTGCAATAGTTTCTACATGGAAGCCTTTGGGGGGTAAAAAAGATCTCTTAGACTTTAAATGTTGTATTAAGAAGCAGATATTAACTGAAACAAAAATGAAGAGTAACTATATGGTTATTGGAAGACAATATAAATATGTTGTCCAGGTTTTATATTCTGATTCTTCAGTTTATTCATAATGATTTCATAATTCACTGCTACAGTATGCGTATAAGAAGGATCTGTTAATGTTTCAAGAACACTTGATTTTGATTCAATACAGAAATGTTTTGATGTCCTGACCCATCTGTGAAATGTACTGTAACTCACCTATTCAGAACAAATAAGCAGAGGTTTTATGAGAAATATAAGCCTAACAATTTAACACTGGCAGGTACAAATAATGACAAGTATTGCTTTCTTCATCCCAACCTAAGAAATTGAATGTTGGTGAACTGCAAACTGGCAGAGTGGATTACATGTTTCTTTGTCTGATTTGAGATAGGAAATGGGTGATTAGGGAATAAAGTAAAGGCTCAAAAATATGTTGTTGTTTCTTTTAAGTGTCACTGAATTGTTTCTGTTCATAGTAACCTGTTGGGTTTAAACTGCTGACCTTGCAGTTAGTAGTCCAGTGCTTATCTTACAGTGCCACACTGGAAAGTATAGAAGGTATACTTTACTGCAATCACATATGTGGATTCTGACCTGTTTGAGCTTAGAGCAAATATATTTAAGAAAATGTTGCTGTCAATCTAAACAAATAAGTATTGCAACGTTTATGAAGGGCAGAGGCAAAGTGCAGGCTCCAAAAATGGCCTCAATAAGTTCTGACAATTTTTTTATAAATTCAGGATCATGGTATACTAAATCTCTTAGATCCACATGACAGAAAACTATGACACCTAAGGAGTAGTGACAGATGCAGCACAACCAATAGTTAGAAAACAACACAGATATACAGGGTTACTATGGGTTGGAATCAACTTGATGGCACTTAACAACAACAACTTCAGGGTAAGGTACTTAGCTTTAGGGTAAAGGAGCTCTGGTAGCTCAGTGGTTATGAATTGGGCTGCTAACCTCAAGGTCAACAGTTTGAAACTACCAGCTGTTCCTCGGGAGAAAGATGAGGCTTTCTGCTCCCATAAAAATTTATAGCTTCAGAAACCCTGGACAGGATCACTATGAGTCAGAACTGACCCCACAGCATACCACCACCATCACCTTAGGGTAAGAGATTCCTTTTCAGAGTTGGTTGCCTCTAGTCAGTTAATCAGGAGAGCAAGGTTTTTTTGCTGACCCACAAAGGTAGAGGTAAGTTTCTTCAGGCTGAGGCTAATGAGAGTGGCATGCCCTTTGGACATTTATCAGTATTGTTCAAAGGTTATTATAACATTGTCCTACTATAGCAGAAGCCAGGTCAATGAACTGAGAGTCAGAGAAGGTCAGCCTGTGGAAAGAGCCAAGAAAAGGCAATCCTGACCAGTAACTATCCTGAACATTCCTGATCCTCAATTGTAACCTGCTAGCTCCTCTAAACTTGTTGTTATTAGGTGTTGTAGAGTCACTTCCAAATCTTAGTGGCCCTTTGCACAAAAGATTGCAACACTACACATTTCTTCACCAACCTCACAATTGTTGTTATGCTTGAGCCCGTTACAGCTGCCGCTGTGCCAATCCATATCATTGGGAGTCTTATTTTTGTTGTTGTTGTTGTTGTTGACCTTCCACTTTACCAAGCATAATGTCCATAGCCAAGGATTGCTCTCTCTTGATAAGAAGTCCAAAGTAGGAGAGATGAAGTCTCACTATCCTAGCCAACAGATCGGAAGGTATCTATATTTTTACCCATTCCAAAGAGAGGTGACCTAAAGGAATGCAGAAATCATTGAACAATATCTTTAATATCACATGTAAGTAAAATTTTACTTAAGATAATTAAAAATGGTTGCAACAGTACATTGCCAGAAATTCAAGTCAGATTCAGAAGAGGATTTAGAACAATGATGAATCCTAGTTGAAAGAAAAGAATATCAGAAAGATGTTTACTTATGCTTTATTTACTACACAAAGGCATTTAATTGTGTAAATCATAACAAACTATGGATAACTGTGTGAACATTGTTATTCGTTTAATACTAGAACACTTCATTATGCTCAAAAAGAACATACACATATACCAAAAAACACTCTTTCGTAAAGAACAAGGGATATTGAATGGTTTAAAATCAAGAAAGGTGAGCACCAGGGTTGTATTCTTTGAGCATACATATTAAATCTCTATGCTAAGTAAATAATTCAAGAAGCTGGAATATATACAAAAAGAACTTGGCATCAAAATTGGAGAAAGACTCATTAACACTCTGTAATATGCTAAAGATACAACTTTGCTTGCTTAAAGTGAAGAGGACTTCACTTTCACTGGTGAAAATCAAAGACCAAAGTCTTCAGAATGTATTGCACCTCAATGTAAGGAAAATAAAAATCTTTGCAACTGGACCAATAAATCACATTTTGTTTAATGGAGAAAAGATTGAAGTTGTCAAATACTTCGATTGCTCAGAACCACAATCAATGCATGGAAGCAGCAGTCTAGAATTCAGATGACATATTGAATTAGGAAATCTGCTACAAAAGACCTATGTAAAGTTTTAAAGAGCAAAGAGGTCAGTTTGAGGACTAATGTGCATATGACTCAAGCAAAGGTATTTTCAATCTCCTTTAACATATGCATGTGAAAGTTGGACAATTTATAAGGAAAATCGTAGACAAAACAATATATTTGAATTATGGGGTTGGAAAAGAATGCTAAAATACTATTAACTTCAAAAGAACAAAGAAATCTGTCTTTGGAGAAGTACAGCCGGAGTGTTTCTTAAATACCAGAAAGTAAGATTTCATCTTGCATACTTTGGGCATGCTATCAAGAGGGATCAGCCCCTGGAGAAGGACATCATACTTGGTAAAATGAAGGGGCAGAAAAAAACTAGGAAGACCCCAATGATATGTATTGACCCAATGCCAACAACAATGGGCTCAAATGTAATAACAATTGTGAGGTTGGCACAGGGCCAGGTAGTGTTTCATTCTGTTGTGCATAGGATCACTATGAGTTGGGATAACTTGATGACATCTTACAGCTAAAAAAACAACATCCCTAATAAACCCCAAAACAGTGAGTATTATCTATGAGTTCTATGTGGCCACTGCAATGAAATTTTGAATCCAGCAGAGAAGCAGAGAATACTTGGGTGGTACACTTGATATCAGAATTGATAAAGAAGGTCAGAGAATGGAAGCATGTTTAACATCAGCCTGTTAGGAATCAGTCTCAGGCTGATGAGTTTGGTTCCCTTTTCTGTGAAGTCAGATGAGATCAGACATTGCTCACAAATAAATTTTTTAATGTAATAAATGTCACTCTATAAAACATATACATATAGATAAATAACAGCTTTTTTGTGTGAAATTGAATGTATCATTTAAAGTAATTGAATAAACAACAAAGGAAAATATTGATTAGAACTCATCATTTTTAACAAGTGCATATTTAAAGTAATAAACAGACAAGTATTTAGTCTGGGAAAATAATGCTCGTACAATATGTGAAACAAACAGTATAATTCTTAAAGTGAAATTTTCTGTAAAATGTGACAATACATTTATTTGTGGAGTAATATGGCAACCAAGTGTTATAAAAAATATGGATTTGTTGCCTTTTGATTTTTAATTTAATGAGAGTCCATTATATAAATTGAGTAGCATCATTTTCAATGATTTATTAACTTACATCAATATCTGTATATATTTGGCAACATTAGTACATCAATACATATTTTAAATGCATAAACTGTGATATATATAATCACATGGATAATCATGAAATGTTTCATTTTTACTGTATCAATCATGATCAGGAAGAAAAAATGCAATATTTGAAATTAAATATAAAAGACAAACCCAATAATACCATTAATGTGATGATTTATTTTTAAATATGAAAGAGGAAAGGAAAGAATAAAATATATTTATATCCCATTTTGCATTCACATTCATCTAAATATGTATAGGTAAGCTTGTAGGACATATAGTAAACTCTTATCTGATTTCTTCTAAGCTTTTTTTTTTTTTAAGTAGTATATAAAGATTATTAGATGAGAATGAAGAAAGAATTGAAAACTTAAAAGTTGTGCAGAGAGCAGAGTTTGTTTGAAGTAGACTGGAGAAATGAGAGACAAAATTGAGTAAGGAAGCATGTTAGACAACTTTGTCATTAGGTTAAGGGAAATTATATTAGCAGAAATCTGCATGATTTTTAAGGAAAATCTTCACAGCCTGGGTGCATGCTACTGAATACCAACAATTCAATGGATTCTATTTCAAGTTTTGCTAGGCTTTGTGTTCACAAGTATGAGTGAAAAAAATACTGACAAGAAATTTTTTAAGTATAAATGTAGTTTTTGAACTTAAATATGGACAGGCCTAAAGACTTGAATCATTGAATTAATGAAGAAAACTTTAAGCACTTACTGATGAAAATTAAAGGCAACAATATGCATAAAGAAAAACAAATCTTCACAACTGGACTGGAATATACAAAAATTAGAAACTTAGGTACTGATATACTCCTAAACACTTCAAAGAGTGTTTTGCAGCATATTTGCCTGATTTAATACATCGTTTGATCTCTTGACTATTGCTTCTATGAGTATTGATTGTGGAGCAAAACAAAATGAAATCTTTGACAATTAATTTTTTTCGACATTTATTATTTATTGGTCCAGTTGTGAGGATTTTTGTGTTGTTTCCATTGAAGTACAATCCATACTGAAGACTGTAATCCTTAATCTTCATCAGTAAGTATTTTAGCATTGGTGCATACCTTTACTGATTTTAAGCTATTCAGGATTTTCTTGTTCTATTCCAAAGACTGCCTGTTGGTCTATTCATAAACTCCTCTTAAGCACAAATAAATATGCTGGAATTTCCAAAGCACAAGTAAACATATTTTTGGTAGTCTCTGCTTTCACCCAAGATCTATCTGTTGTCAGCAATGACATCCCTTGTTCTTCCTCCTCTTCTTAATCTGGCTTGAATTTATGGAAGCTTCCTATCAATGTATGGCTGCAACTGTTTTTGAATGGTCATCAGCAAACTTTTACTTGCGTGTGATATTGATACTGTTCAATAGTTTCTACATTCACTTCAATCAACTTTCTTTGGAATGGATGCAAAAATGGATCTTTTCCAATCATTTGATCAGATAGCAGCCTTCCAGATTTTGATCATAGAAGCATGGGACTTCCCACACTTCATCAATTGATTGAAACATTTAAATTTGTATTCATTAAGCATTGTTTTCATCAATGCCTTCAGGCAACTTGGACTTCTTCATTCAATACCATTGATTCTTGGTGGTGTTCTTTCTGTTATAGTTGGGTAGTGGTTGCTATGTGCCATGGAGTAAGTTCTGCCTCATAGCGACCCTGTACAGGGTTTTCCAGGCTGTAAATCTTTACGGGAGCAGAAAGCCTCATCTTTCTCTCATGGAACAGCTGGTAGTTTCGAACTGCTAACCTTGTGGTTTGCAGCCCGATTGTTAACCATTACGCTACCAGAGCTCCTACTGTTGCAGTTAGTGTTGCTCTAAGTCAAAACAGACTCAATGGCACCTAATAACAACAGCAGCAACATGTCATTAAATATTCAAGACTCTACATTGACTAGGGGTGTGATTTAAATAATATCTGATGGGCAAGTTATAGTGTGTTTATTAACTTCATGCTGCAATGTTTTTTGTCAATCCAAATCCATAGTATTTAAGCATTAATAGTAATGGTGGTTATTTCTATTTTGGGGAGTGCAGTGGCTCTTTAGGATAAACACTGGGCTGCTAACGGCACAATCTGCAGTTCAATCACACCAGCCACTTTGTGGTAGAAGGATGAGGTTTTCTGCTCTCACAATGATTTACTGCATCAGAAACATTTTACAGGGTTGCAATGACTTGGCACTGACTCCCCAGCACTTAACCACAGCAGTATTTCTATTTTTAAAGAATTTTGGTGTGCTTCATTTCTTAATCAGTAGTATATACTTTAAATATTTTACAATGGCATGTATACATTTTTTTTTTTTTTTAATTTTAAGACCTTGAAAAATAATTTCAGTTTCCTAAATACATGCGTCACTGATAACTCATAGTTAAAATAAAGGTAAAACACATGAAATAAAAATGAAATTTTGCATAATTGATTTACTATATTTAATTTAATTTATTATTATTTTAAATGACCAATGTCTGTTTAGGAAGTGCTTCAGAAGCTTTTTCTTTACTACTTATAGTACTGCATGCATTTTTTTCATAGCCAATGAATATACTTTGCTATTTCCTAGAAAAGATGACTAAAACAAATTATTGTAAGCAAGTATTTGATCATACAAATAAAAATAAGAGTAGAAATATTTTGGTTGGTATTGTGGTATTGTGGGTTTTATTTTATTTTATTTATTTTCTGACTAGCAAATTATCAAAATTTTAGTGAATATACTGGTGTCTGCTCTCATAAAGGTAGAATGGGAAATCTTAGCTAGGTTAACTTAGAGTCAGAATCAACTAGATGGCAGTGGGTTTGTGTATTAGATCAAATTTCGGTACCTGAGAAATCCAGCATTATGGATGGAATCTGTGCTCAGCATCTTAAAAACCTGAAATCAAGTGTCTGTCATCTCTATTTCCATCTGTTACTCAGAATCCTCTACTATTTTTACTTGTTTTTGGGAAAAAATCTAGGCTCTATACTTGTAGGATTAAAATATTTCTTTTCCTGTTGGCCATTGACAGGATACAACTTTCAAATGCTAGACGACATTCAGATTCTCACCCCTTGGCTCTCTTTATCCTAAATCCGGAATGATACTCCAAATCAGTCACATCTCTCTGACATCCTTTTCTACCATTATCCTGAAAAAAAAACTATATTTTTGGTATCCGTGGGTAATTTCTCTTTTGAGTACTCAAAATCAATGGATTAGTAACCAAAATTGCAACTGTAAAACCTCTCTAGATATGCAACATAATCACAGAGTGTGATAGCTTATAATACCTTGTCAGTCCTCAAAATTAGGATGTGAAACTTAGGAAGGCATTTTACAGTTCTTCCTACTCTGTATATGTAAGTATGAGCTCATTTTATATCAAAATATTAAAAAAACTTTATCTATATAAATGACTTACAGGAAGCAAATCATTTCATCAAGCTAAATTACTTTGTTTCTTTTTCATATGATTGAAAATTTTAAAAGGAGAATAAAAATATTATAATATTTAATCATTTTGTATAAATATACACTGATTCTACTTTTTTTTTTTTTCATTTAAAATGAGCAGTAAAGCAGACTTCTTTATTTTTAAGGATGGAGATAGTAAGATTGTCTATAACTAGTCCTTAGTCTCACAGTGCTGAGAAGGCTCCCACCAAAACGCTTGATAATAATGTTCAATTGTACCTTCATTAATACAGATGGGTTTCTCTTATATTTAATATCAACTTGCAAAAAAAGAAAAATATATCTTAGCAGCTTTTCTTGCATAATTTTTATTCAGTAATATTTAAATTCATATATTATTGTAAAATTTATATTTGCATAAAAAAGCACATGGGTAGTTGTTAAGTGCCAACCCATAGAGACCCTTTCTAGATTCCCTATGAGTAGCTGATGACCTTGAACTTCTGACCTTATGATTCAAACTGACTTTTGCAATCCAATGCATTAACCCACAGCTCCACACCAGGATTCAGTGCCACACCAGGATTCCTTGAATATGTTAACTGACTACAGTTCCCCAATGTGGACAATATTATTTCCATTTTCATTCCCCAAAGGTGGGGGGAACGTCCTCATTTTATTATAGTAAAATTAATAACGTATCATTCACTTACCAACTTGAAAGTATTTGCTTTACTTTTTCTTATAACAAGCTGCCTGTATTTGCAATTTCCTTATCATGATATCTAGTATTGATTAGCTTCATTATGCTTTTTAAGTAATGTGGTTTGCATTTCTTATTATACATAGACAAAGGATGATTACAAAAGGAAGACTAGATAATATAATCATATTTTGTCTAGAATGATTACAAGTTGAAAAAGACATATCTTATTAGGTTTATGTTTTATCTGATATGTCTCATTGAATGCCTAGTAGAATTATTGTTTATGTGATTCAGCAGTGATGTCACAAATAATGTAGTCACATGCCCTTGGATTTTCTTGCTGTCACAAATTTCTAACCAGAAAATTGCTTTCCATCTTTAACTGAAATTTTCTGTCTGTGATAAACTTAAATGTGCAAATACATAAGACAGCTTCTAAATTAGTACCTATCTTTCATCTATTGTCTACCATTGTTGTGATACACTTTGCAAACCTACTTAACTTTTCACTAGGATTTTAGTTCGTCACTCTCTATGATCAATTTCATTGAACGTTGACATAAATTTGACATTGTACAACCTACTGCCTATAAGCCAAAGCTTCAATTCAATTACGAACTAGTCTATGATTTCTACTGGATTAGAGGTTGTTGCGCAGTCTAAGACATCTGGGAACATCAACCTTAAAATCAGTAAATCAACTGCTTGTTATTTGTAATGTCTGTACAGCCAAGTATTGATTATTTGTTACACTGGGGATCAGGGAAAACATTGCAAAAATGAAACTCACAACTGGCCCTAAATCTAATTTTAACCAAGAATTTAAACTTCCTCTTTACTAAAACTCCAGTTAACATTAAAGAAAAATTACCTAGCTTGAGTAATCATTTACTCCTTCAATGAGAAATACTAATGGGGATTAAATGTTTCAATAATAAACAAATTAATGCACCGCCAAATATGATACCAACAAATTCTAGGAAGAAAAATAACATAACAAAGGGTATTCATAGTTTTGTTTCTTTAATTGATACATATAGAATTTCTATGCCAATATGCAGCTGGAGGCAGAAGCATTATGATATATTAGCTACCAATTATCTTTTGATGCTGGATTGCTCTAAAAACAACCCAAACCAAAGCCAAAATATTTTAATTAACCAAACGCGCCTATGATTCTTGCCACTGAAGTACATTTTGAAAGACATGAATAATTAAAACCTGAAAGTAGATAAGCAAAGTAAGTGTATTAAATTTTAACAATATGTGCTCCGTAAGTCATGATTCGAACTGATAATTATGTTGTACCTTAGTGCTGATTAAGTTTTTAACCTCTACATAGTTGCTGTTGTTAGCTGGCATCAAGTCAGTTTCTGACTCATGACAATCCCATGCACACTGGGATCAGATCACTGTGTTTCACAGGATTTTCACTGGCTTATTGATAGAAGTGGACAGCCATGCTTTACGTCTTACTCCATTTTAGTCTGGAAGCTCCACTGAAACATGTTCAGCATGATAGTAAAACTCAAACCTCTATTAACAGACAGGTGATAACTACACATGAACTGCATTGTCACAGTTGAACTGAACACAGGTCTCCCACATGGAAGGTGAGAATTATACCACCGAACCATTTCAAAATATCAATGAACATGTTATAATTCAGTATAATTTTCAATAGTTGGTTTGAATCACTATGGAAGACTAATTTTTAAAATCAAAACATATGCTCATGTAAAATATATACCCATATTTTATGTTTTTATCACATAACAATAAAATATTCTTGACTTAATATATAAATTTTTAAAAATATATCAATAGAATGAGGAAAAATTATTAACTCATTTTACCTGACAAAATGGGGAAATATAGCATTAAAGTGATAAGATTACATTGCTGGTACATAGTACTGACACATTCCAAATACACATTTGACTAACTTCACATTCTTGGACTATAAACATTAATTTATATAATATTTCCATATTTACAATAATCTTCTAGATTAATGAATTTAGATACACTTTAAAAAACTATTTGTTGTTGTTAGGTGCCATTGAGTTGGTAACGATTCATAGTGATCCTATGTATAACAGAACAAAACACTGCCTGGTCCTGGGCCAACCTCACAATCATTGCTATCTTTGAGCCCATTGATGCTGCTACTGTGCCAATCCATCTCGTTAGGGGTCTTCCTCTTTTTCTCTGACCCTCCACTTTACTTAACATGATCTTCTTCTCCAGTGACTGTTGTTTTTGTTGTTGTGAAGTGCCATTGAGTCGGTTCCAACCCATAGCGACCCTGTATAGGGTTTCCGAGGAGCAACTGGTGAGCTTAAACTGTCGACCTTGTAGTTCAAATGGCTTTGGAGTCTGGCGCATTAACCCACAGCACCACACCAGTGACTAGTCCCTCCTAATTATATGTCCAAAATATTAGAGACGAAGTCTGGCTATCTTGACATCCAAAGAGCTCTCTGGATGTACTTAACCCAACACATATCCATTTGTTCCTTTGGCAGTCCATGATATTTTCACCAATATTCTCCTCCAACACCATGATTAAAATGCATCAATTCTTCTACAATTTCCTTATTCACTATCCAAATTTTGTATGCATATGAGGTTATTGAAAATACCATGGTGTGGGTCAGATGCACCTTAGTCCTCAAACTAACATCTTTGCTCTTCAACATTTTAAAGAGGTCTTGTGCAGCTGACACACAATAAATAAAATAAAGAAACTACTTATGTTAAGCTGTTTTATAAATGTCTTGGTTAAATTTAGCTTATTCTAAAATAATAGACCCACCATTTGTCTGTCAATTTGTCATATTGTAGTGGTTTGTCTGGTGCTGTGATACTGGAAGCTATGCTACCAGTGTTTAAAAACCTGAAAGGTCACCAATGATGGATTTATTTCACTGGCTCTTCCAGACTAAGGCTGACAAGGAAGGAGAGGCAAACCACTTCTGAAAGCCTTTTGAATAGCCAGAGAGCACTGTCAGATTACTGCTAGAAGCTGAGACCCTAAAGATGGAAGGCACTCAATGTAGAGTTGAATATAATGATGTGAATGAAGTAAACCTTTTAGACCTGCACCTCCTAATGTAGCACAGCTCAAAATGAGAAGAAACAACTACAAATCCATTAAAAATGGAAACATGAAATGTAAGAAGCATTAATCTAGGAAAACTAGAAGTTGTTAAAAATGAAATACAGTACATAACCATCGAGAATCTTTGTCATTAATCACATGAAATGGGCTGATATTGGCTAACTTGAAACAGACAATGATGTGGTTTACTTTGCCAGGAATGATAAACTGAAAATCAATTACATCACATTCATCTTCAAAAGAGCATCTGATGATCTATCTTGAAGTACAATTTTGTCTGTGATGGGATAACAGCCATATGCCTATAAGGAAGACTGGTTAATACCACTATGGTTCATATTTACACACAAACCACGAAAAACAATGATGATAAAATTGAAGAATTCTTCCAAATTCTTCAGTATAAGACTGATGAAACATGTAATCAAAATGCATTGACAATTACTGGTGATTGGAATGTGAAAATTGGAAGTAAAGAGGAAGGATCATCAATTGGAAAGCATGGTTTGGTGATAGAAATTATGCTGAAGATAGGATTTTGCAAGATCAATAACTTAATCATTGAAAATATCTTTTTTCAACAATATAAATGGTGACTATGTATGTGAACTTCACTGGATGAAACAAACAGAAACCAAATGGACTACATCTGTGGGAAGACACGATGAAAAAACTCAATATCATTAACCAAAACAAAGCCAACTCTGGAATTCATCATCAAGTGCTCTTATGCAAGTTCAGGTTGAAGCTGAAGAAAGTGAAAGCAAGTCTATGAAAGTGAAAACATGACCTTGAGTGTATCCTACCTGAATTTATAGACCATCTCAAGAACAGATTTGATGTTTTTAGATACTCATAAATGAAGTCAGACAGTTTGAAGAAAACATCAAAAACTTGCTCCACAAAGAAAGTAAAGGGTAATTAAAAAGAAAGGAAGAAATAAAAGACCAAAATGGATGTGAATGGGGCTCTGAAACTTGCTCTAGAAAACAGAGAAGCTAAAGCAATTTTAAAAAATGAGGAAGTAAAAGAGCTGAGCAGTCACTTTCAGAGGTCAGCTCAAGAACACAAAGTGAAGTATTGTAATGAAATGTGCAAAGACCTAAAATTAGAAAACCAAAGGGAAGAACATATTCAGCATTTCTCAAGCTGAAAGAACTAAATAAAAATTTTAGACCTAAACTTATAATACTGAAGGATTCTGTGGGGAAAATATTGAATGACAAAGGAAATGTTAAAAGAAGATGAAAGGAATATAGAGAACCCCTGTACCAAAAAGAACTGGCTGACGAACAAGTATTTCAAGAAGTACCATATGAACAAGAACCAATAATACCGAAAAAAAAGTTCTGGGCTTTACCGAAGGCATTGGCAAAAACAAGACTCCAGGAATTGATGGGACACAAATTTAAATCTTTCAAAAAACCTAATACAGCGCTGAAAGAACTCATTCATCTATGCCAAGAAAATTGGAAGACAGGTAACTGGCCAACTGATTGGAAGAGATCCTTATTTGTGCCTATTCCAAAGAAAGGCAACCTAACGATATAGAAATCATTGAACAATATCATTAATATAACATAGAAGTAAAACTTTTCTGAAGATAATTTTTAAAAGGTTGTGGCAGTACATCAAGAGGGAGCAGCCAGAAATTCAAGCCAGTTTCAGAAGATGTGAAGTGAGGGATATCACTATTGCCATTACATGGATCTTGGCTGAAAACAGAGAATATCCGAAAGATGTTTACTTATACTTCATTGATTATGCAAAAAAACATTCAACTATGTGGATCATAGCAAACTATGGATACTATTGTGAACAATGAGTATTCCAGAACATTTCATTGTGCTCATGAGGAACCTATAAAAAGATCAAAGGAAGTAATTCAAACAGAACAAGGGGATACTGAATGATCTAAAATCAGGAATGGTGTGCACCAGAATTGTATCCTTTCACCATATTTATTCATTCAATCTATTAGCTGAGTAAATAATATGGGGTAAAAAAAAGGATTATATGAAGAAAATCGTAGCTTCAGGATTGAAGGAAGACTCCTTAACAGCTTGTGATATACAGATGATTCAACATTGCTTTCTGGAATTCACAATGGCCAATGCCAGTCCACATTAGCTTACTAATGCCTAGCAGAAGGATGCCTGGTGGTGCATTAAGTTATGAGTTGAGTTGGCGGTTCAAGCCCTACAGCCACTCTGTGAGAAGAAGATGAGGTACCCTACATCCATAAAGATTTACAGTGTCAGAAAACCCATGGAACGGTTTTACTTTGTCATGTAGTGTTACTATGAGTTGGAATCAACTTGATGATATTGGCTGGAATGACTAGGAAAACAATATTCAAGCAATGCATTTCATTTTTGAAGACTCCCAATTTTTCTTGATTCATTTGCACATACATTCCATATTAAAATTATTAATGAATTTTGCAGCTGTTTCTTTTAAGTTTGTGTCATGTCACATCAACAAGTGAAGGTCCTGAACTCTTCTCTCCATCCAAATCATTAAGGTTGAATCTATCTGAGAAGGCAGATCTTCTTCAATATTATTTTGAGTGCCTTCCATTCTGAGTGGTTTACCTTCCAACACCATGTTAGTCTATGTTCCACTTCTATCAAGAAAATAAAGACTTCAGTATGGATTGCACCTCAACATAAAAGACAAAACAAAATAAAACAAAAAACTGGACCAACAAAGTAATAAACAGAGAAAATAATGAATTTAAATTTATTTGCATCTATAATCAGTGACTATGTACCAGCCGCTCCGTGGGAGAAAGATGAGGTGTTCTGCTCCCGTAAAGATTTACAGCCTTGGAAACCCTGTACAGGGTCGCTATTGGTCGGAACCAACTCGACGGCACTTAACAACAACAACAATGGAATCAACAGTCAAAAAATCAAATGGCATATTGTACAGGGCAAATCTGCTGGAAAAGACTTCATTAAAGTGTTTAAAAATAAAACAAAAAATTGCCACTTCTAGGAATTCTGTGTGCCTGACACAGTTATGGTATCAAATGCAAAATAAAGCTGGACAACAAATAAGAAAGATCAAAGAATAAATGATGCCTTTGAATTATGACATGAGTAAAGAACTTTGTTATACAAGGGGGCTTCAAAAGTTTCTGGAAAAAATGAATTTAGAGATATTATAATTTTTCCATTTACTGTTTGAAGATACCTTGTACCATGGACTACCAGAAGAACAAGTCTTGTACTTGGAAGAAGTACAGCTAAAATGCTCTATAGTAGTAAGGATGGCAAGACATCATCTCAGGTACTTAGGACAAGTTTGTAAGAAGGATCAATCCTTAAAGAAGGATTTCATGCTTGATAAAGTAGGTCAGTGAAAAGAGAAAGACACTTGATGAGGTGGATTGACAAAGTGACTGCAACAATGATCTTAAACATAGCAATAATAATTAGGAAGATTGATCAGTATTTTGTTTCCTGTAGAATTTAGAACTGACTCAATGGGATCTAATAACAGCAATGTGATTTTTACATGCTTGAATTTATTTTATTTATCTCAAATTAAATTTTGATTTTGATTTTGATTTATCCTTTGTACCATTATTAATTTAAGAGTTCATTGTTTAATTTCCTCATAATTTGAGTCGATATTGTTTTCTAACTGTCTTCCATTGTGACCAGATGACATACTTTGTATTTTTTTCTGTTGTTTTGAAATGCACTGAGGTATGTTTTCTGACCTTACTTACACATTGTCCATCTTAGAGAATGTTCACTTAGAAGAATGTATATTTTTCTGCCATTTGTTACTTGGATGCTGTGGGACTCAAAATGTCTGTTAAGTCTAGCTGGTTTACAGTGCTGTTAATGTCTTCATTCTCTGTGATGATTTCTTTTAGTTGTTCTATCTATTATAGCAAATGGTATATTGAAATATACAACTGTTACAGTTGAATTGTATATTTCTCCTGTCCTTTCTTTTGTGTTTTACTCCATGTGTACATTAATAGTTTTTTTGTAAGGTGTGTTGGTTTTCATTTATCTGGAAAGGTGCTTGTCTATATTTTAGCATTGACTTTTTTTTTTTTTTTTTTTGTTTATTTATGTTTTGTATTCCTTCTATCTTCTTTTGATGCTTTCTGCATCACTAAGTATTCATCATATTTTTCTAAAATCCTGATTTTAAAACTATAAACATCACTGCTTTTTTTTTTTTTTTTTAGCACAGACTTTGAATATGGTGATCCACTGCTTTATGGCTTCTATTATTTCTGCTGTACCTACTGAAAATCAGCTGGTAATCATGTTTTTTGCTGTTGTTTAATGCTTTCAAGTCAGTTCCAACTCATAGTGATCCTGTATAGAATTACAAAGGAGTGGCTGATTAGCTTGAACCACAGACCTAACAGTTTAAACCAGCTTATCCTACAGCGCCACACCAGGACTGTGGTAAATAGGTTAGGATCCCTTGTTAAATGACATATTTGTTTTTCTTGCTGCTCTCCTCATTTTATCCTTCTCTTTGACATTCAGTATTTTTACTGTGATGTGTCTGTTGCTAGTCTCTTTCAATTTAGGCTGCTTGTAATTCATTGAGCTTTATGGTTACATAGGTTATGGTTTTCCATATGTAAGCAGGAAAAGATTTCAATCATTATTTCTTAATATACATACATTATTTTTCTCTTTGTCTTCCTAATTTCTTCTGGTACTCCCATTACATGTATTTTGGTGAACTTGAAGGTATCACACATTATATGGAATCTTTTTTTCATTTATCTTCATTCTTTTCTATCTCTCTTCTTTGGCCTACATTATCTTTGTTGATCTATTTGCCAGTTCTCCAATTTTTTCCGATGGTAGCTCCAGTCTATGATTGAGTCTCTCTAACCAAAAATAAATAAATAAGCCAAACCCACTGCCATCAAGTCGAATCTGTGTAGGGTTTCCAAGATGGTAAATCTTTATGGAGCAGACAGCTCCATCTTCCTACCACAAAGTGGTTGTTGGGTTAAAATTGCTGTTGTTGTAGTTAGCAGCCTATTGCCTAAATCACAGTGCCTTATTTACTTTAACAATCCATAATTTCCACCTGATCCTTTTAAAATAATTTCTGTCTTTTTGATAATCTCTAGTTGATGTGACATTATGACCATATTTTCTTTTACTTCTTTAATCATGTTCCCATATAGTTCTGTGAAGAACATACTTGTAACGACTACTTTAAATTCTTGTCCTGCCAAATCTGAAATGTGTTTGCTCTTACACAGTTTCTGTTGCCTGTATTTTGTTTTGTTTCATTTTGCTTTTTACCTGGTGTATAGGTTATATACACAGTCCTACTATTTGCATGCTTAATATCTTTTTTTAACTGAATATTTTAGGTAGTATATTGTACCATCTATGCATACTGTACCCACAGAATCCTATTATTTGCTTCGTATTTTGTTAAGTGACAGGTGGGGTTATTTAGTGACCACCCCATCAACCCAGTGTCAAGTATCTTATGTTTTTCCTAAGGGTCATGGGTTTCACTGGGAAGTGCTTCAGTGCACCTTCTCATTCTGTCATGCCAAATGATGATTAGCTACAAAATATTGTCTTTCTGTAGAAATTTACAAGTTGTTTCTAAAATTCATAGAATAATGCAGAGAAACAAGTGTAACCAAAAACCTTTAACAAAGATGGAAAAATTATTTGCCCTGACTTAAAGAAATTCTATAAAGCTACAGTAGTCAATACAGTGACTGGACAGTACTTAACAACAACAACAAAGACTTATTGGCATAAAGATCAATGAATAGATCAATGGAGCAGAAGAACAGGCCAATAAATAAATAAGTTCATGCTTACTAATTTACTTTTTAGATATATGTTATTGTTATTTAACACCGTTGAGTAGCTTCTGACTCATAACAACCCTGTTTAAGGTTTCTGAGGAGCAACTGGTAGATGTGAACCACCAACCTTGCAGTTCAAACCTACCAGTGTTTATCTTACACTGTCACGACAGGATTCCTTTTAGTTATATATTATTGTTTCTAAGTGCTGTCGAGTTGGTTCTGACTCATATTGACTTTCTCTAGGGTTTCTGAGGAGCAGCTGGTGAGTTTGAACTGCTAATCTTGTTAAAACCGGCCTTGTGACCCAGTGCTTTGTCCTACAGAGCTACACTATGACTCCAGATACATAGTTAGATGCAAATGAAATTTAATGGAATGAAAATAAGCTTTCTATAAATAATGCTGGAACAAATGAAGAAACATATGTAAAGATGATTGATTATTGATTTCTTTTTGTACCATATACAATAATTAAATCAAAATACATGAAGTAAATAAAAAAATCTGAAACTTCTGTAAGACATAATTGTATGCAATTTTGTGATCTGAGCTAAAGCAAAGATTATTTAGAAATGATAACAAAATGGCAATGCATATTAAAAAAATCAACGAAACTTCATTAATATTAACAATTTATCTTCTTCAACAACAAGGGGAAAAGAATTAAAAAAGAACCTAAGCACTATGGGAAAATCTTTGTAAAACACATAGGTGATAAAGGATTTTATTTCCCCAAATTCATAAAGAATTCTTTAAAAGCTAATAGAAAAAAATAGAAGCAATGCAATTCTTAAAAACAAAACAAAACCACCGCCATCAAGTTAGCTCTAGATTGTAATGACCCTGTATACTGTTTCCAAGGCTCTAAATCTTTATAGAACAAGAAAGCCTCATCTTTCTCCCACAATTTTTAAAATAGTAGGCATTTTATAAACACAGCTTCACATGAATATAGACAAAGATAGACAATTAGCAAATAAACTCATTAAAAGATTTAAAATACCCTTAGTCTCTAGAGAAACAACTAACAATTAAAACCATCATAATATACATGTGGAGTCCTGGTGTCACGCTGTGGGCTAATGTGTCAGACTGTAAAGTCCTTTGAACTGCAAGGTCGGTAGTTCAAGCTCACCAGCTATTCCTTGGAAACTCTATACAGTGTTGCTATTGGTCGGAATTGACTAGACAGCACTTAACAATAATGATATACATGCATGCTAGGGAAAAAGACTCCAGAATCAAAAAATATTCTATAGAGATCCTTGTATTGTGTGGTTTTGTAGAATAAAGCACTGGACCTAAGGATCAGTTTGAACCACAAGGTGGGTGGTTCAAACTCACCAACCCCTCCTTGGAGTTGCTATGAGTATAGGGTTTCTGAGTGTTACTAGAAAGTTAGTTGCAAAGTTAGTTCCATTTCTTGTTGTTTTATTCTTGCTTTCTTTTAACAAATAATGCTATTTAAATAAGAAAGTTAAAATAAAAGTAAAAAATGTTTTAATCATGTATTAAACAGTATCACTTATTTTCATAGTTAAACCAGGGCAGACCTAAATGATATATCATTGTTTATGTTAAAAGGAGCAGCTGTTATAACTTAATTAGCTTGTCCTTCTCACTAGAGTCTTAATTAGGGCACTTCTAATTAATGTACTATTCTTCCAGAGGGCTAAAAAGAATTGTTCAAATTCATTTGAATTTGACTTGGAAGGATATGCCATGAACTCCACAATTTGAAGAACTTAAAAGGTTCAAATTTTGAATTCAGCATCTTTTAAAAACATTCTTAAAATGCAAATATGCTTCGTTTACAAAATACTGGGCATTTCCTTAATAGGATAGCTCTTTTAGTGAAGAAAATATATTCTCATTAACTGTAAATGTTCTTGTATTTTCAGGTTTATGGAGTCCTGGTGTGGTGCTGTAGGAATAGCACTGGACTGCCAACTACAAGGTTTGAATCCGACTGAACAGCACTTAACAACAACAACAGCAATATAATGCATGAGACCTTGTGTTGAACTGTAAATTAAGCACAGGACTGCTAACTGCAAGGTCAGTGGTTCAAACCCACCAGCCATGCCTCAGAAACCCTATACAGGGTACCTATAAGCTGGAACAAACTCAGTGGCATTTAACAACAAAAACAGTATAGTATGTAATATGGGTTTGCATTAAATCATGTGTCTCCTAAATAAAACTAGTCCTACTTGACAGTGCTTAACAACAACATTAATATATGTATCTATATGTATCATATACATATTTTATGTGGTGACATCACATATATATATGATATATATATATGATATATATATATATATATTTATTTGGTGATGGTGGTGTGCCTTGGAGTCAGTTCTGACTCGTATCCACGCTGTATAGGGTTTCTGAGGCTGTAGGTATTAACCGGAGCCGAAAGCCTCATCTTTGTCCCACAGAATTATAGTTTTGAAATGCTGACCTTGAGGTTAGCAGTCACCACATTGGGACTTCTTATGTGTATCCACACACACACATATATATGTGTATCCACACACACACCAGTAGGATAAGCACTGACTGGTAATCACAAGGTCAATGGTTCAAACCCATTAACCACTACTCAGAAAAAAAATATACAAGATTCATATGAGTCAGAAGCTACTTGAAAAGGCTTAACAACAACATATATACATATACTTGTTGTTAACTGCCATCAATTCAGTTCCAACTCATAGCAATCCTGTAGAGGGTTTCTGAAGAGCTGCTGGTGAACTTGAACCACTGACCTTACATTCCAAACCGACATTGCAGCCCAGAGTATTAACTCACAGCACACCAGGACTCCATAAATATACAAATTTGTGCATGTACACACCTCAGTACTATTCTTCTAATTTCCTATAATTTCATTGAATAGAAATAAAAGGTTCTTTGCTGTATGGTTCATTTTGTTGGTTTTTGTAATTAATTTAGAAATTAATAACCAGACTATGGTTTTATTTGAATAGAGACTACCACTCATGAATTACTGAGAACTTAACAGCAATATGTTTTCCCATCTCTCACAAACATTCCAGCAAAGCAGTGTGAACAATCCACTAAAGTCCCTTAATAAAGGCTATCTTCTATAGGTA
>NW_006408523.1:26732989-26741636 GCF_000296735.1 Chrysochloris asiatica | reverse complement strand
TGTCGGTTAATACGCCAGACGGAAAAGCCATTTGAACTACAAGGTCAATGGTTCAAGCTAGACAAATGCTCCTCGGAATCCCTATACAGGGTCTCTATGGGTGGCAGTGTATGTGTGGTAGAGGGGCATGATGGTGATGGTTGTGGTGTGTTGTGGATTCAATTCTGACTCATAGCGACTCTGAATAGGGTTTCTGAGACTGTAAATCTTTATGGGAACAGAAAGCTTCATCATTTTCCCACAAAACTGCTGGTAGTTTCGAACTGCTTACCTTTAAGTTAGCAGCTCGACTCGTAACCACTATGCAACCACAGCTCTAAATATAGATGGGCTTCAAAAATTTCATGAAAAATTCCCATGATCTTTTCATTTCATTTTTCTATGAACATTTTGAAGCCCCCTTATATGTGTTTGTGGTGCTGTTAGATAAGCACTGGACTGCCATCCACAAGGTCAGCAGTTCAAACCCACTGGTTGCTCCTCAGAAACTCTATACAGGGTTGTGCTAAGTGGAAACCAACTTGACAGTACTTAACAATCACAATGATGTTTGTGTGTGTGTATATATGTGTATGTATGGGTATATATTCTCTGATCATGAGAAATGGAGTTTTCAGAAGAATAATTTTTGCATCATTTATCATATTTTCAGAGCTATAATTTCATTTCTGAAGATATGCAAAAAAATCTAAAATATATCATGGCAATTGAAGGTAAGTATGAAAAATAAGAGGATTATTTTCTATGCAGCTATGGAAGTATAAAGGATACACATTATTTTGTTTAACTTTGACATTGTTAATAGGTTGTAAAAGAGATTGATACTTTAAGCATCAGCAATTTCACTTTGCTGAAGACACTTTACACTTTGTTATTGTCAAGTGCTGTCGAGTCAATTCCGACCCATAGTGACCCTGTATAGGGTTACCAAGAAGCAGCTGGTGAGTTTGAACCACCAAACTTGCAGTTCAAAATGACTTTGCAGTCCAGCGAATGAGCCCACAATGTCACACCAGGACTCTACCTTACACTTTGTTGTTGTTATTAGGTGCCATCAACTCTGTACTGACTCATAGCGACCCTGTACACAACAGAACAAAACACTGCCCAATCCTGGGCCAACCTCACTATTGTTGCCACGCTTGAGTCCCATCGATGCTGCCACTTGGCCAATCCATCTTGTTGAGGATCTTCCTCTCTTTCTCTGTTCCTCCGCCTTACCAAACATGATAACCTTCTTCAGTGACTGGTACCTCCTGACAATATGTCTGAAGTATGAGAGATGAAGTTTGGTCATCTTGGCCTCCAAGGAACACTCTGGCTGCACTTCTTCCAAAACAGATCTATTGGTTCCTTTGGCAGCCCATGGCACTTTCAGTATTCTCCTCCAACACCATAACTCAAAATCATCAATTCGTCTACAATGTTCCTTATTCACTGTCCAGCTTTCGCATGCATATGAGGTTATTGAAAATACCATGGTTTGAGTCAGGTGCACCTTAGTCCTCAAGCTGACATCTTTTCTCTTCAATACTTTAAAAAGGTCTTGTGCAGCAGATTTGCCTAATGCAATATGTTGTTTGATTTCTTGACTGTTACTTCTGTGAGTGCTGATGTAAGAATGCTCAGAACAGCCTTATTCATAAAGATCTGTGCAGTAAATGAACAAATAAATTGGGATAGATGCCTGCAATGAGTTTCTATAAAACAATGGAAATTAATGAACTCTACACATTTAGATACAGAATTCTTAGGAATAAGAACTTAAATGCTTGAATGATACAGAATACTCTATGATTCTATATAAGTAAAGATTAAAGTCTGGGCAAGTGAGCTACACTCATTAGGCCTCTATATACGTGTGACCAAACAAAAACACAAAAAAATGCAAGGACATAATTCTTACTGATGTCAGAATGGTGGCAAACTCATAAGGAGAAAAAGGAATCCCTGATAGAAGAGGTTACGACAGTTATGCATTAAAACGTAGGGTTAATGCATTATTCAAAATAAAATGCAAATAAAACTTAAATGTCAAAAACTTAGAAAACAGTTATTGTTAAGTAGTTACATAAAAAAGTAGTGAGGATTTATTTTGTATTGTTCTACATAGCAGATATGATTATTAGAAAAATCTTGAAGGAATCTATTTTATTTTCTTTACCTGAAGTAGGGATTTTTGTAATAATTACAAGTCTTTGTTTTCCGTAAGCATTTTACAAAAAATGCACTCTGTTGCCTTTCTAAACAAAATTGGGAATCCCAATAGCATCTCACGATTTCTTGCCTAGACTACTGCAAAAGCCTTCTAATTAGTCTCTCTGTAACTGTTTTTGCACCTCTAATAGTTCACTCATATCACTGAGGGACATTTTAAATGGTACATGAATCCATATATATCCACTACTTATAAAATTAATGTTCTATTTTAAAAAAATTAAGCTCTTTCTCTTACCTAAGGATTCCTAATATGATCTATCTCTCCAGGGAGAGATATAGAGAAAGAGAAGAAGAGAAAGTGATATAGTTAGGGACAAGATGGGAGAACAGAGTACCCAAAAGGATATGTATATAATAGAGATACTTTTTCTTGGAGCTCTGGTAGTGTAGTGGTTATGAATCAGGCTGCGAACCACAAGGTCAGCAGTTCGAAACTACCAGCAGCTCCAGGGGAGAAAGATGAGGCGTTCTGCTCCCATAAAGATTTATAGCCTCGGAAACCCTGTGCAGGGTCACTATGAGTCGGAACCGACTCCACAGTACTTAACAACAACTTTTTTTTGAGATTTTTAGATATTGCATTAATAGCATTGCATTTATAAATGAAAAAATAAATATACCATTATACAATAATTACAAAAAAAAAATGTAGTTAAGATTTTATGGGAATTTGATATAGTAAACTGAATAGAAAGGTCAGCGGAAAAGAGGACAACCCCCAATGAGAGTGATTAGCACAGTGGCAGCAACAAACTTAACAATTGTGAGGATGGTGCAGAATGGGACAGTGTTTCATTTTCTTATGCGTAAGATTGGTGAGTTGTTGTTATCAGGTACCTTCAAGTCCTGGTGTAGTGAAACTGTAATATAAGCACTGGACCATAAGGTCAATTTAAACATCAAAGTCAGTAGTTCAAACTCACCATTTGCTCCTCGGGAACCCTCTACAGGGTTGCTATGAGTCAGAATTGACTCTAGAGCACTTAACAACAACAACATTGAGTTGGTTATAATTCATAACAACCATATGCATAACAGAATGAAGTATTGCCTGGTCATTGCTACTGCTACTGTATCAATCATTCTCATTGGGGGTCTTCCTCATTTTTACTGGCATGCCACTTTTCCTAGAAATATATTTTTCCCCAGGGACTGGTCCCTCCTGATAAATTGTCTGAAGTGTAAAAGACAAAATCTGATCATCCTGGTTTCTTAGGAACATTCTCACTATGCTTCTTCCAACACAGATTTTTTTGTTCTTCTATCACTTTATGGTACTTTCAGTATTATTTTCCAACATCATAACTCAAATGCATCAATTATTTTACATTTTTCCCTATTCCTTGTCCAACGTTCTTATGCATATGAAGCGAATGAAAATGTCACGACATAGGTTAGGTATGCCTTAGTCTTCAAACTGCTATCTTTTGCCCACAGAATCCTTCAATAGTGCAAATTGAAGCCTGAATATTTTCTTCAGTTTTTTCAGATTCACAAGTGCTGAGTGTATTATTCCTTTTTGATTTCTAACTCTAGATCTTTGCACATTTCATTATAACAGTTGACTTTGTCTTCTTGAGCTACCCTTTGAAATGTTCTTATCAGCTCTTTTACTTCCTCTTTGATTCCATTCCTGTTAGTTTCTCTATGCTCTACAGCTAGTTTCAGACTCCTTTCTGACATCCATTTTGGTATTTCGTTCATTCCTGTCCTTTTAATGACCTTTTGCTTTCTTCCTGTATGATGTTCTTGATGTCATCCCACAGACTTTCTGGACTTCAGTCATTGCTGTCTTTTTTATAAAATCTGTTCTTAGGACGGTCTCTAAATTCACATGGTATATATTCAAGGTAGACTCCTGGTGTGGTGCTGTAGGATCAGCACTGGACTGTGGACCACAAGGTTGGCAGTTCAAACCCACCAGCTGCTTCTTGGAAATCCTATTCAGAGTGACAATGAGTCAGAACCAACTCAAAAGCACTTAACAATACCAACAACATGCTCAAAGGCAGATTCCTGGTGTGAAGATATAGGATAAGCACTGGATTGTTAACCACAAGTTTGATAGCTCAGGTATACTAACCTCTCCCTTGGAACTCCTATACACAGTAGTTATGAGTCTATGAGTCAGAACTGGCTCAATGGCACTTAAAAACAACAACCACATTTTCAAGGTCATATTTTAGTTCTCTTAGACTTGTTTTAATTTTCTTCAACTTCATTTTGAACTTGCATATGAGCAATTGCTGTTCCAGAGTCAGCCCCTGACCTTGTTTTAGATGGTGATATGGAGCTTTTCCCTCAGTAGATGATTTGATTCTTGTGTATTCTATTTGGTGAGTTGCATGTGTATAGACATTTGCTTTGTTAAAAAAAAAGGTATATATAATCATTGGTCTTGCAAATTTCTATCTTGTGATTTCCAGCATGATTTCTATCATGGAAGCTATATTTTGCAACTACCAGTCCTTCTTTGTTTCCAACCTTTGCATTCCAATTGCCAATAATAATCAGTACATCTTGATAGCAATTTCTGAATAAAGAAGTTGGTAGACGTCTTCAGCTTCATCATCATCACTCACTTTAGTGGTTGGTGTGTACATTTGAATAATAGTAGCATTAACTGATCTTTTTTTGTAGGCATATTATCCTACCATAGACAATATTGTACTTCAAGCAAGATCTTGAAATGTTCTATTTTGATGATAAACGCTATGCCATTCCTCTCCAACTTGTTTTTTGCTGGCATAGTAACTCATATGATTGTCAGATTAAAAAATGGCATTTACTAATCCATTTCAGCTCATTCATGCCTAGGATTGTATCAATGTTTATGCATTCCATTTCATTTTTGAAAATTTCCAATTTTCCTAGATTCATACTTCGTACATTGCATGTCCTGATTATTAATAGATGTTTACAGCTGTTTCTCCTCATTTTGAGTTGTGCCTCACAAAATTCAAGGCTCTCAAAATCCTTAATCCATTCACATCATTACTGTTAACTATTTTGAGGAGGCAGCTCTTCCTCAGCAGTGTTTTCAGTGCCTCCCAACCTTAGGGGCTCATCTTCCAGCCCTGTATCTGACAGCGTTCTGCTGCTCTTCTAATGTTTCCATCGTCCAACAGTATCTCTCACAATACTCCACTGCTGTTCATAAGATTTTCAGTGGCTCAGCATTCAGAAGTAGTCTGTCTACCCTTCTTCCTAGTTTGACTTAAGCTGGAATCTCCACTGAAACGGTCCACCATGGGTGACCCTGCTGGTATTTAAAGTAGCACAGCAACATGCAAGCTACCACAATATGTCAAAATGACAGATGAGTGGTGGGATGTTTCCTTAGCAATCTTTAATTTATATACCCATAGAACTTTGTTTCATTTTTTTTTTTTTTGATTTTTTTTTAAGAGAAACTGAAAACATTCCATTTCTAAAAGAAGCAAAAAAATTAGCATGCTCTTAGTCATATTGCCTTTTATAATAAGGAGTGATTGTCAGAAACAATAGAATTTATATGTTAGTTACTGTCACAATGAACTGGTCAGTGATACCTATTTCAAAATCAGAATTGTTGATATTGGCAGAGCATCTTTTGCATCCAGATGGATATTACCAAACCTTCATTCTGTCCACCAGACTAATTCATTGCACTAACATTTAGTGGTTTTTATTATGAAAATTTGTTATTATTGAAAAATAAATAGTTTTCTAAGTCATTCTTTATTTTGTGTATTTATTGGTGTGCGTGATTTATTTTTATGTTTGCCAAATTCCTGATCACTGACCTTAACACACAATTTCCATAGTTTCTTAGGTTGTATTCTGAGGTTTAAATTTGGACCTGGTGTGAGTATTTTAGCAGGAAGGCAGAACATGTCTGGCTTGGCTTTATTTGGCAACTGCAGTCCAACTCTGAACAACTGAAGTGATATATGCATCCATTTCTATTTTTATCTGACTTCATATAATTTATCTTTCCTACCTCATTCATCTCTCTGTCCCCATTATTCATAATTTATTACTTGGCTTTTACTCTGATATCTTCAATAATTTTATCATATCTGAATATGTTACTGGGAATTCACTAAAAATTATGTCTTAATGTAGCTTGGTATTTATCAGGAGTCATATCCTCAAATGGCCTCATGAATAAAGGATTTGAGGATAAAAAGCTACAGTAGAAGAAATAACAGCATATAAAAACATGCAGGCATTTTATTTCAGAAATGAGACTGTCTATAATACACTGTTGTTATTAAGTGCCCACAAGTCAGTTGTAACTCATACTAACCCCATGTACAAAAGAATGAAACACTGTGTGTCCTGTTCAACCCTCACAATTGTTTTATGTTTGAGCACATAGATTCAGCCATTGTCAATCATTCTCATTGAGGGTCTTCCAGTTTTTTGCTGACCCTCTACTTTAACAAGCATGATGTCCTTCTCCAGGGGTTGGTCCCACTATAGAATATGTCCAAAGTACTTGAGACAAAGACTTGCCATCATTCCTTACTTCTAAGGAATATTCTGACTCCTTAGAATCAAATTAAATGTTCTTCAATTATAAGTGCTTCAAATCCTGTTTGCTTTCAGTAAGCAAGGAAGCATCATTGGCATATCTTACGTTGTTAGTGAATCTTCCTCCAGTCTTGATGATATTTTCTTCTTCATATAGTTCATACTTGGATTATTTGCTTAGACTATAGACTGAGTAATTATGATGAAAAGATAAATCCTGATGTTCTCCTTTCCTAATTTTAAACCATGAACCATATCCTTGTTCTGTTTGAATGCCTGCCTCTTTGTGTATGTACTGGTTCGACATTAGCAGAAAAGTGTTCTGGAATTCTCATTTGTTGCTCTCTTATCCATAATTTGTTATGATCCACACAATCAAATGTCTCTGTACAATCAATAAAAGACAAGTAAACATTAGCCTAGTATTCTCTGCTTTTGGTCAACATCTAGGTGGTATCAACAAATACCCCTTATTCTATACCCTATTCTGAATCCAGCTTGAATTTCTGGTAGTTCCCTGTTGATGTTACTGCTGCAACCATTTAAACATTCTTTTCAACAAAGTTAATTCACTATAGACACTCAATCTCAGGGAAACTAAATCAATATTAGTAAAGTTTTGGGAGTACACTAATTGGAATATTTAAGCATTTTACTAGATGAACCAATAAAACTCAAAATGACAACTTATTATTTTTCTCCATTATCTAAATCATTTTTATGGACTTTCAAACTCAAATTCTCACTGTCATCAAATTGATTCTGACTCACAGCAACCCTATGAAGTGTTTTTGAGTCTGTAAATCTTGACTAATGCAACAAACCTCACCTTTGTCCCATGGAGTGGCTGGTGGGTTTCAACTAGAGAGACTGTGGTTAGCAATCTGGTGCTTATCCTACAGCACCAATAAGGCTCTTATTTTTATGGACTTGTTGCTGTTATGTGCCATCCAGTCAGTTTAGATTCATAGTGATCCTGTATAGGGCTTCTGAAGAGCAACTGATGGGTTTGAACTGTTGATGCTGTGGATTGAAGTCCAGTGATAATCCAACAGCACCACACCAGAAGTCCATTTTTAGAGACTATGCACTCCTGAAATGAAAGAAATATTAACGAAGACGTTGATTTTAATGCTTCTATTTTTCCACTCTGCCATCTAGTACTTTGACTAGAATCATTTAAACCAGTTCTTTAAGAATTATTATTATTAAAAATACAAATACAAATAAATCAGATTCATTAAGCTTGCCAATGTGCTAGATATGTTTTTCATGTTTTAATGCATTAAAAATCCATAGTAACTTTACTATGGAAGTATCATTAGTAATTTCATCATACTAAAAACATAATGTGACATGATGAAGACATATAGTTAAAATCTCGGTAAATTGCATGCTTCCATATGAAATTTTTTTAAAAGGTGTTCTTTGTAATTTGAATTTCCAAAAAAGGGTTAGAGGTGTTTTTTAACAATACTGAATTGACTGGGCAAAAAAAAAGAAATACTGAGCTATCATTATCTTTTCATTTAACTAGATCTATGAGACCTTGCTCAAAGTCAGCATACAGAGTTCATAATAAAGATAAGTTGTTTTGACCTTTTTGCCTATTGTACTTTATTGCAAAAAAATAATATTTTATTTTATCTAGTCTTCTGTCTATAATCAGTTATACACACACACACACATATATATATATATATATATATACATATGTTTTTAAATTAATGCAAACAATTCATTTTGTGTGTGTGTGTATGTGTGTGTGAAGAACTACAATTTTGCTTATCCTGAAAGAATAGGCACTTCATCAGGTATATTGGTTTATTTGGTATGTAAAGGAATACATACCAGAGGGCCTGCAGGAAGGTAGAATCTCCAGTGAGTAGTATTCAATCTGTCTAGGCGG
>NW_006408523.1:26726542-26732672 GCF_000296735.1 Chrysochloris asiatica | reverse complement strand
TGGGGGGTAAGGGGGAAGGATTGCATGGTATACCTTTTGGTTGGTTGATGATGCATGGAGGGAATTGTAACCATGGCAATAAGACAATATATGATAGAATGAATATAAAACTAATATTCTCCCATGTAAACTATCACATAATTCACAATAAAACATTTAAGAAAAATTTATATATATATTTTAGAAACTGAAAAAAAAGGAATACAGACGAGAGTGTTACTTTAAGGGAGGGGTCACAATAGCAAAAATTAGATGACAATATCTAGCCAGAAAATTTCTACCAACTTGAAAAAAGTAGAAATTGTATTCTCTAAAAAAATTGAAGTTAAAAACAACTTTAACAACATGATGTGTTTACTAGTACTTCATATGCTGTTTGTTATCGAACTATAAGAGATGAAAACCAAAATTAATACTTTGATTTCTTATGCAGCATTGTCAGATAATTGATAATTGAGGCATTGAGTTTTCTCCAAATAAGTATCAACTATTGAGTCATGATGGAGTGTGGGGTCTCTGTAGGATAAACACTGGACTATGAACCACAAGGCTGAGAGTTAAAACTCACCAGTCATTCCACAGAAGAAGGATGAAGCTTTCTATTCTTCTAAAGATTCAGAAACCCTATACAGGGTCTCTATCAGTTAAAAATGACTTGAAGACACTTAACAACAACAATAATTGAGTAATTACTACACTCTTATACAATAGAAGAAAATTTTATCTATTCTTAGCCATTACATAAGCAGTGTACTTTTATTCATTTTATGACAAGCATCTATCTACTTAAACTGATTACAAATCACTCTTATGAAGGAGCTATAGTTTAGCAATTTGGAAAGCACACAAGACTTTCTGATAATTACTAATGTGCTAAGTCAGATTTATTAGAAATAATTTGGTTTTCAGACCATTATTGAACATATCTACTTTTGTATTTTTATGTATACAATTCAGGACTATGATTTTAAGTGTTGAATAAAATATTTGATTATTAACCTAACAAATGATTGAGAATTCCTATTTTTTTATTTGCACACACCATGAACATCTCTTCAGGTTGTTTATGGCTTTATAATCTACTGAGAGTAGTAGATACCTTACATATCAGTGACAGGTACCTTAATAAGTCTCTATGTGTGCATTACATTCCCAATTAGTGTCTATCATGTCGTGACTTCTAATATGATTGAATTGTGTGCCCATAAAGAAATGTGGAAGCCCTAGTCCCTATACTGGTAAGTAGGACTTTGTTTGGAAAAATAGGGTTTTTCTTTGCAGATATTGTCAAGCAACAAATCACACTGGATTACAGTGCTTCCAAACCTTAATACTATCTGAGTGGCATCTTTTAAACAACCAGGACAGACATGGAAACAAATCCAGACACACATATACACACACAGGGAATGGGAGCAAGAGGGAGAATCCCTCTACAAGCCAAGGATTGTAGGCAGCCCATCAGGAAATCGTTTCTCCCTCAGAGGCCTTGGAATTGATTCAGCCAATACTTTAATTTCGAGTTTGCCAGAACTCTGAGACAATACAGTTACACCCTTTAACATCTCCCACTTTGTTGTTTTTGTCATGAACTGTCAAAAGTAGTGCTCTTTAACAGACAGATCTCTGTACCAGTTTATTGTTGTTGTTGTTTTTTTAGGTTAGCTATTTTATTTATAAAGTTAAATATACTAGTTTTGTTTTTTGCTTTTTGTAATATCCTGTAACAACTCAATTAATCAATATTTACACCTATAATTTTAGTTTGGTATTGACATTCATTGGGGTTGTTCCAAATTAAAGAAATTTTTATTGTTTAGTATCACCCTTTCTTTCTATTTTTTCTTTTTTGAAGTAAGACCTTTTCAGCTACACATATATATAGTCATTTAGCAATTACTCTGTAGAATACTAGTAAACTGACAAAATGTTTGGGGCAGTCTTTGACATGCATAGATATTAAGTTCAGTTGCATAGATTTTCAGTAGTATTAATTTAATTTATTTATTTGATATCTAAGTGATTGCTGCAGTTTTTGTTAAGTGCCATTTAGTCAGTTACAACTCATTGTGACCCTATATAGAGTTTTCCAGGAGTGGCTGATGGGTTTGAACCACTGACCTTGCAGTTAGAAATCCATTGTAAATCCACAGCGCCACACCAGGACTCCATTTAGGTGGTGGTTGTTTTTAAGTGCCTTGAGTAGATTCCAACCCATAGTGACCCTCTTTAGGGTTTCCAAGGAGCAGCTGGTGAGCTTGCAATTCAAACGACTTTGCAGTCTTATGCCTTAGTCCATAGCACCACACCAGGTACTATAGGATAAATACTGGATTGTTAATCACAAAGTTGGCAGTTCAAAACTTTCAGCCACTCCATGGAAGAAAGATGAGACTTTCTGCTCCCATAAAGATTTATAGCCTCATAAACACTTTAGTACAAGTCTCAATTGACATGATGGCATATATCAAAAACTAGACTTTCTGCTCCCTAAAAGATTTGCAGCCTCGGAAACCCAATAGTGGTGGCAGTGGTAGTTTTTATGCTGTGGAATCATTTCAACACATAGAGATCCTGGATAGAGTTGCAGACGTTGTTAGTATTTACGGGAGCAGAAAATCTCCTATTTCTTCCAGGGAGCCACTGCTTGTTTTGAACTTCTGACCATGAGATTAGCAGTCTAACTTGTAATCAGTAAGCTACCAGAGCTCCTTTGGAAATCCTATACAGAGTCACTATGAGTCAAAATCAACTCCACGGCACGTAACCATATATATATGTGTGTGTTGTCATTTTTGTTAAGTGCTGAGTCAGTTCTGACTCATAGCAACCCTGTATAGGGTTTCTGAAGAGTGGCTAGTGAGTTTTGAAGCATCAACCTTGCAGTTCAAACTGACCATGTAATCCAGTGCTTATCCTACAGTGCCACATATTTATATATGTATTATATAATTAAGTGTGATTTGATGGTGAACATCAAATAATAATTTTTGACATTCTGTTCATTTTAAGTTTGATACAATTTGAAATCTATTCTGTAGGTCCATTCTATAGGTCCTTATCCTTATTTGATCTAAAATTTAGAACTATAAATTAATAAATACATTAAATAAATACACTTAACTACAAGTTAAGATCTAATGTGCTTCTGAACATTAAGTTAAAATGAAAAATGTTAAAATTATATTCACTTAAAGAAAAAATTAACCTACTTTCTAATTTGCCATATAAAAAAGTAAAGAGTTAGTGCCAATCCCCCATGTTTTGCTCAAGCAATCTTTTTTTCTTTGTGAGTTTTCATGAAAAATGCCAGATAACAATCCCACTTAGGACATTTGACTTGTTCTTCTTTCTGTTTGAGATAAACCTCCCCCAAAAATCTGTATAGTTTATACCTTACTTCCTTCCATATTTTGCTTAAGTGCCAGTTTCTCAATTAATAGCCCCCAAACTCTAAGTAAGGTCCTATAGACACTCTGAGATATGCTGTTGTTGTTGTTAGGTGCCATCGAGTCGGTACTGACCCATAGCAACCCTATGCACAGCAGAATGAAATACTGCCAGATCCTGGGCCAACCTCACTACTGTTGCCACGCTTGAGTCCATTGACGCTGCCACTTGGCCAATCCATCTCATTGGTGGTCTGCCTCTTTTACTCTGACCCTCTACCTTATCAAACATGATATCTTTCTCCAGTGACTGGTCCCTCCTGACAATATGTCTGAAGTATGAGAGACGAAGTCTGGCCATCCTGGCCTCCAAGGAGCACTCTGGCTGCACTTCTTCCAAAATGGATTTTTTGGTTCTTTTGGTAGCCCATGGCACTTTCAATATTCTCTTCCAACACCATCACTCAAAAGCATCAGTTCATCTATGATCTTCCTTATTCACTTTCCAGCTTTCACATGCATATGACGTTATTGAAAATACCATGGCTTGGGTCAGGCACACTTTAGTCCTCAAGCTAACATCTTTGCTCCTCAAAACTTTCAAAAAGTTCTCGTGCAGCAGATTTGCCTAATGCAATATGTTGCCTGATTTCTTGACTGCTGCTTCTGTGAGTGTTGATAGTTGATCCAAGAAGAATGAAATCCTTGACAACTTCAATCTTTTCTCCATTGATAAGAGTGTAGTTTATTGGTCCAGTGGTGAGGATTTTTGTTTGCTTGACATTGAGATGCAATCCATACTGAAGGCTGTGCTCTTTGATCTTCATCAGTAAATATTTTAAGTCCTCTTCACTTTCAGCAAGCAAGGTTGTATCATCTGCATATCACAGGTTGTTAATGAGTCTTCCTCCAATCCTTATGCCATGTTTTTCTTCATAGAACACAGTTTCTCAGATTATTTGCTCAGCATACAGGTTGAATAAGTATGGTGAAAGACTACAACTTTGTTGCACACGTTTTAAGTTTTTAAACCCTTCAGTGTTCCCATGTTCTGTTCGAACAACTGCTTCTTGGTCCAGGTACAGATTCCTCATGAGAACAATTAAGTGTTTTGGAATACTCATACTTCGCAATATTGTCCATAGCTTGTCATAATATATACTATCAAAAGCTTTTGCATAGTCAATAAAGCATAGGTAAACATCTTTCTGACATTCTCTGCTTTCAGCCAAGATCCATCAAACATCAGCAATAATATCTTCTTTATTACCTATCTTCATTATAGAAATTAACACCTTGAAATTTACTTCTTATTTTTTTGTGCTGTGGCATCAGTTCCAACTCATAGTGCCCTGTATAAGGTTTCCAAAGAGCATCTGTTGAGTTTGAACTGCCATCCTTGTGGTTCAAACCGACCTTATAGTACAGTGCTTTAACCATAGCGCCACACCTTGTTTGTTGCCATCAAGTTGATTTTTTACTTATAGCAACCCATGTAATGCAGTAGACTGATTCAACAGGGATATCTAGCCTGTAATTTTTACAGACGCATATCACTAACTCTTTCTCCCTCTAGAGTTACTGGTTGAGTTTGAACTGACAACACTGTAGTTAGTATTCTGTAATTTATGAGGCATAAGGTTTGGGGGCTTTAGATAATGCATATGTTTAATTTATTGACATAGATTTTTACTTATGTTTTCTTATTTTGTTGTTACTAAGTGCCATCTAGTCACTCATGGTGACCCAGTAGAGGGTTTCCAAGTAGCAACCAGTGGTTTAAAACAACCAACCATGTGGTTGGCATTTCAATGGTTATCCTACAGCATCTCACCAGGACTCCAAAAGGAATAATCAAATCACCTTATTCATCACCAGTTGTGGAAAAATAACATATGTGAGCATGTTTTCATTTTTATTATAGAGTTAGAGAGCACAGTCTTTCAAATGACATACATTTTTACCTTACACACCCACCCAGTCATTCACTCGTTAACTTTATGTATGCCAATTTGACAATATGAGATCATTCCTAAAGTTTCTCAATTGGAAGAAACAGTAATATCTGAGTGAAAATTAAGTACTAGTTTAATGTTTTCAGAGCAGTTTGGAGGGGTAGGGAATAATTGGAAATATTACCATCTTAAAATACCATCATTATTGAGTGTTTAAAAATTCATTATCAGAGCATGTTATTGCTAACAATTATTAACCCATTGCCATTGAGTTGCTAATGACTTGTATTGATGCTAGAGAAAGTAGTAGGGGTTGCAGTCATTATGAACTCAAATTGCTACAAATTTCTCCCTGGAAGCAGGTAGTGAGTTCAAGCCACCAAACTTTCTGTTAGCAACTTATTGCTTAACAACTGCATCACCAGAGTCTACTTAACAATGATTAGGAATTACATATCTGTTCACAAAGAAATCCTGCTAATATATTTCCTTTCTTAAAATTAGAAAACATCTGAAACTATGCACATATTTTTCTTAAAAGTAAAGGATTCATGTCTAACTGATAAAAAGAGAGGGCATATGCATAACAACACCCACACTTGCAGATAATACCCACTTGACCTGGTTTCAATGACTGGGTGATCAGAGTTCAACTAGAAGAAAAAAGAAGAGGAAAAAATCATAATCTGACAAAATTTGATGAACTTGACTTACACCTATGGATGCAGTAGCTCAAAAGAGGGAACAAATCTTTACAGCAAGGATCATTCCCACCCCCTCCATACA
>NW_006408523.1:26721543-26724700 GCF_000296735.1 Chrysochloris asiatica | reverse complement strand
AAGAAGAATGAAGTCCTTGACAACTTTAATCTTTTCTTTGTTAATAAGAATGCTGTTTATTGGTTTAGTGGTGAGGATTTTTGTTTTCTTTACATCGATATGCATTCCATACAGAAGGCTGTGCTCTTTGATCTTCATCAGTAAATATTTTAAGTCCTCTTCACTTTCAGCAAACCAGGTTGTATTAGCTGCATATTGCAGGTTGTTAATGAGTCTTCTTCCAGTCCTGATGCCACATTTTACTTCATATAAGCCAGCTTCTCAGAGTATTTACTTAGAATAAAGGTTGAAAAGTATGGTGAAAGAATACAACCCAGTTGCACACCTTCCTTAATTTTAAACTATTCAGTGTTCCCATGTTCTGTAAGAACATCTGCCTCGTGGTCCATGTAAGATTCCTCATGAGCACAATTAAGTATTCTGGAATACTCATATTTTGCATTGTTGTCCATAGCTTGTTAAGATTCACACAATCAAAAGTCTTTGTGCAGTCAATAAAGCACAGGTGAACATCTTTCTGGTATTTACTAGTAAGAAGTTTATGCCAGCCTGCCAATTACCAAGAGGAACTGAAGCAATATCCAGGATATCGACAACATTTCTCCCCAAAACACATTTGGGTATTAGGGATTTAATGAACAATTAGAAAGAGCTTTTCTGAAAAGAAAGGAAAGGTAGTGATAGAGTAACTGAGGGCATAGTTGTTGTTGTTACGTTTGATAGAGTCAAAGTGACTATTTGTACAAAAGAACTAAACACTGCCAGGTCCTGGGCCTTCCTTAAATTACTGCTAGGTTTACGCCCATTTGTTGCTGCCACTATGTCAGTCCATCTCACTGGGGGCTTTACTCTTGAAGAGGTATTTTTTTTCCCCCAAAACATGTGTTTATGTACTTAACTCTTTTCATTTCATACACCTTACTCTGTGTGAATAGAGTAGTCCTGGTGTGGTACTGCTGCAGGATAATGCTGTGGCCTACAAGGTCAATTTGAACCATAAGGTTGCCAATTCAAACTCACTAGCTGCTCCTTGGAAACCCTAAACAATGTCACTGTGAGTCAGTATATATTGATGGCACTTAACAACATCAACACTCTGTGTGAGGCAGTCAATTCTGAAAAAGTCAGAGAGGATACGCTAATATAATCCACCTACTTACTGCTTATACCTGTTCATAAGAATTAATTTTAAGTTCATTTAGACCAGGTGTACACCAGTCTGATTGCTGGACTATTCAGTGTTTCATTGTCTGTCACCCTAGATATGAGTCCTGTGCCAAACAGCCCTGTTTCATAAAAGTCTGACCTAAGAATGATTCTATATTTCTGCCTACTTTCCAATTTAAACCTCACCAGTTTGTTTCCTTATCTTGCATATACATTGATAGATATGAAGGCAACTGTTTAAAAACAAATATTGTATACTTAAGCATGCCAGGATACATAGTAGATGTAAGGATGCTAATATGTGGTGTACAATCTCAAATCCTAGGAAGATTACTAAAGTTCAAATAGCTCACAAATTCTCCAGCTCCATTCAAATAAAATATATCATGAAAAGACTAATGTTTTTGTTTTTACTTTTTGTCCTATCTGTATTTGTTCTAAAACTTATATTTCTTAATGAACAATTACAATTTTGCAAGTGTTCATTCATATTTCAAAGTGTTAGCTTTAAGATTTAGTCAATAAGGATAGATTAGATTACACGTTTGTGATCTTTTTCAGCACTTTTATAATGGGAGGTAAGTCTGTGAAAATGCCATGCTTGATAATATGTTAACACTACACTATGACATGAGAGGTGTTAGGGTATTTTTTAATATGTCCAAATCACAACTAACTTGTGGCTTATATACCAGTGAGAATTTGGCACTTGTAATTACTTTAGCTTTTAGCAGTGCATTCCTTTCATTTACTTTTTTCTAAATAATGTTTTTATTGTGGATTATGTGATAGTTCACCTGGGAGAACATTAGCTTTACATTCATCCATCCTATCTTATATCATTTAATTGCCATGGTTACAATCCCCTTCATGCATCATCAACCAATCAAATGGTACACCCTGTAAGCCTGCTCCCTGGTCTTCAACACAAAGCTCTTATCCCTTTCTGGGTCCAGAGATCCCAGAAGCATCAAATCTCCACGTCATTGTCTCTGCCTCCATCTCTGGCATCACTGTTTCTCTGAGTAGGGTTCTGCACTCCGCTCTTCTCCCTTGATGGTCCCAGGGTCCTCCGCTCCTGGACTGCAAAGTCAAGACTAATGTTTCTTGCTATGATACTAACAAACACTTAACATTTGAACTATGCTGTGGGTTAATACGCCAGACTGCAAAGCCGTTTGAACTGCAAGGTTGGCAGTTCAAGCGCACCAGCTGATCCTAGGAAACCCTATACAGGGTCGCTATGGGTTGGGGTTGACTCGACGGCATTTAACAACAACAACAACCCCTTGAAAGGAGCCCTGGTGTGGTGCTGTGGGTTAATGCTCTGGACTGAAAAGTTGTTTGAACAGCAGGTCTCAGGTTCAGCCTTACCAACCGCTCCTCGGAAACCCTATATAGGATCTCTATGAGTCAGAACAGACTCAATGGCACTCAAAAACAACAACAACCCCTTGAAAGGATCCCCAGTGACACAGTGCTTAAGTGTTCAACTGAAAACGGAAAGTTGACAAAGGCTCTGCAGGAGAAAAATCTGGTGATCTGCTAACAGGTAACCACCAGGGAAAGGCTCACTATCAGTGTGAACCAAGTAGACAAAACACAAGAGCAACCTCTTCAAAAACATACTTTTACAGACATGCTATTTATATTAGAACAGAATACTGGACGGAAAATACCCTCTTTTGAGTGGAATCCACAGTGTCCTCAGTCTGCTCCTTCCCCCTTACTGATTCAAAATTATTTAAACAATTATTGCAAGAAAGAACCTAAATTTTGATAAAAAATCTAAGTATTGACTAAATATACCTATCACTTTTACTACAATTATGAATAAAACTAAAGCCTTTCTTATTTAAATGTATTTAAATTTCAGGGATAAAAGAATTGGTTAGATTAAAAAGAAGAAAAAAACCAGCTTGAGGCTCATATGAGACAAGAGAAGAAACAGAGATTAAAAATTAAAAGGCATTATGCACAGAATAGATTA
>NW_006408523.1:26718309-26719939 GCF_000296735.1 Chrysochloris asiatica | reverse complement strand
TGTTATGCATAGTGTTGCTATGAGTCAGTATGGACTTGATGGCACCTAACAACAAGATTGAGTTAGGGATCAAATCAGTGACAACTGCTTCTCTATTTGATTTTTGTTTAAACATCCAGTGAAGGTCTGTGATAGAGTAATAGTCATACACCTACAATTGTTGTTGCTAAGTGTTGTAAAGTTGGTTCTGACTCACAGGGACTCTTTATATTGTTTCTGAGGAGCAGCTGATGAGCTTGAAACTGACCTTGCAGTCCAGCAATTAACCACAGTACCACACCAGGACTCCATATCTACAATAAGACCAGTTAATGCAATTATCATTCAAATGTACACACCAACCACTAAAACCAGTGATGAGGAAATTGAAGAATTCTAAGTTCTTTAGTCTGAAATTGATCTAACATGTAATGAAGGTTTGTTGGTAATTATTGGCAATCAGGATGCAATGATTGGAAACAAATAGGAAGGATCAATCTTTGGAAAATATAGCTATGTTGGAGACCCCATGACAGAATTTTGCAAGACCAATGACTTTTTCATTGCAAATATCTTTTTTAAACAACATAAAAGATAACTACACATATGAACCTCACCAAATGGAATACACAGAAATCAAATTGACTACATCTGTGGAAAGCGATGGTAGAAAAGCTTCGTGTTATCAGTGAAAACAATACCAGGTGCTAACTGTGGAAGAGGCCACCAATGCTCATATACAAGTTCAGGCTGAATCTGAAAACTAAAACAAATTAATTAAAGCCAAAAAATGACCCTGATCATATGCCACCTGAATTCATAGACCATTTCAAGAAGAGATTTCATGAAGCAGACGCTACTGACAGAAGATCACAGGTGTGGTAGAATGACATCAATAACACCATACACGACGAAAGCTAAAGATCATTGAGAAGAAAAAAGAAGTAAAAGACTAAATTGTATGTCAGAAGAGACTGTGAAACTTGCTCTCCAGCATAGAGATGCTAAATCAAATAGAAGAAATGAGGAGGCAAAAGAACTGAAAAGAATATTTCAAAGGAAAGTTCAAGAAAGCAGTCAAATATTATAATCAAATGTGCAAGAATCTGAATTTAGAAAACCAAAATGGAGGAAGATGCTCAGTATTTTTCAAGCTGAACTAACTTTAGAAAAAATTCAAGCCTCAACTTGCAATATTGAAGGATTCTATGGGCAATATGGAGTCCTGGTGTGGCGATGTAGGTTAATGCACCAGACTGCAAAGACGTCTGAACTGCAAGGTCAGCGGTTCAAGCTCTCCAGCTGCTCCTGGGTCACTATGGGTCAGAGCTGACTTGACAGCACTTAACAACAACAACAACATCATGGTAAATATATTGAAGGATTCTATGGGATCCCTGATGTGGCGCTGCGGGTTAATGCACTGAACCTCAAAGTAGGTGTGAACCCCAAGGTTTGAACCATGGTTCAAACTCACCAGTTGCTCCTCAGAAATCCTATAGAGAATCGCTATGAGTCAGAACCAACTCTATGGCACTTGACAACAACAACAACAATGGGCAAAATATTGATTAATGCATAAACTATCAAAAGAAGATGGAAGGAATACATAGTCACTGTACTAAAAATAAATGGTTGCTATTCATCCATT
>NW_006408523.1:26715020-26717368 GCF_000296735.1 Chrysochloris asiatica | reverse complement strand
ATCCATATAAATTCAGAAAAGATTGAAGCTGTCAAAGGCTTCATTTTGCTTGAATTAACCATCAACACTCATGGAAGCAGTAGTCAATAAATCAAACCATATATTGTATTAGGCAAATCTGCTGCACAAGACCTCATTAATATATTCAAGAGCAAAGATGTCAGCTTGATGATGAAGTTGTTCCTGACCCAAACCACTGCATCTTCAGTAACCTCATATGCATGTGAAATTTGGACAATGACTAAAGACCACAGAAGAATCAATGCATTAGAGTTACGACGTTGGAGGAGAATATTAACAGTACTATGGACAGTCAAAAGAACAAACAGATCTCTGTTGAAAGTATAGTACGAATACTCCTTCCAATCTAGGGTGACGCGACTTCGTCTCTCATGCTTCAGACATGTTATCATGAGGGTTCCATTTCTAGAGAAGGACATTATGCTTTGTAAAATGTAGGATCAACGAAAAAGAGGAAACCCCCCAACAAGATGGATTGGCACAGTGGCAGCAGAAATGGGCTCAAGGGTAGCAATAATTGTGAGGTTGGTGCAGGACCAGGCAGTGTTTGTTCTGTTGTGCATTAAGATTTCTCTGAGTCAGTACCAATTTGACAGCATCTAACAACAATCAACAAAAATATTTCCCAAACTTTGGGATTTTTGTTTGTTGTTTTTTAACATCTTCATACCATCATTCACTGGGTGAGTAAATTGGGAAATAAATTATACCTCTCAGAGGTATAATAAATTATACCTAACTTCTCATTGGTAATAATGGAATTAAATAATATAAGTCTCAAATATTGTTGTAACATTGAAAGAGTTCATGCTAACGTTTATTTACCATGTTTTGATCAGGACAACTCTCACAAGAATAACAGACATTAAGGAGTAATTTTAATTATCACATTAAATTCACTTTTCCATGTACAAAGTTTCTCTGGGGAGTTTTTTTGCACAGGTTTAATAGATGCATGACTTTTCAATATTTTGTTTCTCTGACTTTATCCTCTACATACTTAGTATATCTTTCATCCCTACTTTCCCAGCCAGCTTTACATCACTTTTTCATTGTCAAAGTTCACTTCATGCTCACTTCAGTGCTTATAAATTCTGTCATTCCTGAGAACCAGAACAAAAAACACTGCCATTGAATTGATTATTATTCATGATGATGCTATATAGCGTTTTCAAGACTGTAAATTTTTGGGGGAGCAGACACTCATTTTTCTCCCACATATTTGAACCACCAATCTTGTGGCTAGTCCAGGACTTAGTCCAGAGCACCACCAGTTCTTGTTGCTGTTATTAAGTTCTGCTGAGTTGGTTTGACTCATAGTTAGGAGTGACTGGTGGGTTTGAGCCATCTACCTTGCAGTTAGAAGTCCAATGCCTATCCTACATCACCACACTGGGACTCTTTAGTAACCGGTTGTTGTTGTTAAGTGCCGTCAAGTTGGTGCCAATGCATAGTGACCTTGTGTAGGATTTCCAAGGGGTGTCTTGTGGGTTTGAACATCCTACCTTGAGGTTAGCATTTCAGAGTCTATGGTGCCACACCAGGGCTCCAGTATTGACATAGATACCAAAACAAGACTATGAGCAGGCAATACATGATGGGTAATAGCAACGTATTATTATTTTTTAAGTATGGAAAATATTAAAGGACCATGGAAAGTAAATGGGAAATAAATGTTATCATGGGGTGTAAATGACCAAAGAGTAGCTTCAAAACATTTGAAAAACAACAATACATATTGTGATTGTTCTTGCTGCTGTTATCATTTATATTGTTTTCATTAATTTTGGCCCTTTTTTAATGACAAATTACCAGTGGTAGAGCGTCACTTGTTGAGATGCAGGTGAAGACTATAAAACCAGAGGATAATTGGTTCTGATTTACTAAAAACATACTGTGAATAATGCCTTAGTTATACAGAGCTTCATGAATCTCAAGTCAAGCTCTGTGCCAGCAAATGGATATGAAGAGATGTCCCAAAATTCCAAGAAGTCTTCTAGTAGATCTATGTATAGCTAAGTAAAGAAATAATTCACATCTAGTCAGTGAGGAGAAAGATAGACAGATTCCAAAACCCAAAACCCAACCCACTGTCCAAGAGTTGATTTAGACTCATAGTGACCTTAGATAGGGTTTCTATAACTGTAAACAGCGTCATCTTCCTTCTGTGCAGCAGTTGATTGGTTTGAGCCGCCAATCTTTGGGTGAGCAGTCCAATGGTGACCCCAAATGGCATCTCAGACAAAGAACCACTGATTCATATAGGGTTTGGGTGTGGATTATGAAAAATCTTATGCACTATATTAATGAGTTAGTAATAAAAAAAA
>NW_006408523.1:26701101-26713991 GCF_000296735.1 Chrysochloris asiatica | reverse complement strand
TGTGACCATGGCAATGAAAAGATATATGATAGATGAATGTAAAGCTAATGTTCTCTGATGTAAACTATCACATAATTCACAATAAAACATTTTTTAAAATAAGTCCTAGCGTGAAATGGTGAAAGCATTAATATTTTGAGTGCTTACTACATTCCAGGCAGTGATCAAGGTAATAAATAAACTGATACATGTATATTACATAATGATATTTAATCCTTGCAGCAAATACGAGATTGGTATTATTAACTGCAGCCTAGCCTAGTCTGGCTCTGTGGGTTAATGAGCAAATTGCAAGGTCATTTTGAACTGCAAGGTTGGAGGTTCAAGCTCACCAGATTTTCCTTGGAAACCCTATACAGTGTCACATCAAACCTGAGAGCACTCAACAACAACAACAACACAATTATGAAATGTAACCAAAAAAAATGTAGTTGATTCATAAGAGAATAGGGATGGATTTCCAGGTTAAGTAACAGCAAGAGATGGTTTTCCCCCACTAAATCATAAATTCTGACTGTTGCTAAATTTGGTCTCCAAGAGACGCTTGGCAATATTTGAAAATATTATTTTTTTTTTTTACAAGTAAGTAAGAGTTATTACTAGCATCTGGTGGACAGATGCCTAGGATGCTACAAAACATTCTACAGTGCAGAAAAGAGTCCTTACAACAAAGAATTATACAGCCCTAAAAGCCATTAGTGCCAAGATGGAGAAACTCTTAATTATACCAAGCTAATTAGACATGGCTGAAAGTGTATGGTATTAAAGAGATGTGAGTAAATATCAGTTTGAACAGCTTCAGTTGAATAGCATGGGAAAGATCTGAAATGTATCTTTATATAAATATGCTCCTGGGGAATTATAATTTGCTTTTAAATTATTGTATCTACAAACCCAGAGATTGTGTTCATTTAGAGGCTATTAAATTATTGACATTACACTCTCATCTATGTTCAAACACAAGATGTTGGAAATTGAGACATCAATCAACTACAGTTTAATTTCATGAGGACAGATATGAAGGTAAGTCAAAAAGTACTGCTCCTCTATGGTTCCGCTTTAAACATGCACAAGTTTATTTCAAAGAAAAAGTGCTGAAATATGTTCCTGCCATCAGGGGTTGGCTGCAGACAAGTTCTTTCAGTTACACATTTGTCTTATTCTCATTAACATGCACTCAAAAAAAAAAAAAAAAAAAAAAAGTGTCCAATTAAAATAATGGATTCCCAAGGGATCTGGTAGGCCAGTTGAATTCAAGGCAGAGATGACAACTCAGATGGTTATGATGACTGTTTTATGGGAATCCAAAGGTGTAAGTAATCTTGCTAGATTTTTTTTTTAAGATGCAGAATGATCACAGGGGCATAGTATGAAGAAGTTTTAAGAAAACAACTAAATGCATTGGTGAGAAAAAGTGCAAGAAAATTGATCTGAAGAATTTTGCACCCCCCTCCCCATCACCATCACCACAGGTGCATGCTCATTCTTAAAGGGTAGCAAGATCTGTCCATGGCAATTTCTTTGAGAAAACGTTTCCATTGATCCTACAGCCCTAATCTTGCCTCTTAAGACTTCTTTTGGTTCCCCAAACTCAAAGAACATTTACAAGAAACCGATTTTGAGTCCTTCAAAGATGCTAAACTGCAGTTTTGAGGTGAAGAGTATTCAATTCTTCAGGGAAGGGATGTTGTCGTTGTTGTTGTTGTTGTTAAGTGCCGTCGAGTCAGTTCTGACTCATAGCAACCCTGTATAGGGTTTCCGAGAAGTGACTGGTGAGCTTGAACTGTCAACCTTGTGGTTCAAACCAACTTTGCAGTCCAGCGCATTAACCCACACTGCCACACCAGGACTCCTCAGGAAAGGGATAGACAGATGGAAACACCGCCTTCAGAAGTGTATAGGCCTAGGTAGAGCATGTGTCAAAAAATATGCAACTTCACATTTTGATATTAAAAAAAATAAAAGTATGATTTTATAGCAATACATTTTGACTTACTCTCACGTATATACCTAAGGAAAAGGTACAGGTTTTTTGTTTTGTTTTGTTTTGTTTTTCACTTAGGAGTTTAAGTGATTCATCTTAGAAGAGTACAAATTCTTTTATTTTTTCTATGTTTTTTAAGGTTTTTACTGTGCATTGAGTAAAAGTTTACAGGGCAGATCATCAGTTTACATTCAACAACTCATACACCTTGTTTCATTACAATGATTATATTCCCCTCCATGTACCATCAGTTACCATTTAATCTCTATACACTTCAGCTTTTTTTTTTTAAACACTCAGGCATATATAATAATTAACACCACCAAAGGGCACATTCTGTAAGTCTGCCTCTTGGCCACCATCTCTTATTCACTCACTTTCCATAAATCCAGAGCACTCAGCTAATCCCTTTCTCCATGTCCCTATCTCTGCCTCCATCTCTGGTGTCACTGCTTCTCTGGATAAGGTCTCTCATTCCACTTTTGCTCTTCTTCTTTGATGATCCCAGGGTCCTTTGTTTCTGGACTGTAAGATTAACCACTCCCTGTCTTTGTTAACAAAACTTCTAACTTTACAATTGTGAGAGTTGCAGTTAGTCATGGTAACAATTACTCATTAATGAATCATAAGAATCTTATCCTCATCTCTTTTAATCAGACCCATCAAGACACTTCATGATCTGTTCCATAGTCTGCCCCTGGCCTTGTTTTAACTAATGATATGGAGTTTTTCCATAGTCTCTTTCTGCAGATGTAGTTAATTTGATTTCTATGTTTTCCATCTGGTGAGGTCCATGTGTATATTCATCTCTTATGCTGTCTAAAGAAGGTATTTGAAATGAACAAATCATTGATTTTGCAGAATTCTATCATGCGTTCTCCAGCATCATTTCTATCACCAAGGCCATATTTTCCAACTACTGATCCTTCCTCTTTGCTCCCACCCTTTGCATTCCAATCACCAGTTATGATCAATACATCTTGATTGCATGTTTGATCAATTTCAGATTGAAGAAGATGGTAGAATTCTTCTATTTCATCCTCACTGGCTATGCAAATTAACACTGAAGCTGAAGAAAATGAAAACAAGTCCATGAGAGCCAAAATATGACCATGAATATATCCCACCTGAATTTAGAAATCATCTGAAGAACAGATTTGATACATTAAACACTAAAGACAGAAGACCAGAAAAGTTGTGGGATGACATCAAGAACATCATACACGAAGAAAGCAAAAAGTCATTAAGAAGACAAGAAAGAAGAAAAAGGTAAAAATGGATATCAGAAGAGACTCTGAAACTTGCTATCCAGTGTAGAGATGCTAAAGCAAATGGAAGAAATGAGGAGGTACAAGAGCTGAACAGAAAATTTTAAAGATCAGCTTGAGAAAATAAAGCCAAATATTACAACCATATGTGCAAAGATCTGGAATCAGAAAACCAAAAAGGAAGAACATGCTCAGTATTGCTCAAGCTGGGGGAACTGAAGAAAAACTCCAAGCCTTGACTTTTGTTATTGAAGAATTCCCGGGCAAATTATTGAATGGTGCAGAAAACGTTAAGAGAAGATGGAAGAAATACACAGAGTCACTGTACCAAAAGGAAATAGTTAATGTTCAGCCATTTCAAGAGGTAGCATATGATCAAGAGCCAATGATACTGAAGGAGGAAGTCCAAGATGCATTGCAGGAATTGGCAAAGAACAAGGCACCAGGAATTGATGGAATAAAAACTGAAATCTTTCAAGAAAGTGAGGTGGCATAAGTGCACTAACTCATCTCTACCAAGAAATTTGGAAGACAGCTATCTGGCCTTCTGATTGGAAGAGATCCGTATTTGTGCCCATTCCAAAGAGAGTGACCCAATGGAATGCGGAAATCATCGGACAATCTCTTTAATATCCATGCAAGTAAAGTTTTACTAAAGGTAATACAGAAACGGCTACAAGCATGCATTGACAGAGAACTTCCAGAGGTTCAAGCCGGATTCAGAAGAGGCAATGGAATGAGGGATATCATTGCTGATGTCCAATGGATCTTGGATGAAAGCAGAGAATATCAGAAAGCTGTTTACCTGTGCTTTATTGACTATGCAAAGGTTTTTGATTATGGATTATGACAAGCTATGGATAACATTTGGACATATGAGTATTCCTAAACATTTAATTGTGCTCATGAGGAATCTGTACATAGACCAAGGAGGCAGTTGTTTGAACAGAACATGGGAACACTGAATGCTTTTAAATTAAGAAAGGCATGTGTATTCTTTATGGAGTCATGGTGTGGTGCTGAAGGATCACCAATGGACTGCAAGGTTATTTTGAATCTCAAGGTCGAAGGTTCAGACTTACCATTGGCACTCATCAGAAACCCTATTCAGGGTCGTGATGCGTCTGAACAAACTTGATGGCACTTAACAACAACAACAATCTTTATGGAAGCAAACTGCTGCATTTTTCTTCGAATGACAAAACTTTCGAATGACAAAACTTTCATTAGGCAATAGAATCCTTAACCACTGTGCCACCAGAGGTACTTAACTGTTAATGGTCCTGATGTGGCACTGAACTGCTAGTGACAAAGTTGGTTCAAACCCACCAGCTCCTCCTCAGAAACCCTCTACCAACTAGACATCATTTAACAAAACAAAACAAAGGTGAATATTAGCCAGTCCTGATTGTGCTGCCGGGTACGTATTTAACTGTTTTCTTCAAGAACAACTGTTCAAACTCACCAACTGCTCCAAAGAAGGAAGATGAGGCTGTTTGCTCCCTTAATGATTTACAGTCTCAGAAACTATATATAGGGTAGCTATGAGATGGAATCAACTCATGGCAGTGGGTAAATCAAGATTACATCTCTGATTTTTTAAATCATAATAATGTTTTCTATTATACCATACAGTTTCTTATTGATAGTTGTTTTTAATTTTTGCTTACACTACAGTAGCTGACTTATGGCAAAAATCTGAAAGCACAAAGATTCAGATATAGATCGGCGTGGTGGTGGTGTGATGTGGACTCGGTTCTGACTTACAGCCAGACTGCATAGGGTTTCCACAGCTATAAATCATTATGGGAACAGAAAGCCTCATCTTCCTCCCATGGAACACCTAGTAGTTTTGAACTGCTGACTTTGAGGAGATCTTAAATATAAAATGGAGTAATTAAATTACTTTCGTATCTCTTTCTTTTTTGCTGTCTCCCATACAGAAGTTTGAAAGAACATCTATGACCAGACATGACATGTTGGAAATTGAGATATCACCACTAAAAATTTCATTTGAGTTCATGAGGACAGGTATATTAATACCTCAGGTAAAAAATGCGTACCTTATTTTCATTTTCATTTAGGATTTTAACTAATTCATCTCCAAAGAGTGAAAAGTCTTAATACTATATAAATTTGGATTCAAATTTATATAGTATAAAGGATTGAAAAAAATAATATCTGTGTACTGGAATTATTGTCATTGTCCCCATATTTCCCTTAGGCAGTAATTTATTTCTATTCTGTAAGGTAAGCATTTTTCAAGTAATTTTGTATCTTTATCAAACTGAAGGATCTCAGTGAACTCTGGACTATAAGCAAAAAAGTGTCAGCCTCATTACTTTTTACAATAAAATGTTTCTTAAGCATATGACATTAATATATCTTTATAAGGAACAATTAAATTATCTTTTATAGTCAAAATTTAATAGATTCTTTATTATACAGCATGCAACTTTCAAAAATGGAAGTCTTTAAATATTAATTGAAACCAAATCTGGAAATATAAATTAGGTTACTTTTCTTAATTATAATAGGATAAAGTTTAACTTCATGACTGAATCTTTGTAGTGAAGTGAGGAATGTTCAAACACATTTTAATCTGTTTATGAATATGTGAGGTTAAAAAAAAATATTAAAAAGTTAAAATTTATTCCACACACAAAGAGTTTGTGGTTTTAAGTACATGTGAAAACAAAATAAAAACTTTTTACTTGGCAGAATAAAAATAGATATCATAAGCATTAGTAAACTGAAACAGACTGTCATTAGCCAGTTTGAATCAATCGTATCATTTACAGGGAATAACAAGCCGAAGACAGATGATGTCATATTTGTCATCAGACGAAGCATTTTCAGATCTATCTTGGAGTACAGTGTTGCCTGTAGTAGGATACTATCTATATCCCTACAAGGTGTATTTATTCTGAATAAATACTGAACTGCTAAGCACAAAGGCGCTGGTTCAAACCCAGCATTCTCTCCTTGGAAACTGTATTCAGGGTTGCTATGAGTACAAACTGAATTAAGTTAATAACAAGGAAAACTAGCTAATACCATGTTTGTTCAAATTTTTCCCCAACTACTAAAGCCAATGATAATGAAATCAAAGAACGTTACCAATTTCTTTATTCTGAAATTGATCAAATTGCACTGGTGACTAGAATGCAAGTTGAAAATGATCAAAAGATCAAAAAGATCAAGAAGAAGGATCAATAGTTGAAAAATATTTTGGTGCTGTAGGGTAAGCAATGGACCACAAGGTTTATTCAAGCTGCAAGGTGGCAGTTCAAATCCAGCAGCTGTTCCTCAGAAACCCTATACAGTGTTACTTTGATTCTGAACTGACACAACAACACTTAATAACAACAACAACAAAAGAAATGATGCTGGCGATTATATATGACATAATTTTGCATAACCAATGACTCATTCATTGTAGCAAGGGGTTACGAATCGGGCTGTGAACCGCAAGGTCAGCAGTTCGAAAACCACCAGCGGTTCCGCAGGAGAAAGATGAGGCTTTCTGCTCCCGTAAAGATTTACAGTCTCAGAAACCCTGTGCAGAGTCGCTATGAGTCGGAACCGACTCCACAGCACTTAACAACAACATATACATATACCTCACCAGATGGAATTCATAATCAATACAAATTGGCTGAATCTGTGGGATGAAGAAGCTCATTATCACCAGCCAGAACAAGGCCAAGGGCTGACTGTGGAACAGACCATCAATTGCTCATATGCAAATTCAAACTGAAGCAGAAAAAAATTAAAACAAATCCATGAGAGCCAAAATAGGAGAATTTATAACAGAATGGATGCATAAGACACAAATGTCTGAAGACCAGAGGAATTATGGCATGACATCAGAACCCAAAACATGAAGAAAATAAAAATAAAAATAAAAAGAAGACTGGACAGAAAGAAAAATCAAAATGGATGTCAGAAAATACTCTTGAATGTAAAGAAGCTTTAACCACTGGAAGGAACGATGAAGTGAAAGAGCTGAAAAGTACATTTCAAAGGGCAGCTCAAGAAGACAAAATCAAGCATTATAATGAAATGTGCAAAACCCTGAAGTTAGAAAATCAAAAGGAAAGAGCATGCACATCAGTACTCAAGCTGAAAGATTTGCAGAAAAAAATCAAGCTTTGACTTGAGATATTGAAAGAGTCTATGGACAAAATAATGAAAGATGCTGGAAACATCAAAGGGAGAAGGAATGCAGAGTCACTATAACAAAAAGATTTGATCGATATACAAGCATTACAATAGATAATGATCAGGAACCAATGGGATTGAAGAAAGAAGTCCAAGTTGCATTGGGGGCATTGGAAAACAAGGTGCCAGGAATACAAACCGAAATGTCTCAACAAATTGAAGCAGCATTGGAGGCAATCATTTGTTTATTTGGAACAATGCTACCTGATCTACAATTGGAAAATTCCTTATTTGTGTCCATTTCAAAGAAAGTTGACCCAATAGAATGTAGAAATCATTGGGACAATATCATTAATATTACATTAAAGTGAAACTTTTCTGAAGATAATTTAATAAATTTGCAGCAACACATTGAAAGGGAGCTGCCAAAAATTCAAGCCAGATTAAAAAGAGGATGTGGAACTAGGGATACCATTGCTGACATCAGATATATCTTGAGTGAAAGTAGAGAATATTAAAAAGATGTTGACTTATGTTTTATTTACTATGCAAAGACATTTATTCAGTTGTGTGGATCATAATAAACTCTGGACAGCATCGTGAGGAATGGCGATTTCAGAATACTTAATTTTACTCACAAGGAACATGTACATGGAACAAGAGGCCATTCTTAGAACAGAGTAAGGGGATACTGAATGGTTTAAAATCAGAAAAAAATACATTCCAAGGTTGTATCCTTTCATAGTATTCATTCAATCTTCATGAGAAGCAAATAATTTTAGAAGCTGTATTATATGAAGCTGTATTACATGGCATCAGGATTAGAGGAAGCTTACAAATGTTGGCCTAAAATGAGACTTAACAAGAGAAACATCGGCAGTGTCCCCGACAATTAGCATCTCTCCCAAGGGAAACAGCTAGGAGTAATATAAGATGCTGGAGGGAGACACTACTTGAGAGTGCAAAGAAGTGTTCTAAAGCTGAGAGAAGAGGTGTTAGCAACCTTCAAGCCAATCTCAAATCATGGCACCCCAAGTGTCAGAATGTTGCTGTTCTTAAGTGCCATCGAGTTGGTTCCAACTCATAGCAACCTGTATAGGGTTTCCAAGAAGGGGTTGAGAGGTTTGAACTGCCAACTTTATGCTTAGAAGTCCAGTGCATACCTTGCAGTGCATACCAGGACTTCTAGGTGACAGAGGAGAAATGCTTTATAGGGCCTTTTTGAATATATACTTTACAGAAGCACATTACTAGGACTTTACTTTTGTAAAGCTTCAGGGTAGTTTCAAACTCCCAGCTTTAGATTTATTGTTTTTAACTACTATTGAATCTGTTCTGACTCATAGAAACCCTGTATAGAGTTTCCAAGGAGTTTCTGGGATATTTGAACCACCAGTCTTATGATTTAGCAGTCCAGTGCTTATCCCACAGCACCACACTTAGTAGGCCTAAAAAATTAATTGCACTATCAGGGCTCCTGCGGCAACAGTACATAATGTGAAAATAAATCCTGCAAATCAGCCTACCCTCAACTTAATGTGATGGTAGTAAATTTAAAGATTATGGGAATTGTATTTCCTTTAAATAATATTAAATTAATATCTATATCCTATATCAGTTGTAGTATAAGTTGACCTTATTCTTATGAATTAAAACTTGTGGGTCCTCCCTGACAGTCCCAGGAGGTCTTTTTTCTACCCATATCCAGTAGTTTGTAAGGTTGTAAATAGTTGTACCTAAGGCAATGCCTCAGTAATATTTATATTTAACTTATTCTAAACCCCATTGCTATATTTCTCAATCAGTTGTCCATGTGTCTGCTTTTCCTCTTCTTATATTTCCTATTTACCCTAATTAATCCTTTAAGTTCTGCATTCAATTTTTTTTTAATTTTCTCTGGAAATATGCCTGTTCATATTTATTATCTCCAAATTTTTATTGGATACATGTTGTTGTTGTTAAGTGCAATTGAGTTGGTTTCAACTCAGTGACACTTATAGAGTTCCCAAGGAGAGGCTGGTAAATTTGAACTGCTGGCCTAGTGGTTCAACTCAACCTTGTAGCTCAGTGCTTATTCTATGGCACCACAACAGGACTCCATGCATGTGTGTGTGTGAACAGTGGACTTCTGGTATGGTGTTATTGGATCAGCACAGTTCTGCAGTTCAAACCCACCGGCTGTTCTTTGGAAGCCCTATACCGGCTTGCTATGAGTGGGAACCAGCACAATGACACTTAATCGTATATATATTACAGCAACTTCTTGAGAGAAAGTTTTGCTATTGTTCATATGCTTTTTGTTTACTTACACTTTCTTTGCCTTTACAACAAATCCAGCTGAATTTTTCTAATACTATTGATGCATGCCAAAGTCATTTATTCTTATCTCATCATAGCAAATTTTGACACATTAGTTTCTCTCTCTCTTTTAATTCTTACACATAACATGTATAATAGTACATATTTTCTATCCCATATCCCTTTCATCTTCTATTTGTACATGAGATGTTCTACTGTGAATATCCTTGAGACTTGGACTTCTGTTCCTGGTGAATGCCCGTCTATAATTTACTGCTGGATGGATTCATTCAATTCTATGACTTTAATACTATTACAGTAATATGATAAACACTGGACAGCTCGCGTTAAGGTCAGTGGTTCAAACGCATCAGTCACTCCTCAGAAACCCTATATAGGGTCACCAAGAGTTGAAACCAACTCAACAGCCCTTAACAACATCTATAAATAGCCCTGAGGAGCTCTGGTAGCATAGTGGTTACAAATCACAGGTTACAAAGCCACACCAGGACTCAATCAGCATACTGCATTTTTCTTCTCTTCTAAGTATGCTATTAAGGAGTGCTGGTAGCGTAGTGGTTATGAATTGGGCTGTGAACCTTAAGGTCAGCAGTTCGAAACTACCAGCTGCTCCACGGGAGAAAGATGAGACTTTCTGCCTCCATAAAGATTCACAGCTTCGGAAACCCTGTACAGGGTCGCTATGGGTTGGAACCGACTCCATGGCACATAACAACAACATAGTGATCATACTGGACAGAGTAGAGCTTCCCCACAGGGTCCCCAAGGCTGTGAATCTTTAGAGAAGCAGATTGCCACATCTTTCTTCCTTGGAGTATCCTGTTAAAATCATTCACCTTTGGGTTACAGCTGAGTTTTTTAACCACTATATCAGCATGACTATAACTTGGACATGTTTGTTGTTATTAAATGCTGATGAGTCAGTACTGACTCTTACTGACCCTGTATAGGGTTCCCAGTTTGTCTTACTGTGGTGACTTGGTGTGATCCTGGAAGCTATTCCATGGGTATTTTAACAGGGTCACCCAAACTGGACAGTTTTCAGCTGAGCTTTCAGATGAAGACAGATTAGCAAGAAGGATAGAAGGAATATTTACTCACTGAAAACTTTAGGAATAACAGTGGAGCACTATCACTACCAGAATATTGACTACTGAAACATGATGAACACCAGAATACTGTCAGATATAGTACCAGAAGACCAGACCCTTAGGTTGGAAGACACTCAAAATACAAATGTGGAAGAGCTGCCTCCTCAAAGTAGAGTTGACTGTGATGACAAGAGTGAAATAAGCCTTTAAGACTTTCATTTGCTGCTGGGGCAAAACTCAAAATGAAGAGAAACAGCTGTAAACATCCATTAATAATCAGAACATGGAATGTACAAAGCATAAATCTAGAAAAATTGGAAGTTGTTAAAAATGATAATGGAATTCATAAACATTGATATCCTTGGCACTAATGAGCTGAAATGAACTGGCATTGGCCATTTTGAATCTGGCAATCTCATGGTTTCCTATGCCCAGAATGACAAGTTGAGGTAGAATGGCATTGCATTCATCATGGGGAAAAAAAAAAAAAAATCAAGATCTACCTTGAAGGACAATGCAGTCTGTAATAGAGTAATATCCATACAAGTACAAGAAACTTCAGTTAACACCATTATTATTCAAATTTACGCAACAACCACTAAAGTCAGTGATGATAAAATTGAAGAATTCTACTAAAGTCTCCAGTCTGAAATTGATCAAACTTGCAATCAAAGTGTATTGGTAATTACTGGTGATTGGAATGCAAAGGTTGGAAACAAAGTGGAAGGATCAGTAGATGGAAAATAGGGCCTTGATGATAGAAACTATGCTGGAAATCCCATGATAGAATTTTGCAAGACCAATGACTACTTCATTGCAAATACCTTTTTAAAACAACATAAAAATGACTTTACACATGAAACTCACCAGATGGGATACACATAAATAAAATTGACTACATTTGTGGAAAGAGAGTGTGGAAAAGCTCCATATCATCAGCAAAACAAGGCCAGGGGAAGACTGTGGAACAGACTATTGATTGCTCGTATGCAAGTTCAGTTTGAAGTGAAGAAAATTAAAATAAGTCCTTAAGATCCAAATATGACCTTGAACATATCTCACCTGAATATACAGATCATCTCAAGAACAGATTTGATGCATTAGACACTAAATACCAAAGACCAAAGGAGTGATGGGATGAAACTTAGAATATCACACAGAGATAATTTAAAAAGTCATTAAGAAGACAAGAATAAAGGAAAAAACCAAAATGGATGTCAGAAGAGACTCTAAAACTTGTGCTCCAGTGTAGAGATGCTAAAGTAAATGGAAGAAATAAATAGGTAAAAGAGCTGAACAGGAAATTTCAAAAGGCAGCTTGAGAAAACAAAATTAAATATTCTAATAAAATGTGCAAAGACCTGTAGTTAAAAAGACCAAAATGGAAGGACATGTTCAGCATGCCTCAAACTGAGAGGACTGAAGAAACAATTCAAACCTCAACTTGCTTATTGAAGGATTCTTTGGGCAAATTATTGAATGATGCAGAAAGCATCAAAAGAATATGGAAGGAATACACAGAGTCCTTATAAGAAAAAGAGATAGTCCATGTTCAACCATTTGAAGAGACAGCATATGATCAAGATGCAAAAAGTCCAAGATGAACTGAAGCCTTTGACAAAGAACAGGCTCCAGAAATTAAGGGAATACAAATTGAAATCTTACAACACACTGATACAGCACTAGAGGGGCTCGATCACCTGTGACAGAAAATTTGAAAGCCAACTACCTGGCCAAATGACTGGAAGAGATCCACATTTATCCCATCCCAAAGACAGGTGACCCAATGGAATGATTTCCCAGTGCAAATCATTGGATAATAGCATTAATATCTCATACAAGCAAAAGTTTGCTGAATATAATTGAAAAAAATGGCTGCAGCCATACACTGACCAAGAATATTTAAGGCTTGAGCTGGATTCAGAAGAGGATGTGGAAGGAGGGATACCATTGCTAATGTCACATTGATTTTGTCTGAAAGCAGAGAATACCAGAAAGTTGCTTCATTGACTATGCAAAGACTTTCAATTGTCTGGATCATGACCAGCTATGGACAGAATTGCA
>NW_006408523.1:26698221-26700631 GCF_000296735.1 Chrysochloris asiatica | reverse complement strand
GAAGAGCAAAGAGGTCAGTTTGAGTACTAAGGTGCACCTGACCCAAGCCATAGTATTTTCAATAGCTCTAGATACATGTGTGTTTGCACCATGAATATGGAAAATCATAGAATTGATGCATTTGAGTTATGGTGTTGGAGAATATTGAAAGTACTGTAGACTGTCAAAAGAACAAATCAATCTGTGTTAGGAGTAGTACAGCCAGAATGCTCCCTGGAAGCCCACGTGGTTAGACTTGGTCTCTCATAATTTGGATATATTGTCTGGAGGGACCAGTCTCTGAAGTAGGATATTGTAAAGTGGAGGGTCTAAGAAAATAGAAGACTCCCATTGAGATGGATTGGCAAAGTGACAATAGTGATGGGCTCAAATGTAGCAATGATTGTGAGGTTGGCACAGGACCTGGCAGTGTTTTGTTCTGTTGTGCATAGGGTCGCTATGAGTAGTTATCAACTGGATGGCACCTAACAACAACATAAGGTTTCCAAAGCTGTAAATCTTCACAGAGCAGAAAGCTCCATCTTTCTCCTACAGACGGGCTTGTGGACTCACATCACTGGCCTTGTGTTTTGCAGTCTAGTACTTATCCTATGGAACCACACACTCTGAGTTAGAATGCATTGTTGTTGTCAAGTGTCCTCAAGTCAGGTCTGATTCATAGTGACCCTGCATAGAGTATTTGAGGAGTGACTGGTGAGTTTGAACCACACACCTTGTGGTTAATAGTTCAGTGGCTTATACTACAGAGCCACACTCGAATATTTTGTTGTTGGTAAGTGTCCTCGAGTCTGTTTCAACTCATAGAGACCCTGTATAGGGTTTCCTAGGAAGAGCTGGTGGTTTTGAACCACTGACCTTTTGGATCCAACTGACCTTGCCTTCCAGTGCATTGATAATGCATGCCATGCCAGGAACACTAGGATATTGTTGTTGTTAAGTGCCATCGCAACTGGTGAATTTGAACCACTGACCTTGCAATTTGAATGGACCTCGCAATCCAGCACATTAACCTAGGTTGCCACCAGGATGCAATTTAGAGGGACACAATTTAGTAATTAGAACATATTTATGTGATTTTTTAAGCCAATTACCATTGTTGTTCTCTGTATAAATGTGCCCTTTCGTTGGTTCTGGCTCATAAGACCCTTTATAGATTTTCCAAGACTTCAAATATTTACAAGAGCAGAAAGTATATATTTCTCCCACTGATGGATTCAAACCACTGACTGTGTAGTTTGCAGTCCAGTGCTTATCATATGAAGCCAAGTACCTCAGAACACCACATAAGCAAAACACAATTAGTGTTTTTAATCTACATTCTTTAAAAGATCTTCTGGACTGCCAAATATCTTTCACCTTCCCTGACTTTTAATAAGAGAGCAACCAAATAGCTCTTATACTTGCACAAGGTGGAGCAATTGCAAAACAGGTATATTTTATTCCCTTTGTTGCTGCTATCACTGCTGTAGAAGTTATCAAAGATAATTTCAACAACACATTTTCAGGAAAGGATGTCAGCAACACCTCTCTCATGCTGAAACTCTAAGAGAGCAACTGTCACAATTCTAACAGACAGGTGCAGCGGTTGTTTATTTTTATAAATAAACAGAGGAACAGCCCCCTACTGCTAACACTATTATAAAATTCACTCCTCTAAAATGCCTAAATTTCACTGATTCCCTAAGGACCTTCCCAGCATGACTTGCAATGAGGAGGGGAAGTAGTTATGGTATTTGTTTAGTGACTTCTTTTCAGTGTTAAGAATCTTTCCATCTACTTTTGTTGCTATTAGTTGTCATTGAGTCAGCACTGAATCATAGCGACCCTATGCATAACAGAATGAAACATTGTTCAGTCCTGTGCTAAGTTCACAATTGTTGTTACGCTTGAGCCCATTGGTGCTGTCACTGTGCCAATCCATCTTGTTGGAGGTCTTCCTCTTTTTTCAAGAGTTCTCTAATTTACCAAGCATGATGTGTTTGGTGTGATCACAACAGCATGGCTTCCTAGCATGTGGCTCCATCTGCTGGAAGAGTGTAAAATTTGCTAGGGGTATACGCAGGTGTGGTGTGACCATCCCTCTGGTCACCAGTGGAATGTGGAGAACAAGAAAAAAATCATACTTTTGTCTCTGCTAATCACTGATATGCCTTTGCAACAACAAGCATCTGTCTTGTCTGTAAAGCCACTCACAAAATTTTTAAATGACTGGCCAGTACAGATCACCTATCTGTCTACTTTTTTTTTTTTTTTTTTTTGGGGAGGGGGTGCTGCTGTTCAACTTCATTTCTTAGTAATAAGCAGCCAATCAATCCACTTCTCCATGCCTTTATCTGAAGCTCAGGGTTCCAGGACTATCATCACATATGTTTCATTTGGTATTTCATATCTTTGTTGTAGAAGATCTGTG
>NW_006408523.1:26690609-26698121 GCF_000296735.1 Chrysochloris asiatica | reverse complement strand
TTTTTTTGGGGGGGGGGGTGCTGCTGTTCAACTTCATTTCTTAATAATAAGCAGCCAATCAACCTACTTCTCCATGCCTTTATCTGAAGCTCAGGGTTCCAGGACTATCATCACATATGTTTCATTTGGTATTTCATATCTTTGTTGTAGAAGATCTGTGTAGCATTTCTTCCTAGTCTACCATCTTGCCACCTCTCTCTAAATATATATTATTCTTAAAAAGAGACTTTTCTACACTTGAGTATCCTATACAAAGCAATGAAATGATTTCAAAGATTTTGACGCTACTGTCTAATTTTTTTTTTTATAAAGTTATGCCTATTATGCAATCATTGATTGTGGGTGATGATGTTCTCATCAACATCTACCAAGATTGAATATTATCTTTTGAAATACTTTAAACTTGATCACACCATTCAGCTTGCTGTATAGTGTGACTTGCATTTAGCTATGATTCTGGAAGCTATGGCACTAGTATGTTACATACCAGTAGGATCACCCATGGTGGACAGATTTCAGTGCAGTTTCCAGATTAAGACATATGAGGAAGAAAGAAAAGTGGACTACTTCTGAACGTTTAACAACTGAAAACCATACGAATATCAGTGGACCATAGGAATATAGTGTAATATAGTGTCAGAAGAGGAAAATAATATGAATAACAACAGAACACTGTCAGATATGGTACTGGAAGACACTGAAAAAGAGACTGAAGAAGAAATTCCTAATCAAAATAGAGTTGACTGTAATGACATGAATGGAAATTCATTCAGAACTTCATTTACTGTTGAGGCCAAACTTAAAATGAGAAGAAACTGCTACAAACATCCATTAGTAATCAGAACAATACAGAGAATGAATCTAGGAAATTTTGAACTTGTCATAGATGCTATGGAATACATAAAGAGCTATATTCTAGGTATTAGTGAGCTGAAATTGATTAATATTGGCCATTTTGAATCAGACAACCATATTGTTTACTATGCTTAGAATGTCAAATTAAAAAGAATGATGTATTCATTAAAAAAAAAAAAAAAAAGCTTTACATGATCTATTTTGAAGTACAATGATATATGTAATAGTTAATTATACAGATGCCTGGTGTGGTGCTGAAGGGTTTGCAATGCAAGGTTTGTTTGAACCACAAGGTTGGTGGCTCAAACTAACCAGCCACTCCTTGGAAACCCTATACAAGGTTGATATGAGTTGGAACAGACTCGACAGCACTTAACAGAAAAGATAACAAGGTAGACCAATTAGTACCAGTATAATTCAAATTTGCTTACAAATCACTAAAGCAAGTGATAAGGAAATTGAAGGTTCTACCAATGTCTTCTCTGGTAGCGTAGTGGTTACGAATCGAGCTGCAAACTACAAGGTCAGCAGTTCGAAACTACCAGCTGGTCCGTGGGAGAAAGATGACGCTTTCTGCTTCCGTAAAGATTTACAGCCTCTGAACCCTGTTCAGGGTCGCTATGGGTCAGAACTGACTCGACGGCACTTAACAACAACCAATGTGTTCAGAGTGCAATGGCTCCATATGATAAGCACTGGGCTGAGAACTACAAGATTCACAGTTAGACCCTGCCAATCATTCCATAGGGAAAAAATGAGGCTTTCTGCTTCTGTGAAGACTTAAAGTCTCAGAAACCATATATAGGATACTGTAAGTCAGAACTGACTGGATAGCACTTAAGGAGAACAACAACCAGATTCTTCAGTCTGAAACTGATCAAACATACAGTGAAGGTACATTGATAATTAATGGGGATTACAATGAGAAGTTGAATACAAAAAGGAAGATCAGTAGTGAGAAATTATAACTTTAGCGATAGAAATGATGCTGTGAAACACGTGATAGATTTTTACTAGATCAAGGACTTATTTAATGAAATTATCTTTTCTTTTTTTCTTTTTTTTTAATCAGTGAGTAAAAGGGGACTATCCACTTGGAGCTCAACAGATGGACAACACAGGAATCAAATTGACTACATCTGTGGGAAAAGAAAACAGTAACGCTCAATATCATCAGCTAAAACAAGGTTAGAGGCAGACTGTGGAAGAGACCATATGCAAGTTCAGGCTGATACAAAAGAAAATTAAAACAAATTTACAAGAGGTAAAATATGTGCTTAACTATATCCCACCTGAAGTTAAAGACAATCTCAAGAAGAGATTTGATGCATTAGACACTAATGACTGAAGACCTGAAGAGTTGTGGGATGACATTAAGAACATTACACAGGAATAAAGAAAAAGCTCATTAAGAAGACAAGAAAGAAACAAAAGACAAAAATGGATGTCATAAGACACTCTGAAACCTGCTGTTGAATGTAGAGAAGCTAAAGCTAGTAAAATAAATGAAGAATTGAAAGAACAAGAACTAACCAGAAAATATCAAAGAGTGGCTCAAGAAGACAAAGTCAAGTATTATAATTAAATGTGCAAAAGACTGGAGTGAGAATATCAAAAGGAAAAAAAACAAAACAAAACATCTGTAGCATTTCTCAAGCTGAAGGGATTGTAGAAAAAATTCAAAGTTCAACTTGAAATATTGAAGGATTCTATGGACAAAACACTGAATGATGCAAAAAGAATCAAAAGAAGATGGAAGATATACAACGAGTTAGTGTGTCAAAAAGAAATGATCCGTGTTCAACCATTTCAGGAGGTAGCATATGATCAAGAGCAACTAGTTGTGAAGGAAAATGTCCAATCTGTTCTAAAGACATTAGCGAATAACAAGGCTCCAGGAATTGAGAGAATACAAATTGAAATCCTTCAGCAAACTACTGCAACACTAGAGGTGCTCACTCATTTTTGCCAAGGCATTTGGAAGACAGCTACCTGGCCAACTGATTGCCCATTCCAAAGGGACATGACTCAACAGAATGTATAAATCATTGAAAAATATCATTAATATCACATGCAAGTAAATTTTTACTAAGATAGTTAAAAACTGATTGCAACTGTACATCAACAGAGAACTACCAGAAATTCAATCTGGATGCAGAAGAGTATGTGGAATGATGGATATCATTGCTGAACATCATGTGGATCTTGACTGAAGGCAGAGACTACCAGAAAGATGTTTACTGGTGCTTTATTGATTATGATGAGTAAATAACTCATAAAATCTGATTATATGAAGAATAATATTGCATCAGGATTTAAGAAAGACTCATTTGTAACTGGCAATATGCAGATGATACATTCTTGCTTGCTGAAAGTGAAGAGGACTTAAAATACTTACTGATGAAGATCAAAGACTACAGCCTTAGGTATAGATTGCATGTCAACAGAAAGAAAACCAAAATCCTCACAACTACACCAATAAACAACATCATCATAAACGGAGGAAAGTTTGAAATTGTCAAAGACTTTATTTTGCTTGGATCCACAATCAACACTCATGGAAGCAACAGTCAAGGAATCAAAGGATATATTACATCCAGAAAATCTGCTGCACCAGACCACTTTAAAGTGTTAAAGAACCCAGTTGTCAATTTGATGACTAAGGTTTACCTTACACAAGTCATAATATTTTTAATAACCTCATATGTATGTGAAAGTTGGACAGAGAATAAGGATGACCATAGAAGCATTGACATTTGGATTATGGTGTTGGAGTAGAATATTAAAAATACCATGGACTGCCAAAAGAACAACCAAATTTGTGTTGAAAGAAGTACGGCCAGAGTGCTCTTTAGAAGTCAGGAGGATGAGATTTTATCTCCCATAGTTTGGATGTGTTGTCAGGAAAAGTCTGTGCAGTTTGGACATGTTGTCAGGACCAGTCTGTGCAGAAGGACATCATACTGGCTAAAGTGAAGGATCACTGAAAAAGAGGAAAACCCCCAATGAGATGGGTTGAGACAGTGACTGTCAGCAGTAGGATTCAATGTAACAATTGTGAGGATGGCACAGGATCAGGCAGCATTTCCTTCTATTGTGCATAACCCTATGAGTTGAAACTAATTCGAAGGCATTTAACAAGAACAAAATCTGGTTAGAGAAACCATGCTGGTTTATTTCTTGGATTTTAAATGATCTATTTTTAACAGAGATTTCAAATTTATGCTTTTTCGTAGCAAAACCAAACCTATTGCCATTGATTTGGCTGATAGCTACCTTTTAGGACAGAGTAGAGTTTTCCCATACGGTTTCCAATGCTGAAATCTTTATCAGAGTAAAGCAGACAGCTTCATGTGCTTAAGACAATGGAGCAGTTTGTTTCACAATAAAAATGGTGAAAATTTTGCTAACTTACAGCATCTGACTTTTAAAAAATATTCAGGCTTCAGAGGGTTTTTCTTTCCATCATGTCTACATTTAATTTTGTTTGGTGTTCTCATGAGAAGATATATGAGTTATACAAGGCAGTTTTTAGCCAGCTTTCTTGTTATACAGAATGCCAAAATAATAAGAGCAGCTTGAAAGTAATGCTATACTACCAGAGTTGATAAGAGACTATACAAACCCTTAGACATATTTCTAATTTTTCTCTATGTAGGAGAAGGAGTGCAATAAGCAAAACATCAGTGAGCAGCCAGCATAAAATGTTAACAATGTTTCGAAGGTAGAAATGGAAGAGAATACCAAATCTAGAGGCATATTTAAGAATACGGTCATTTATGTGAAACTGAAATAATAATGAATATATGGTAGAGAATGTAAGTGGGGGAGTGAAATGCAAAAACAGTAAACCATCATTAAATATTATATATAAAACAGCATTAATTATTATGCAGTACATCTTATGAGAAAACAAAAGGTTTGCATTTTGCTCTAGGACCACTGGAATTTCATACATGGATTATTTCATGTGAAATTACATGTTTATAATTGCATTTTTATTTAAGATACAAAGCCAGTTTTATAATTTCTGATGCTAATTCAAATTTTAATGTTAGCTAAATTTTCTATGCTTAGATGATAAAGATAGTCTTTCTTTACATTCTGGTTTATATTTTAGAAAAAGCAAATAAATAAATGATCATTACTTAAGTGGTATTGAGGAAACGAGAGCATAAATTGGGTGATTAGATAAAATTAGTTCTTATTGAAATGTTTGTTCATTTACTTGCTATTCTAGTAGCATATTCATATGGCGTCCTCAAGTAGAATATATGGGGAAGGTCCATGCTTTGTGCTAGATAATTGCATATGTGCATATGACTAACTGTAAAGAGTTCAGTCATTTAAAAATGGAAATTACTACCCTGAAGCATATCAACATTTAAGAAGAAATTAGAAGAATAACATCTCTTGTTAAAGTCATGATATTAATAATGCCTAGAAAGATGGAAGCAAAACTCTATTGTAAAAAGATATTGTTGTTGTTGTGAAGTGCCCTCAAGTCGGTTCTGACCCATAGCGACCTTGTATAGGGTTTCTGAGGAGCAGCTGGTGAGCTTGAACTGCTGACCTTGCAGTTCAAACAGCTTTTGTCTGGCGCATTAACCCACAGCATGAATTAAATTACCTTTAACAGTATAATTAAAAATTTAAAAGAAAGCAAATGCTAAATACCACCATGAGACTAAAGAATAGACATACAGATAGATAGAAAGGTAGATAGAGCTACAGAGATGGAATATATTCAACATCACACACCATACCCTCTCAAATGCATGTATGTGCCTACCATCACATATATAGATTTACCCTACTTATTTTCTTAAATTTAATACTGTATTAAAAGTTTCATTTGTTTTGGACATGTTCAATGAAAGTAGAATATCTTGGATAAAGGCAGTTCAGTCTCTGTGGCTGTGGAAGAAACCTAATTTCTTTTCTATTAAATAATTCATATTGTCTGCAAATACATTTGAAAATGTAGAGAGACATACAACAAAACAGAAAACCCATAATGCCATAAAACACACAAAAATATTGCTGGCAATACTTCTAAGCTTTTTACTATATAGGTTGTTGTTGTTAAGTATCATTGAGTCAGTTTCGACCCTTAGCGACCCTGTATAGGGTTTCTGAAGAGTGGCTTGTGGGTTTCAACTACTGATCTTTTGCCTCAAACTGACCTTGCATCATCCTGCAGAGCCACACCAGGACTCCTTTACTATATATACACCCATATATCGGTCACAAAGAAGGCAGTGCTCCATAGAATAAGCACTAGATTGGAAACTGAGTGCTCGGTGGTTCAAGCCCACCAGCCACTCCATGATAGAAGATAAAGCTTTTTGATCCTGAAAAGATTCAGTCTTGGAAACCCTATACAGGGTTGCTATGAGTTAGAACAAACTTGATGGCACTTAACAACAACAACAGCATACCTGCCACAAAAAAGAAGGCATTGCACATTCTTTGTTAAAACTTATTACTTAAAGCAATGTTATTAATATCTTTTAACATAAGTAAATAGTATTTCATCAGAGTAATTTAGTATTTCTGAGTTTTTATTTTAATATGATCATTGCTAGAAATAAAATGAGAAAGTCAGGTCAATAACTGAATGATACATTGGTAGTAAAATCTAGTTTCTGGCTATTCAGAATGTTGTTATGCAACAATCCTGTACTGGGCTTTCAAGAAGCAACTGGTGGGTTTGAACTGCCAACCTGTGGTTTGTAGTCCAGTTCTTATCTTACAGCACCACACCAGTACTCCACTGTGTGTAGGATAGGATAGGACTCAAAATTTACCAGTTTCTCAGTTGTTAACTGCTATTCCATAAGTTCTATAAACATAGAAAATGACTTTTCTTAAATTTCAAAAATGCAAAAACAAGAGTTCAGATAGTTTCTACATTAAATTATAGTTTATTCCTGGATGATGAAGACACAGATATGGATTATCTTGAACAATTGTTATGCTGAAATTCAGTCAAAATGATTACAACTCATAAACTATTCAGTGAGATTATCAAAGATAAATAAGCATCAATTATACGGTAAATTCTTAGTATACTAACTTGAGATTTTGGTGGGCCACAAACTCTAATTTTTAATTGAATTTATTTTTTTTTTAATTTGTTCAACTAAACCTCTAAAGATGAGTTTGGAGGTTGCACATTAATAACTATTGTGTTGTTATTCTCTACCAGAATTAAGTTATCATTGTAATTACTACAATCATTTCCTTAGACACACAGAATCTATTCTGATTTTATGCTTACTAATTATATAAACATGTACTGATGAAGTCCAAACAGCAAAGCCTTTGGTATGGATTAAATCTCAATGTAAAGAGATTTAATCAAAATCAAAAATTCTCACCACTGGACCAATAAACAGCATTCTTATCAATGGAGAAAAGATTGAAGTTGTCAAGGACTTCATTCTTCTTTGATCAACTATCAACACTCACAGAAGCAACAGTCAAGAAATCAAAAAATGTATTGCATTAGGCAAATCTGCTGCACAAGAATTCTTCTAAGTGTTGAAGAGCAAAGATGTCAGCTTGAGGACTAAGGTGCACCTGACTCAAGCCATGGTATTTTCAATAACCTCATATAGATGCGAAAGCTGGACAGTGAATAAGGAAGGCCAT
>NW_006408523.1:26676655-26690254 GCF_000296735.1 Chrysochloris asiatica | reverse complement strand
AAAAAAAAAAAAAAAATTACTGGTGACGAAACATGGATTCAGCAGTAGGAGCCTGAAAAAAAAAAAGGCAGTGTATGGACTGGAAACATCCTAAATCACTGACCAAGAAAAAGTTCAAAAGTCAAACATCAGCTGGAAAATTAATTCTTACAGTTTTCTGGGATTTTCAAGGACCACTATTGGAACAATGGCATGAAAAAAGGTCAACAATCAACAGTGCTCATTAAAGTGAGATGCTCACTGAAAAACTAAAGCCTAAACTTTGGACTAAATGCAGAAGCCTGTTATCCAAGGGAGTTATGATATTGCATGGTGATTCATGTCCATGCACCTCTGCCCACACTGTTGGCTCTATGTAAAAACTTCTTTTTGAAGTGCTAAAGCATCCTCCTTGGAGTCCTGATGTTGCTCCATCTGACTTTCATCTGTGTGGTTCCTTGAAGGCAGCCCTATGAAGATGAAGTTTCACCTCTGTTGAAGAAGTAAACACAGCAGTGTGACTCACTGCTCAATCAAAAACATTTTTCATAAGGAAATACGAAATCTTGTTGACAAAGTGTGTTGAGAAAAAAGGAGATTCTGTTGAAAATTATGTATTTGTCTTTTCAAAAATTTGATTAAAAGAAATTCTGCAGTCAGAGTGCGGATCATCTTTGATTCACTCATATATATATGTGTGTGTATACAATGCATAATACTTTGAAATTTTTCAATGCTTTCTTGAAAATTTACAACTCAGAACACAACTTCAAGATCATTTCCTAAGTGATCATTTAAGACTCTTTGAATTTTCTCATTATTTTTTTGTGACTTTCTCAAACATTGGGATTTCTCCCTCTATACTCACAGCATTTAAGTTCTGGAAGCACACTGCCTTAATATACAAATACACACATATACATTCATACAAACTCAAAAACACACATCTGCACATTTAGCATTACTGTAACTTTGCAAAGGGAAGGTCATAGTACTCATTTCCTAATTTGTGATGAATTAATCTGATAATTAAGATATTTAATTCAAAGATATAAATTTTGTCTTAAATATAGACAAATATGAATTTGTAGGTCACACCGTGAAATCTAGATATTCAAACCTTTTACTAAAATTAGTTTGTTAATGCCTGCAGTAGCTGTACCATTGTTCATTTCTTTCATTGAATTCATCTACCATTATCTTCAGATGTAAATTTTGTGATGTAAAAATGAACTGAATAAAATATTCTCAGAAGAGAGTGGATATAATAAATTAAATATTAACCTTTCATTGTTAAACTGATTTAAGTAAATATTCAAACTGTACAAGATGGGAGTGTGTGCATCTTGCAACTTCGATTTCTAGGTTCTATTAGGTTACATAAGAGTCCTGGTATGGTATTGTAGTGTACTGGACTGCTATCCACAAGGTCAGCGACTAAAATATACCAGTCACTCCTTGGAAGTCCTATACAGGGTCAATTGCGTCAGAACCAAGTTGGCATTTAGCAACAACAATATTAGATTATCATTCTTTCTTGTTAAAATTTCACAGACAAATAAAAAACACATTTTGTTGACTGTCAATCTTCAAATGTAGGCTTTTAATAATTAAACTGTTTTGGTTAGGTGCCCTTGAATTGATTCCTACTCATAGCAACTGTATGCACAACAGAGTGAAACACTACCTTTTCCTGCACCATCCACACAATCACTGTTAAGCTTGGGCCCATTGCTGCTGCTACTATGCCAATCTATCTCATTGGGGATCTTCCTCTTTTTTGCTGAACTTCCACTTTACTTGCAGGGACTTGTCCCCCCTGAACATATGACCGATGTATGAGAGATGAAGTCTTGCCATCCTGACAATCAAGGACCATTCTGATTGTACTTCTTTGAACCAGATTTGTTTGTTCTTCTAACAACAGCCCATGGCACTTTTAATATTCTTCTCTAACAGCATAATTCAAACTCATCAATTCTTCTACAGTCTTCCTTGTTCACTGTGCAACTTTCACATGCATATGAGCCTATTGGAAATACCATGGCTTGGGTCAGATTCACTTTAGTCCTCAAACTGGCTTCTTTACTCTTGAACACTTTAAATAGGTCTTGTGCAGCAGATTTGCCTAATGCAATATGCAGTTTGATTTCTTGACTGTTGCTTCCATGATCATTCATGGTGGACTCAAGCAAAATGAAGTCTGTGACAACTTCAATCTTTTCTCAATTTATCAATATATTATTTATTAATTTACTACTAGTATTGTTTTTGTTGTTAGCTGCCGTCAAGTGTCAAGTAGGTTCCAACTCAATCTGACCCCATATAGAGTTCAAAGGAGCAGGTGGTGGGTTTGAATTGCTCACCCTGTTGTTAACAGTCCAGCGCTGTTCCTGCAGCACCACCCAGGAGTCCTAAAAACCATTATTTGAACAGACTCATTAAAAGTTACTCATCACCTCATCATAGAAGTACTATTTATGTAACAACAACCATAACAATTGATGTGCTACTTACATGACAAGCCCTGAATTGCGAATCACAAAGTCCACAATTGCAGCCAGTCAGCCACTCTGAGGAAGGAAGAAAGATGAGGCTTTTGAATATGACAATTAAAAAAAAAAAAAAAAAAAGCTTCAGAAACCCTATTCAGGGTTGCTATGAGTTAAAATGGAGTCCATGGCACTTAACAGCATCATACAAAGATGGAATGTTTTTCAGGAGTATGTTAAGCTTTAACAGATTTTAACAGTCTTAACTATCAAAAAAAAAAAAATTGTAAAATGATCATTCCATAATGAAATTTCACAAAGAAAAATTTTGTATGAGGCCACTATAGTTAAAAACAAAACAAACAAGTAAAGGTTTTCATGCTAAAAGAAACATTCTATGATGGTTTTTAGGTGTGGGAGGTAAAGGAGTGGCACTGTAGGATAAACAGTGTTCCGGAAAGTAAGTTTGAGCCACAAGGTCAGAGGTTCAAACTCACCAACTGCCCCTCAGAAACCCTGTACAGGGTTACTAGGAGTTGACAACAACTCGACACTTAACAACAACACATAAGAGAATAGATACTGTTAACTTCTGTGATAGGGAGAGCCTTATACAAGAAGGAGGTTGGCAGAAGAAAGATAAAAGTAGAGGAAGACACAAAGAGAAGTGCAAGAGTTAAGGGGAACAGAGGTCAATACTATTAACTGCTGGTACATGGGTGGGATTATAATCGTTGACATGAAACAAAGTGTATGATTTGTTGTATGTAAAATTGATTATTGCTCTGTAAACTTTCACTCAATTTACAGTTGAAAGTTAATGCAAAAAAAAAAAAAAAAAAGAAACCTCATGTACTCTGCTTATCTTTGAAGGTAATATAGTTAATATAAGCACAAAAGAGTGGTAAAATCCTAAGTGGTATGGGGTAATTCCTAAAAAATTCTAGTTTTTTAAAATATGTATTATACTTTAGATATACCAATAGTTCAAAATGTCATCGACTACCTAAAACAGTCCTGGTGTGGTGCTTTGGGATACAGCACTGGACCACAAGGTCGGTTTGAACCACAACAAGGTTGGTGGTTCAAAGTTACCAGTTGCTCCTTGGAAACCATATAGAGGGTCACTATGAGTCAGACCTGACTGCAGGGCACTTAACAACAACAGCCACAACCAAAAACAAACAAACAAACAAAAGGTTCAGAAATATGCTTTGTTTTTAATTAGTTTCAAGATTCTAGCTCTCTTTTCAGTAAAATAGACTACAGTTAGTGAAAGCTAACAAAGCAGCTAGAGGATTTAATAAATATGTTCAAATAAGTATTTGGCCTTACTGTATGCTTAATACTGGACAATGTCATTGACATGTGTCAGTTCATACTAGCTCTAGCACGTGTTCTATCAGTCTGGGTCCAACATTCTAACTTCAGTCATGAAGCATTCGATCTATGAATTCTGGGAGGGGTGGGGTAGAACTCTATAAAATTTAGGGCATACAGAAATATTGAAAATTTGTACAAAAATAAGGCAAGGAGAAGTTCTGTCAATGCCAGGTGAGCTACAACTAGAAGCACATGAAAGCATACAAAGAAAGCTTCAACTATAGCATGCAAATGGTTGATTAAAAAAAACACACCTGGAAACTGTTACAATTAATTGTACAGAATCTGTTTCTATCCATTGTTTCAATCTGTTGCCACAAAACAGCTGGGAAATAAACCCTCAACAAGAATTCTTTGCGAATTTTACATTTAACTATAATTACCTTCATTTTGAGACTTCATAACGGAATATGACTGCATACACACATATTATAGTTTATACGGTATGTCAGATAACACTCAGTTCATGACAGGCATTTCTGTTCAGGATACTTTGGTGTGGGGACCCAATACCAAGCAAACAACAATTATCTACAGAAGAGAACTTAGTTTTGTTCCAAAACATTTATACGCTACAGTCATTTTAAACAACATTAATTTACTGGGTTTTATAGACCAAGGAGAGAGTAGTTACCATGAAAGTCTAGATGTGTTGAGAACCTAAAATGTATTTGGCAAATGAATGAAAATAAAAATTCCAAATGAAATGTATGTTGCTGCCAAAAACCAGAAACACCCTAGGTCTGTGTTTCTTCTGAGGTTAAATAAGTGTTTCTTCTGATAAAACAAAAACAAAGGGGATATAGCACCACGTCCCATACCATTGGGCCTCCTGAATACCACCTAGAAGGTTGTTGTTGTTAAATGAAGTCCAGTCAGTTACAACTCATAGACTCCCTGTATAAGTTGTCTGAGGAGGTCTGGTGGGTTTAAACTGCAAACCTCCAGATTCAAATTGACCTTGTGGCCCAGTGCTTATCCTGTAGCACTACATAGGTGTCTTAATAATCATATTATCTCTTTTTGATTCTCTGATAAACATTAATCTTTCAAGGAGTATATTTTGTTTATTTTATTTTGTCTTACAACACAATAGGTCTAATCAAAATGACGTTGTTACTATACTGAACTAACTTGATGTCACATGGAATGGTGAGATGTATATCTGTGGACTAGATTGTGATAAAGAGACAGAGAATTAATATAGCCTTGACCTAGGCAACTGAAGCTGTGCCTGGTAGATTATAGTATACTGATTTTAGGAGACTTTATGAACAAATAAAAGAAAATAACCTTCTTTAGAGCAACAGAAACATACTTAGGGCTCTGGTGATATTCTTTAGAATAGCATTTGACATTAAAGTCAACTTTTGGCTTATTTTATTGATTAATTGTATGGAAAGAAAAATAATTATTTATTCATCTGTCCATGGGCATTTGGAATGTTTGTTTTTTGCTAAGATGAGTAAAACAGCTATAAACATGAATGTATAAAGCATTGTTAAGGCAGAGGGTCAGAGAGAAAGAGGAAGATCTCCAATGAGATGGAATGGCAAAGTGGCAGCCTTTTTTTGCTCAAACGTGGCAACAATTGTGAGTTTGGCCCCAGATAGGGCAATGTTTCATTCTGGTGTGCATATGGTCGTTGTGAGTTGGTACTGACACAATGGCACCTAACAACAACAAATAAAGCATTGTACAAACATATGCTTTCATTTTTCTTGGTTAAATATCTAGGAAAATGACTGGTGGATCATTAATTACATGGTCGATCAATTCCTTAATAAAACTGCAAGATTGTTTTATAAATTGGTTTCCCTATTTGTATTTCCAGGAGGAACATGTATTTTCCATTTACATATATTTTGGAAGGTACTATGGCGCTGTAGGATAAGCACTAGACTGCAAAGTGAGTTTGAACCACAACAAAGTCAGTTCAAACTCACCACTCACTCCTTGGATTTGCTATATATGGTCACTATGAGTTGGAAACATCTCTTGGGCACTTAACAACAATAATTATAGCTTTAGGAGTCCTGGTGTGACACTGTGGGTTAATGTACCTGCTGCAAAGTTGCTTTGAACTGTAAGGTCAGTGGTTCAAGCTCACCAGTCTCTCTAGAAAACATATACAGGGTTGCTATGGGTTGGAACCAGCTCTACAGCACTTCACAACAGCAACATTATAATCTTTGTCCATTATTTTTTCTCTTTTGCTTTTCTTTTACAATAAGATATGTCATTTCACTTTCTAAATGGCATACTTGAGGGTCAGATAGTTTAAATTTTGTAGTAAGGGACTAGTGGTGAGAGAATATAGAAAAAATAACTCCCAGAAGGTAAATGTGGAGTCTTTGGGAAATACTGAGGGTAGGACTGAGATAGAAGTAAGTCAAACCGGAGCCCTAGCTACTTAGTAAGCAAATATGTGGTCACTTGAAAGTATGTAAGTCATGAAGAGGTAGAATTGGAAGACAACACTTATCTAAAAGAAAGAGTCAATATAGAAAGTAGGAGGCAATCTCTGGTGAAGAGATTTAGCTAATTAAGTATTAATGCAACTGAAGTAAAAGATAATTACAGGTGTATTTCAGAGATTTTCTGAGTTCATTTCCAGACCATTACAATGTAGCAAATGCTAAAATAAAGTGTGCCAAACAATTTTTCACCTGTGAATGTTAAAAATGTTTCCACTACATTGTAGTCTATTAGATGTGCAATAACTCTATGAACACATTTGAAATATTGTGAGAATTACCAAAATGTGACACATGTGGAGTACATGCTGTTCAAAATGTGGCACCAACAGACTTGTTCAATGCAGGGTTTCCACAAACTTTCAATTTGTAAAAGTTGTAAAATCAGTGATGTGTAATAAAGTGACACATAATAAAATGAGGTATGCCTGTACAAAACTAGTTCATTAGCTGCTGCCTCACACAGTCTTCAATATTGCCTGGAGAAATTCATACATTACTAAAGATACCAAAAAATGAAAATAAAATGGTAGATACCATTGAAAAGAGGGATGAAACTAAACAGAAGATAAAAAATCCATGCATTTCATCATGTTTACTATATATTCATGTTGGATTTTGGAAAAAAAAATATACAAACATTAATGTATATTGCATTTAAATAATAATGTGAATTCTCCATCTTAAAGTGTTGCTCTAGTTCATTTGCTAAACAATGTAAGCTGTTAATATGACAAATGCCAGGCTTATGTTTATGGTTATTTATTTAAATATAAGTGAAACTGAGTGTTTTCTGTGTTTATCAGTCTTAGATAAAATGATCAATTTATTAAATAAATTTAAGACTTATTTAAATTCAATTGGTTATTTTATTCTTATTTATTTATAAATATTAATTATGAGATCTAAAATAAACACACACAGTTAACCTTTCTTAGCATTGTAATTTTAGTTTGCATTTCTAGTCCATGGTTTGAATATTTATAGAATTTTGCTTCATATTATTGTTTTTAAAGTACATTAAAAATGAGTTTTAATATGAAGGAAGTCTAAGATTCATGTGGTACAACATGAAGCAGAATAACTTGAGAATTATTGGAATTCCGGAGCATGAAGAATCGCAGAAGACCACAAAGGAGATAGCTGAAGAGCTACTGGAAGAAAATTTCCCTAGCATCCTGAAAAATGAAAAGATAAGCATTCAAGAAGTTCAACGAACCCCAGGAAGGATAGATCCCAAAAGAAAATCACCAAAACATATCATAATCAAGTTCTCTAAATCAAAGATAAGGAGAGAATCCTGGAAGCAGCTAGGGAAAAGAGAAGTGTTACTTACAAAGCTGTGCAAATAAGATCAACCTCTGATCTTTCAACAGGAACCTTGCAGGTAAGAATGCAATCAGCAGACACATATAAAACTCTGAAAGAAAAAATTGCCAACCAAATATCGTCTACCCAACAATGATGTCAATCACATATGCTGGTGTAAGACAAACATTCCAGGATAAACATAAGTTGAGGGACTTTGTCAAAGCAAACCCAGTGCTTCAAAACATCCTAAAGGGGGCTCTTTGGACTGAGAACCAACAAGAACACACAACAACCAGAGACTGACATATGTGGCAACACCACCCAGAACTCAATTGACAGATGGAAGAGTCCAGAACAGAACAGAACTACAAGAATGAATTCAGAGGATCCAAACAATTACAATGTGAAAGATAGTAAAAATATAGGAACAGAGATAGGTAATGAGGTGGGCAAGTAGTGTGCAGAGTAAAATAAATGGAGGGAAAAGTTAATAGAATATAGGGTAACCTCAAAGAAAATGAATACTTTACAACATACCAAGAAAATGAATATCCAAAAAGAACATGGAAACATTAAAAATATGAAGCTTAAGAAAAGATACCCATACTAAAGGAAGGGGAAAAAAAAATATTTGTTGGCTACCAGAGGTGGAAGGGAGGGAATGGTAGAGTACAGGTTAGGTAATAGACACAGCATAGTTTAGGTGTTGATGAGGGCACTACACAAGATGAGGGAAGGGGGTGGAAGAACAAGGTAGATAGGGGAACACTTAGGCAGGTTTGCATGGGCTAAATGGGACAGAAATAAATAGTAATGTATGCTCAAACTTAGAACAACATGGCTCTGTGATACAGGGATCAAGACATAGTCTGAATGGGTAAAAGGGGGGAAATACTATTAAGATACTGGTCCTATTAATGTTGGTTTCCTTTGCCTACTATTGTAAAACAGACACTTGAGTGGGATAGAAAGAAATATAGGGAAACATGATTATAGAAAGCTTGTAAACCCGTCTTCAGTCTATAACTGACTGGAATACATAAAAGGGGTTCTAGAACTTGTCCAGTGAAATAGGCTTCTTATGAAGCCTTTGTAGTGTATAGAACCTTAGGTGGAATCTTGAGTCCCATTCAGAACCTTCTGAGGTGAGACATTCCCACTTGAAAGGACATGCAGACCAACCTGGAGTGGCTAGAGGAACAGAAGATACTTCTTCAAAGAAAGACCAGCAGGAAAAAACAAAAACAAAAAAACCAGCAGTCTGATTGTCTGCTACAAGAGCAAGCAAGTTGTTCACAGAGGAACCATCAATGCAAGTAATTAAGGCCCTTCAGGACAAACCCCCTTCCAAGTCTGAAACTCAAAGGGAACACATGAGCAGGCATTTAAGCTTGCTGGCAACCAAAGTTGGTCTACTAGTGAGTGGAAGAGGGGGAAAGGCAGCAATGAAGAAATGGGTTGAGTTCAACCACATTCCGTAGACTACCTTAGACCTGGAGATGACATAGAGCAGAGGAAGGACTTGTTGGTCTGAAGTGTAGTGATATCTGAAGACTTCTAAGCACATGGACAAGGACCTGGCCACAGAGGGCTAGAGTTGAGAGTGATATGAAGTGAGGGAAGATTCACAAGAATGCCCAAACTTGCACATAGTACCCATTTGACCTAGCTTCGATGGCTTTATGATCAGAACTGGAATAGAGGAAGAAATTTTATAAAGGAAACAAGTATAAATTGCTACAATTTGATTAACTTGACCTATATTTATGGATGTAGTAGTTCAAAATACCAACTGAGAGGGGAATGTTCATATCGTGGATCAAACATTCCTTCTGTACACAGGGTTGTTAGGGATGGGCAACATAGACACTGGCTACCTAAAATAGGAGGGGAGGGGTTCTATAAAGGCACAAAGTGGCTGCCTTACAAGTTTACAAGAGGGAGTTTAGTTTCAGAGCATGGGAGAAGGTAGAATCCCCACTAAATAGTTTTCATCTTGCCTAGATGGGTTTGGTGAAGGAGATGGGGATAAGACTCTTATGAGTCAATAGTGAATCATTTCTATCATAACTAATTGCGATTGTCATAACTATAAAGGTAGATGTTTTGTAACATAAAGGGGGGGGGGCAGTGTTAATCTTACATTCCATGAACAGAGGTCCCTAGGAACATCAAGGGAGAAGTGCACGAGCAGAATGTGGGACCCTATCCAGAGAGGCAGCAATACCAGTGATGGAGACAAGGATGATGACATGGAGAGATAGAGCAGGTGAGGACTCTAGACTCATGGACAAAGAAAGGCTGTGTGCTGGTGGCCAGTAGGTAAGCTTGAAGAATGTGCCTTTGGGTTTTTAAATGATTATATATTTCTGAGTGTTTTTGTGTACATCAAAAACCAAACAAACAAACAAAAACCAGAGGGAACATAAATAAATACTGTTGAATGGTGATACATGGAGGGGATTGTAATCATTGCAATGATACAAAATACAACAGGTTGGGTGGAAAACTGATGTTCTTCCATGTAAACTATTACTCAACATGTAAAGAAGCTTAAAAAAAAAACAAAAACAAAACTCAATGTAGTTAAAAAAAAAAAAAAAAAAGAATTGTAGAAGTTCAACAGACATTTCACCAAGAATGATAGTCACAAGGCCAACAAGCACAAGAAAAAATGTTCAAAGACATTAACCACTGCTGTTGAATCAGTTCTGACTCACAGCAACCCTATGCAAAACTAAAAAAAATGCTGTCCAGTCCGCACAATCCTCACAATTGTTTTATTTGAGCCAATTATGCTTCCACCTTGTCAGTCCATCAGGTTGAAAGTCTATCTCTTTTCGCTGACCCTTCAGTGTTCTCCTGAGACCGGTCCTTCCTGACAAGGGAAAAACAAGTTATGTCATCCTCACTTCTAATGCATGTTCTGGATATACTTCTTTCAGCACAGATTTCTTTGCTCTTCTGACAATCCATAGTAATTTTCAATGTTCCTTGCCAACAGAATTATCCAAATGTATCCGTTCTTCTACCATCTTCTTTATCATTGTCCAAATTTTGCATACATTTGAGACAACTGAAAATACCATGGCTTGGGTCAGTAATGCATTAGTCCTCAAAGTTACATCTTTGCTTTTTAACACTTTAAAAAGGTCTTTTGCAGCGTGTTTGCCTAATGCAATATGTCATTTGATTTCTTGACTGCTGCTTCCACAAGTATTGATAAATTCAAGTAAAATGAAGTTTTTGACAACTTCAATCTTTTCTCTATTCGTCATGATTTTATTAATTTGTCCATTTGTGAGGCTTTTTGTTTACTTTATATTAAGGTGCAATTCATACTGAAAGCAATAGTTGTAGATTTTCATCAGTAAATATTTTAAGTCTTGAGCACTTTTAGCAAGCAAGGTTGTGTCATCTGCATATGACACATCTGCAGTCTTCCTCTGATTCTGATTCCACATAATTCATATAATCCAGATTCTCAGATTATTTTCTCAGTAAAAAGATTGAATAAGTATGGTGAAGGGATCAACCCTGGCACATATCACTCCAGATTTTAAACTATCTGTAGCATCTCGTTCAGTTCTAAGGACTGCTTCTGAGTATGGATTCTTTATGGTTACAATTATGTGTTCTGGTATGCCCATACTTCACAAAGTCTTATTTTCAGACTTTTTTCTTTAGTACCATTGGCTCTTGATCACATACATATGGGATTATTGAAAAGAACTGATTCATAGCAACCCCAAATAGGGTTTCCAAGGAGCATCTGGTGGGTTTGAACTATAGACGTTTTGGTTAGCAGTCCTGGTGCTTATCCTACAGCACCACACCATGACTCCAGCTCATATAGAGCAATCTCTAAAAAAAAAAAAAAAAAAAATTAGAAGATGTCCTATGAACTTTTCTGTTGTACTTATTTTCATTTCCTTTGTGATAAAGTTAATAAAAGTAACTTACAATAATTAATAATATTGGTTATTGACTTTTCAGTGCTTTCTGCTTGAATTGGTGTGGTGCTGTGGGTTAATGCACTGTATTGCAAATCAGTTTGAACCACAAAATTGGTGGTTTAAGCTCATCAGCTGCTCCTTGGAAAGTCTATATTGGGTCGTTATAGGTGGAAATGACTCAAGGGCACATAACAACAACACAGTTGTATTATTCCAAGTTGATTTAATATTTGATATATGTATGAATAGCTAATGTATTGCTTCTTATTTCCATTAAGTAAACATTGATATTGAGTTTAGATTTTGTTTCTATTTTAATTTTGATGTTTCCCTGCTTATAAACAGATAATTAAGATCATTTTCTCCTAAGAATATTATTCTTATATGCAACTTTTTCTTCAATGATGGCACTATTTATTTTAAAATGTTTTATATTTTTAGACGAAATTATATGAGCTATGAAAAACAGCTCTAGTCATACATATTCTAGGTAGGTTATTTGGCTAGCATTTGTGGTTTCCTCATATTTCAGAGTCAATTAATTGCTTGGATTTGTGTTCCTCTGAAGAATTAAAGCATTTGATCTGTTTGTTTTTTTGTGCTGATATATTTCACATCATTATACTTGATATATGGTACTTTCTTGTTGAATTATACAAGTTAGACTTACCTTTGTTTCAGGTTTATCTTCCAGATATTAGGTGTCAATGAACACTGTTTTATGTTTATATTGATATTAGATATTAACTGATTTTACAGTGACAAAGTAAACTCTGGAGGTAAGAGTTAAACAGGCCATTGATTCATTCCGTTTTAAGCCAATATTTGTTGACATCATTTATGAGTTTGGCACTGTGTTAGACACTAATGATAGTGAATAAAATAAACATAGTTCCTGGATCCATTACAGTTTTCTAATTCACATTCCTTTCAGTGAATATAACATGCAATACCAAAAAAATTCAGATGAATTTAAAGCTACTGAGGTAACACTGTCATATACATAGCATTAAACAGCAAAGATGTCACTTTGAGGACTAAGGTACACTTGACCCAAAACATGGTATTTTTCAATAGCCTCATATGCTATTGAAAACAGAACAACTAATAAAGAAGACTGGAGAAAATGATGCAATTGAACTATGATGTTGGTTAAGAAAATTATCATAGGCTGCTAAAGAACGAACAACTCTATCTTAGATTAAGTAGAGCCAGGATACTCCTTAGAAAAAGGATGTTGAGACTTGGTGTGGTGCTGTGGGTTCATGCGTTAGACTGCAAAGCTGTACAAACTACAAGGTTGGAGGTTCAAGCTACCAGCTGCTCCTCGGAAACCCTACATAGGGTCACTATGGGTCGGAACCGACTCCACGGCACTTAACAACAATAACAATAAGACTTCATGTTATGTACTTTAGATCTGGTTTGTGGAGTGACCAGGCTCTGAAGAAGAAGGATATCATGCTTGGTGGAGGGTCACCAATACAGAGGAAGCACTATCAATGAGATGGGTTGGCACAATGACAAGAACAATGAACTCAAACATAGCAACAATTGTGAGGATGGTGTAGGACCAATCAGTATTTCATTTTATTGAACATAGCATTACTATGAGTCAGAGCTTACTCAATGTCATCTAACAAAACCAGCAAAATAATTTGGCAAGAAAACAAATAGATTGGTGGACAGTTAATAAGTAGGCCAAAGTATTGGGAAGTTGGGAGGAATTTTAAATGAGCAACTTCATGATAAATTGAGAAAAAGATTGAATTTTTCAAATACTTCATTTTTCTTGGATACACAATCAAGGCTCCTGGAAGCAGCACACAAGAAATCAAATGATATATCGCAATAGGCAACTCTGCTGAAAAAAGACGTCATTGAAGTGTTCAAGGGCAAAGATGTCCATTAAAGGACTAAGGTGAGACTGAACTAAGCTATGGTATTTTTCAATTGCCTCATGTACATGTGAAAGTTGGACAATGAATAAGGAAGACCATA
>NW_006408523.1:26674814-26676235 GCF_000296735.1 Chrysochloris asiatica | reverse complement strand
GACAGTACCTAAAAATATCAATAACAGAGTAAGGAAAAGATAGATACAAATAAGTAAACGTGGATACAAGTGAAATCATGGTAGAGATTTTATATTACAGATAAAAGTTTGGACGTGATTCCACATGCAATTTTCAGCCAATGAAATTTTTATAAAGGAGGGGGAAAATAATTGTATTTTAGAAAAAGAGAATGATTTGAAAGGGTCTAGGAGGTTGGCCCAGGATCGGGCAGTGTTTCGTTGTGCTGTGCATAAGGTCGCTATGGGTCGATACTGACTTGATGGCACCTAACAAAAACAACAACAACAACAGGACAAAGTCAGTTAGATGGTAATTAATAAATTAGGTAAGCAATAGTAAATAGTACTATAGAGAAAAGGAGATGCATATGGGAGGCTAAGGAGAACAAAAGAAAAAGTTGCACTTGCTTTGGGAATAAGGAAGTGATAGCTTAGAAGATTGAGCAAATGTTAAAGTCATAACTCCTGCTATAACTTGGAGAGAATAGTTGGTTAGGAAAAGATAAATGAACTTAACACTGAATTATTGTAATTTTAGAGTTCTTGTCACTCAAACACATGAGTAAGCAGTTCAAAAGAGAGGTTTAAATCAGAAACACTGATTTGTAAGATATCTCAGTATAGAGGGTAATCATCTCCATATAAGAACTAGAAGCCTGAAAACTTCAAAAGAAAACCATTAGGAAACTCTAATTTTAAGGGCAAGGATAATAGAAATGGAACAAGAGATAGTAAATAGCAAAAAAGAATTACAGCTAGTGTCACAGTGGAGAATTGCAACAGGAATAAGGAATTGGTCAAAAGTATCAAATAATAAAATTTGGTTATGTACAATGATAACTAAAATAACCTACTGAAATTATCAAAATTATCAATTATTTATCAGTTTTGCCAGATAAATTCTGATGAAATAGAAAGGATAGAAAACAGAGTAAAGTAGATTGAAGAAAGAAAAAGAAGCACTGAGGATTTGCAGAAAGTTTTGTCAATATTATTTGGAGGCTCTTGTGTATAATGACAAAGAGAGATAGGACACAGATAGAAGGGGTGTTTACTTTCTTGCTATTATCATTGTTGTTATGTGCCGTGGAGTTGGTTCCGACTCATAGCGACCCTGTACAGGGTTTCTTTACGGGAGCAGAAAGCCTCATCTTTCTCCCACGGAACAGCTGGTAGTTTCGAACTGCTGACCTTGCGGTTCGCAGCCCGAATCGTAGCCACTATGCTACAAGAGTTCCTTATCATAGCTTTTATAAAAAAGATTAGAGATTGTTTACAGGCAGTTAGAAAAAATGATAACAAGACCAAAAATATTTTTAGGTTCCACAGTTTATATAAAGTACGTTAAAGGCCTTTCTATTTTTACTTACTGTTGTTGTTGTTGTTGTTGTTTTGAAGTG
>NW_006408523.1:26672317-26674174 GCF_000296735.1 Chrysochloris asiatica | reverse complement strand
AGTTCAAATCTACCTGTTGCTCTGTGAAAGGAAGATGATACTTTCTGCTCCCATAAAGATTTATAACCATAGTCAATAAAGCATAAGTGAACATCTTTCTGGTATTTTCTGCTTTCAGTCAAGATCCATGTGATGTCAACAGTAATATCACAGTTACACCTCCTCTTCTGAAACTGGCTTGAATTTTTGGCAGTCCCCAGTTGATGCATGTTGCAACCATTTTTTAATTTTCTTCAGAAAATTTTACTTGCATATGATATTAAAGATATTGTTTGATAATTTCTACATTCCATTGACTCACCTCTCTTTAGAATGGGCACAAATATGGATCTCTTCCAATAGGTTGGCAGGTAGCTGTCTCTCAAATTTTGGGGCCTAAATAGGTGATCACATCCAGTGTTGTATCAGTTTGCTGAAATATTTCAATTAATATGCTTTAAATTCCTGGAGCCTTGTTTTTGCCAATACCTTCATTGTAGTTTGGAATTCTACTGTCAGTGCAATCAGTTTTAGATCATATCCTACCTTTTGAATTGGTGAACATCGACTATTTCTTTTGGGTACAGTGACTCTATGTATACGTTCCATCTTCTTTGATGGTTTCGGCATCATTCAACAGTTTACCTATGCAGTCCTTCAATATTGCAAGTTGAGGCTTGAATCTAGTCTTCCATTCTGTCAGCTTTAGAAATGCTGAGCGTGTGAGTCCTTTTGATTTTCTATCTCCAGATCTTCGTAGATTTCACTACAATAGTTGATTTTTTTCTTCTAGAGCTTCCTTTTGAAATTCTTTGTTCAGCTCTTTGACGTCCTAATTTTCTTCCATTCTATTTGTCATCTCTATGCTGGAGAGCAGTTTTAGAATCTGTTATGACATGTATTTTGGTCATTTCTTTCTTTCCTGTCTTTTAAATGGCTTTTTGCTTTCTTTCTGTATGATGTTCTTGGTGACATCCCACAGTTCTTCTGGTCTTCAGTCACTAGTGTCAAATGCATCAAATCTGTTTGTAAGATGATCTCTAAATTCAGGTGGGATATGTTCAAGGTCATACTTTAGTTCTCATGAGATTTAAAAAATTTCATTCAGCTCCAGACTGAATTATCCTATGAGTAATTGATGGTCTGTTTCACAGCCAGCCTCTAGTTTTGTTTTGGCAGATGATATTGAGATTTTCTACCATCTCTTACCACAGAGGTAGTCAATTTGATATCTGTGTATTCCATCTGGTTAGATCATCTTCTGGCACTGTATCTGACAATATTTTGCTTCTGTTCATAGCTTTCATCTTCTGGCACTGTATCTGTCAATGTTCCAAATCTATTTGTAAGTTTTCAGTGATTAAGCACTCAGAAGTCTTCTGCCTGTCCTTTTTTCTAATAAGTCTTAGTCAGGGAGCTCCATTGAAACCTGTCCACCATAGATAACTCTGTTGTTGATTAAAATGCATGTGGCTTCCAGCATCACAGCAACATGCAAGTCACTACAGTGTGACAAACTGACCAATGAATCATTGATTGGTCACAATTATGCATGTTGTAATGTCAGTTTGAAGGCTCTCTGGTAGCGTAGTGGTTACAAATAGGGCTGCGAACCACAAGGTCAGCAGTTCGAAACTACCAGCTGCTCCTCGGGAGAAAGATGAGGCTTTCTGCTCCTGTAAAGATTTACAGCCTCAGAAACCCTGTTCAGGGTCGCTATGGGTCGGAAACGACTCAACGGTACTTAACAACAACAACAATGTCAATTTGGAGTTCCGGTGTGGCACGTGGGCTAATGCGTCAGACTGCAAAGTTGTTTGAACTGCAAGGTTGGTGGTTCAAGCTCACCAGCTGCTCCTTGGAAACCCTATACAGGGT
>NW_006408523.1:26647913-26672027 GCF_000296735.1 Chrysochloris asiatica | reverse complement strand
TCTTGTTCATATGGTATCTCTTGAAATGGTTGAGTAGAGTAATATATATATATTTTTAATTCTTTTTCTTCTCCTTTTAATTTGGTAAATATGTGAGCATAAGTAGCAACTGATGTTATGATTTTCTCATTACAGATATTTTTTGACAAGTGTAAAAGTGTACTATCAGAAAAGTTTTAAAAGGATCTTTAAAGATTGTAGACAAGGATGTTTTAACTGAGGAGTTTCTTCAACAAATGAAAATTTGAAACAGTCTATTGCTGGCTGAATCAAGAATACACATGCATAAAATTTCAATTTCAATTTTGATTGTAATGTTGCTAGTATATTATGTATTTAACACACTCATCAATTAGGTCATAAAATTCAGAGGGAATAATAAAAGATTAAGTAGAATGGCATGGCTGAATACTAATAAAAAAAGAAAAGAAGGAAGGATTAAGCTATCTATTTATTACTGAAATTTTATGATTTTTTAGAGCAATATAGTATATATGATTCAGCTATTCAGGTGTTTTTTTTCACTACGATAAAGCTATATAAGTCGTCGTTCATTTTATATCATTAAGCAAGTGAAAATATGCACAGTATCATGGCCAAGCTGTCATTGTTTGTTGTTTTTGTTAGGTGCCATCGAATCAACTCTGACTTGGTGATCCTATTCCCACCAGAACAAAACACTGCCTGGTCCTGTGCCAGCTTCACAATTGTTGTCACACTTGAATTCATTGCAGCTGCCACTGTGTCACTTTATCTCCTTTGCGGTCTTCCTCTTTTTCCCTGACTTTCCACTTTACCAAGTAATGTCCTTCTCCAGGAACTGGCATCTCAGCGCTTGTTGGTGGTGGTGGTAAGTGCCATTGAGTCGGCTCTAACCCACAGTGACCCTGTATAAGGTTTCCAGGGAGCAGCTGGTGAGCTTGAAAAACCTGCCTTGCAGTTCAAATGGCTTTGCAGTCTGGCGCATTAACCCACAACACCACACTAGGACTCTCAGCGCTTAGGCGTCATTTAATTCAGTACAAACCCTAGTGATCTCATCCATTTAAAAGTATAATTAACCATACAAGTTTTTTGCAAATATCGCAAGTTTTATCAACCGTCTGACATTTCACTTGATTTATAGAACCACTAACTCAAATGGAATTTGTTTAAAAAGAGACTCATTTTCAATGGCTAAAAAAAGAGAGAGAGAGAGAGAGACTCATGTTAATCCATATCTGCAAAGACCAAATTAACAAACCCCCTCTGGTAACGTAGTCATTACGAGTCGGGCTGCGAACCTCAGGGTCAGCAGTTCGAAACTACCAGCTGGTCCGTGGAGAAAGATGAGGCTTTCTGCTCCCGTAAAGATTTACAACCTCAGAAACCCTGTATAGGGACGCTATGAGTCGGAACCGACCCCACGGCACAATTACAACAACAACAAATCGCAAAGTTGTAATTACTGTCATTGCCACCTCACCTTTCTTGTCTTTATGGGCTCTTGATTTTGCTTCAGCATGCATGCAGTAACATCATGGTCTAGCTTGTGTAGGTTGTTGTTAAGTGCTGTCGAGTCAGTTCCTACTCATAGTGACGCTGTATAGGGTTTCTGAGGAGCGGCTGGTGAGTTTGAAGCACCATCTTTGTGGTTCAAACAGACCTTGAGGTCCAGTGCTTATCCTATGACGCCACATCTGACCTATCTTACAGTTTCTTGTTTTTAAAAGAAACTCTAAATAGCTTTTCTTGTTGTTGTTGTTATGTGCCATGGAGTCGGTTCCGACTCATAGCGACCCTGTACAGGGTTTCCAAGGCTGTAAATCTTTACGGGAGCAGAAAGCCTCATCTTTCTCCCGCAGAACAGCTGGTAGTTTCGAACTGCTGACCCTGAGGTTCACAGCCGGATTCGTAACCACTACGCTACCCGAGCTCCTTAAGTAGCTTTTCTTAGGAGTAACCTTTTCCCAATCTAAATAACTCACGATTCTTGAGAGTCATTGATCTTTATAAACTTCCCATGCCTAATATTGCATCTATCATCTTTTAGTTGGCAATACACCTGCAACTGCTATGATTTCTGAGCTTACTTTTAGAAGTTTTGCAAATAGTTTTATTTTAGCCTCACTTTAAACTTTTTACTACACCTTTTTATTGACCACCAAATGTGAAAGTAATTTCTCTTTACTCCATATTCATAGAGAAATTAAAATTAGATAGTTCATTTTGCTTGCACTTCTTACGACATTGAATTTGGCACGAGTTAAACAGAACATATGGAACAGGACTGCTCATCACACAGTTCTATCTATTCTTTGTCATGGAAAATGAAAAGCCAAGTCGATTTTGTGCACATCTAATTTCAGAGTGAATTAGACCTAGGCATATGGTTTCTTGAAGAAACCAAAAACTGGCAAACATTCAAATCAATAATCCTCAAGTAATTATTTTAATAAGAACAGGGAAAACTGGTTTTCTAATAATAAAATTGGTTTAATTCCTCTTATATCTAAATTAGACCATGATAAAAGCACTTATGTTATTTTCTGAAGCAGGAAATTTAAAGGGAGGGCATAAGAAGCCATTTTAGCATTTATATAAGTTTAATTCACCCTTTCAAAGTGAATAGCACACTCATTTGCTAAATTCACATTTAGACATTTAGCTGATGAAGATTATGTCTGGATTGTTGTAGGATTTTGGCAAATGCCTATAGCTATTACTGCCAGTAATGAATGTGTGTACAAAGAGTATGCATTTTTCTTTAGGTATTTGTAAATGCTATTTGTTTCAGTGGAAGCAGCATCAATCTATATTTTATGATCTCACATATGAAATGTCCACTGTGCTAACTTTAATAAGATGACAGAGTTTTAAAAATATTTTAAATCATGTTTCCATATCTGTTAAAGATTGTCCCATTTCCCTACTGATCCCTTAAGTCAAGTCACCCTGTGGTTTATTCAACTACAACTTTATTAGAATACTGGATCACAGAAGCTTATATCTTGATTTCTCATTTTCTTTCATTCTCTTGACAAGTATTTTTTAAGAATATCTTAGATGTCACGCACTGTTCAAAATACTGAAGACATACCTGCTGCTGTCTAGTTGATTCAGCCTCAAAGAAACTCTTTGTTGTTTTTTGTCCATAGAATCCTTCTATAATACATGGATGAAGCTTCAAGGTATGGTTGCGGCAGGGCTGTTTGGGCATATTTACTGTCTACTCTTAGATGGAAAAGAGGAGAAAACCCCTCCTCTTAACACACATACAAGAAAACAAAATAGAATAAACAAAGAAGGAACCAACAAAGACGAGAAAATAATAAAGAGGAAAATATAAAAACAAGCAGCAACCAGACCAAAAAAATATATAATAACTCAAAAGAAAAAAAGAAGGAAAGGAAAATGGAGCTAAAAAGGAACACTTAAAAAACCAGGAAAAGGGAAGATGAAAATAGTAAAAAGAGTAATAAAGAAAGATCAAAAGGGGAAGAATAAGGGATAATGAGACTCAAGAAAAAGCAGGATCAACAAAAGTGAAGCTAGAAAGAATAAAATTCAAAGGAGCGTAAAGAGAAGAAGAAAGAATAAACAGACAAAAACAACAAAACAATTAAAAGGGAAAACAGAAACAAAATGAAAACAAAACCAGTCCAGCTTTTGGAACCAGAGGGAAAAGTCGGGGGACTCCTGCAAGCCAAGGAGTTCACAGGTGGGCTTGGGAGGGAATTGATAGCTGATTTCCCGGCCCTAGATGGGCCTAGATGTTATCTATATTCAGGGCACTCAGTCTGGGACTAGTTTGTGGAGGCTCTAGATGAAGCTGGTTTCAGGTCTGTTAGGACCACGGGGCAGTTGGGGACAGGGTGACTGGTTACAAGGGTTTCTGATAGACTTTGCTGGTCTGGTGACTCTGCAGGTTGTGCAGATATAGAATAGAGCTCACCTGAATCCAGGCACCCAAACTGTGCATCTGGTCCCAGTCCACACTGATGGCTCCCAACTCCCAGAGAACATGAAGTGGATGAAGCATGGGGTGGATGAAGATGGGTACTGTCTCCAGCACTGGTCACCAGGAGAGTGTGGGGAAAAAAAAGAAGGAATTCACCTTTTCCATCACCTTTGTATTTGTTGTCAGGCCACCTTCTGTCACCAAAGCTGATAACAAAAGTTGAAGATGGCTGCGCCACCTCTGGCCAGCTGTTCACAAGACAGTCTCCTTCTCTCATCATCCCTGCTCAGCTTCTCCTTTCAACAGCACTGAATTCACTTTTCTAACCTTTCCTCTTAAACTCAGGGTTCCAGGTTTTTCATCTGTGTCTGTTTCATTTGGTGTCTTGCATCTCTGTTGTCCCTATGAGTCAGTTCCTTTCCATTCAAACTGATGGTGTCATCCAGTCCTTATCCTATAGTCCCACATCAGGACTCTAGACACTAAAAAATGGTGGAGTGCAAGAATGTGTATATGATGATTGTTGTTAAGTACGATAGAGTCGGTTCCAACCCATAGGGACCTTGTATAGGGTTTCTGAGGAGCAGCTAGTGAGATTGAACAGCCAACCCTGTGGTTCAAACTGACTTTGAAGTCCAGCACATTAACCCACAGTGCTGCCCTGCAAAGGTAATGATACTCACAAGGAAAAAAAAAATAAAAAGATAATTAGCAGCATTAGCAGACCAGTGTTGGCCTTTGGGACACACCAGTCCACTCCAGTAACTCGTTATTCTCTGAATGGTCATCCTTCCGGCAAGACCTTTATTCTGGATCACATTTATTGGTGTGTAGAAACTCACTTAAGAGCCCTAATGTACTACTAAAATGTTTTTATAAAACTACTTATTTAGTTAAAATTATTCTTTGAAACTTTCTAATTTTTTTTGTTCTAAATAAGTTACTTAGTATAAATATGTGCACACTATGAAATTCTGCTAGCATAATCTAGCACTTGACATTACAGAAATACTTTTTTTTGGGCTTGTGGCCCCATAAAGCCTAAGCTAATTCCTTTAATTTTCATTCAAGGACATGTGTTTCATTAATGGCCTACTGTTTTAATTCTAAGAAACTATCTGTAGATTGTTGTTGTTGTTGTTGTTGTTATGTGTTGTGGAGTCAGTTCCGACTCATAGCGACCCTGTACAGGGTTTCCAAGCCTGTAAATATTTACAGGAGCAGAAAGCCTCATCTTTCTCCTGCAGAACAGCTGGTAGTTTCGAACTGCTGACCTTGCGGTTCGCAGCCCAGTTCGTAACCACTAAGCTACCAGAGCTCCTTAATCTGTAGATTAGAGTACATTTTTCTGATTACACAGACATTCAATGAACTATTATTCTTTTTGTTTATTATAATTTCATTACACTCAAAATTTAGATTCTTTCTTACTGGTCAGGCAAAAATGAACTTTTGATTCATGATCCACTTTGTGAGCATTTTTTGCCATTTTTCTCAAAAAAGAAAAAGACTATTCCAGAAAGTTAGTCATTAATTTTACTCTCTTAAAGCACTTTGTATGGAATTACTGTCACTTAACTGTATATGTAAAAAATGTTGAAATAGCCAAAGTTTTGTTATATATATATATATATATACATGATTTTTCAAAAGTTGAAATGACAAATCCTTGTTATACTTATTTTTTCAAATGTCAATACACTTTCAAATATTGACATTTACATAGAATTATTTTTTACATAGTAGTATTGGAATATATTTTATTGGGAGAAAGAAAACCAATTTATTTTAAAAAATATTATTGTTACAACTTCTGGAAATATTGGCCTGTAGTAGCAATATCCAAACAATCAAAAAACGACTCAGCATTTAGCTGATACAATCATACCGAAACACTATGGAAACATCCTTTCATAATGTAGAAAGGAGTCCTGCCATTGGCATTTATTATTAAGCTCTTCTGCATATGATACATAGATGCAATTTTTTCTCTCTCAGCATTTATATTTGGAAATCTGTCCAGGACGAAAAATATCCTTTAACAATCAAGGTTATCAGAAAAAACATCATTTAATTGTAACTCTTTCAGCACTAATTTTGTGTTCTGGTTATATGCAAATCAAAACCCTTCTCTTCTAAACAAGTGACTGTATTTTTAAATGGACAAGAATAAGAAATTATGCAAACACAATTATGTTACTGGTAACATTTATTTGTGAGTGTATTTATCACATGTTAACAGAGTATCATATATATGCTTTAAAAAATATGGACTCAAAGCTGAAGAATTGACGATGAATAACACATGTCCTATTGTTGTTGTTGTTAAGTGCCGTCCAGTCGGTTTTGACCCACAGCAACCCTGTATAAGGTTTCCAAGGAGTGGGAGTGAGCTTGAAACACAGACCTTGTGGTTCAAACAAGGCTGCAGTCCATCGCATTAGCCCACAGCGCGTAGCCATGGGTTAATGCACTGGACTGCAAGTGGTTGAAGCTCACCAACCCTATACAGAGTCACTATGAGCCCAAACTGACTCCATGGCACTAAACAACAAGAAAAACAAGTGAGGAAGACAAGGAGTCCCGGTGATGGTAGATTATGAGCGGGGCTGCTAACTGAAGGTCAGTACTTTAAATCTACCAGTCACTCCTTAAGTGAAAGGTGAGGCTTTCTGCTCCTATAAAGGTTTACAATCATGGAAACTTGTATAAGATTATACAGGGTCACTTTGAGTTGAAACTGACTCCATGGCACACAACCACCAACAACAAGTAAGGAAGACAAAAAAGTACTATGTGCTTTTGGTAGCGTAGTGGTTACGAATGGGGCCGCTAATCTCATGGTCAGCAGTTTGAAACTACCAGCTGTTCCATGGGAGAAAGATGAGGCATTCTGCTCCTGTAAAGATTTATAGCCTCGGAAACCCAGTAAGGGTCACTGTAAGTCTGAACCAACTCCACCGCACATAACAACAACAACAATTGTAACAATGAATGCTGAGGGTAAATATCTACATCATTTATTATACTCTTGGTGTGGCACTGTTAGATAAGTACTGAATTGCTAATCAAAAGGTCAACAGTTCAAACTCTTCAGAAACCCTATACTGGATTACTATGAGTCAGAATCAATTCAAAAGCACTTAACAACAACTATTATGAGGGTACTGGTGTTCAGAGATAGAATTCTTACCTTCCATTAGGATGGCTCAGATTTGAGTTCAGCTCAATGCATCTCATGCACAGCTCCTACTTTTATGTCAATGGAAGCTTGCATGTCGCTGTGCGGCTAAACAGGGTTCAGGAAGAAAGACCAGGTGATGTAAATCTGAAAATCATCAAACGGAAAACCCTATGGATCAAAAAATCTGATTTCCACTGATAAGAGGGATAGTACAGGTCCAGGCATCATTTTATTCCACTGTGCATGGAGCTGCTAATTCAATGACAGCTAACAACGGTGACAACAACAGTGATAGTTTCTATTGATCAAGAATCCACAGGGAACTTACTCAGGCTCTTCTAGGTCAACATGCCCAATGGGATTGCATTCAGACAGTGGTTGGAACTGACCAATACCTCTTTCTTTTTGTATGTAAGTTCAGGGATGATCATGTACCCTTTCCATATAGGTTAATTTGGGCTTCTTCATCACATGGTGTCTTCAAGGTAGCAGATGTGCTAGCATATATGTTCAAGGATCTAAATTCAAGAGTTCTGGTAACAAGGTGGGTAGAGAAACACCCTTTCTAACCTAGAGTTATGTATTCATGTTTGTGAGTGTGCATACATAAATGTGTGTATATGTCCCAGGGACAGGGGATCTGGTAGTGCTGTGGTTTAAACATTGGGATGATAACTGAAGCCTTCTTGTGTATGTGTGTTTATCTCTCACACACACACACATGCATATATATTAACATATATGTATGTATGTGAATGTAAATAATCAGAGTTTACTGATGTTATTACTTTTGCATATGTGTGATGGAAAATTTCTCTTTTATCACTTTTAATCTTCCTTTACATATAATATCATTGTTTTAAAACTTTTCTCTGCATTGATTTAAAACCCACATCAGAAAATATTACAATTTTGTCTCAACTGTCAAATAATTTACGTTTGATTTCAATCTGTTTTCCAGGTGTGTTCGAGTCTACTGCTCTATTATCCAGTTCATTAATTCTTTCTTCCGTCGTTTCCAATTTCCTATTAATACTACATGCAAATTTTTGTTTGTATTTTAGTTACTGTAATTGTTGCTAAAATAAGTTTTGGCTCTTATTTATGTTTTTTATTTTTTTGCTTAGGGTTCTTATTTTTGTTGAAGCTTTTTATTTTTCATTTTTTATGCAATAAAACAAATTTATTAAAATACTAATGATAGATATATGGACATTCACTGTAAAATTCTTTCAACTCTTCCATATACGTTAGACATATTTCATAAAAATATTTTATAAAATCTTAGAAATTGATTTTCTTTTTCTTTTTTTTTTTTTAGGATTTCTGATTTAAAGGAAGACAAGGCATGCAAGGATAGTTTAAGGGAAAATTATTCACAGAATTGTAGTTTTCTCAGTTTTATAGCATACCAGTTTGGAGCTGTGAATTAATGAGCTGGACTGCAAAGTTAGTGAGAGCTGCAAGGTCAGTGGTTCAAACTAACAATCCACTACATAGAAACTCTATACAGGGTTGCTATGGGTCAGAATCAACTAGATGGTACTTAACAACTACAACATAGTATTCAAAAATGTTTCCCTGGTTTTTATTATTGATGATTTTATTTATATTTCTTTGTAGATATAAGTATTAACTATCCTATTCTGAAAGATTCATCTAAAAATGTTGGACTAAGGATATCGCTATTGATATTGGCTAACTATTTTGTATATTTTCTAAATTAATAAACTTTTCCTTTTTCTTAGTATTTTGACTAATATTTGCTGTTGTTAAGTGTCGATTATTTGGTACTAACCCATAGTGACCAATGAGCTACTGGTGGGTTTGAATCACTGACCTTATGGTTAGGAGTCAAGTACTTATCCTAATGTGCAACATAATCATTTCCTTATGGTAGTAGCTCATTGAATAATCAACTAATATGTAAATTTAAAGTAGGAACAAATCCATTGCTTCTTATGGTTACTTTGGCCAATTACCAAAGAAGCTTTAACTAACTTGGTCATCAAGTCTTATTTGTTATATCTTCATGGCAAAATTTAGTTAATCACGTGGCTATCTGACTACCTCTTCATGCCTGGTATCTTTTCATTCTTTACGTTTGTTGTAATTGTTGCTAAATTACATTGAAGCGTTCGCATCAAGACTGCTTTATGGGTTTTGTTACAGAATTTTATTATCTTCTCATCTCAGAGTTGGCATCTATGGATGGTCTTGTTTTTATCCATCTTCAGATCTTCTTAACTCTTAGTATGATGATTGATTTGAAACCTTGAGTTTTCATAGTATTTATGAGACTGGATCATACATAAAACCTCTTTACCACTGTTCTTGCAAGGAAAGGATGAGAGATTGTATTGTGCTATTATCAGGTGGAAGCAGAACTCCAAGTTCTTCACTCAATCCCCAATGACACCTGAGAAGAGTTCCTCATTACTGCTGGGTCTGGGTAGGAATTTTGGCTCTCCTGTAGCCTCTACTAATTTTCTACTAAGAGTGGACCTATTATTGCTGGGTAAAATAATGACTTTTCATTTGGTCTTCTCAGACACCATACCAGAAAGGGGAGGGATGAATGCTCCATCACTTCAAGATGGAGTGAAAATCTAGGTTCTCACATGCTTTCTACTGATATTGTAAGGCCAGGAAATGTGTGACAGGCCAGTTAGTATGGAAGTCCTGACTTCCTACTCAGCCTTTTTCTTATATTATCCAGTGGAGATGATGGGGCCATTTTTTACAGCTTTGTTAGAGTAGAAGTTTAGGCTATCCAATTGCCTTTGCTGGTGCCTGTATTAGGAGTCTTCAAAAAGTTGTGAAAGATGGAATGAAAAGACAATGGATTTCTTGTACCAACTTTGTGAAGACCCCTTGCATGTGGGTTCACAGCTTTTCTGTGTAGTTTGCTGGAGTAGAACAACTTAGTCTAAGTCTTCCCTGTTTCACTATGCTGCCCCTTTCCTATTGTTTGGTAGAAAGTGCAGGTTTTGTTGGGGATTTTTCTGCCCACATCTGTGGATGTTCCCCTGAAGCTGGCTTCTTCACATCTGAGTCTTGACATGCGAGGGGAAAGAAAACCAAAGAACACATCACCATGGCATTCCTTGTGTCCAGAGGTCCTTACAGTGTCTGCTTTCTCAACCCTTTGGTGTTTTTCCTTGTTTGTTGTGTAGAAGTTTTAGTGACTTTAGGAATAGAAAAAAATATATATGTTTACATCATCATTGTAGACAAGTCATCACTGCATTTCCTTTTTAATAGTTTAGAAGCCAACCAAAAATGTGGAGTTGTATCTTTTGCTATCACTTCTACTTCTGCTTTGGTATATAAGGCAGATGAAATGATTTACTACAACCTCATGTTTTACATTTTCTCTGATAGAGCAAAACAGGAAATCAATTTGCTGTTAATATGGTTATTTAAGAAAAAGAAAGGAAAGATACAATGATTGCAACCTAAGTTCAATTTTCCAAAACCACACAAAAGACATTTCTAGGCCAAAGGTTTCATGGTTTTTTCTGATTCCATCAGGTAAAATTAAATATATCCTGAAGCTACAAGACTCAGAAAGAGCTTCTGGAATTTATTCTTTTCCTTTTTATCAGTCTTATTAGTAGCGTAGTGGTTACGAATCGGGCTGCGAACCGCAAGGTCAGCAGTTCGAAACTGCCAGCTGCTCCGCGGGAGAAAGATGAGGCTTTCTGCTCCCGTAAAGATTTACAGCCTTGAAAACCCTGTTCAGACAGGTCGCTATGGGTCGGAACCGACTCGACGGCACTTAACAACAACAATAACATTTGTTCCCAAACATATCAATCTTATCTTACTGAGTGATTCTTATGGTTTAGAAGAAGATAATCTTGATCCAAACAGCTATCAAGTCCTGCTGAAATTTTTGGGCATCTTCGTTTTGTTCTTGTGGTGCTGTAGGATAAACACAAGATTATACCACAAGATCGGCAGTTCCAACTCACCAGCAGCTCCTCAGAAACCCTATACAAGCTCACTATGAGAAGGAGACGACTTGATGGCACTTAACAACAGCATTTTGTTCTTAAGGTTCTTAAATGAATAATCTAAAATTAAATGTTTTCTTATATTTTTTCTACACATTCTTAAATGTCTCAGTTGATACAGTGCTGGTTTGCTTAGTTCAGTATTTTCCTTAACTGGTCATTGAAATGATTTAAAGATAATGTGCAAACTTACAAAACTAGAAACCTCACGTTCTTAAACAAATATCAAAATAAAACATTATCTCACTCTGCTCTAATACAGCATTCTCTTAAATTCACGGAGATAGTGCTAATTCATTTAGAAAGTAACTCCAGCTTTGCTGCTTTCTCAGTTTATTTCTTTTAAAAAGTATCTGTGTAAGCCAATTCAAATTTGGTGTTATTTACTAATATGAAAAATGCTTTTGTTATCCAAAAACTCTGGCTGAAAATTCATAATCTCCAAGCCAAAGACAATGATTAATGGTAAAAATTTAATAGTACTTAATTAGCTAGATTACTTATTCAATTTTAAGTAAATTCTAACAGTTACTTCATGTGTAATGGTTATTTACTCAATTATTATTATGATCCTAACCAAAAATCTGTTTAAAAATAACAACAACATAAAACAATGTAACAACTAAAAATGTTCAACTTCCACACATTTATGCAGTTTAGTTGTCTTCTATATTATAAGCTATGCAATAGGAAAATATATGTATCCACTCTTGTAGTTATATATATATATATATTTTAAAAAGGACAATGTATCCTTTTGAAATCATTATATACTACCATATTGGAAAGATAATGATATGAGAATTACAATTAAGGAAATTATGTGTATATACTTTTATTTATATCAAATCTTTAAATGAGGTGCCGTAGAAAAATCTATTTTTGAAAGATTTAATGTTCTGAAAAATCTCAATGAAATTATACTTTATTGTTTGGAGTTTTCATAATTTTAATCTCAAAAAATGTTAAAAATGGATAGAAATGAGAAGGGTTTAATGCATGCAGATTTCATGCATCTTTTAGTTGCCAAAAGAAAGACTGCCATTCAGGGGATGTGAGAAACCCATCAAAACAAGCTAAGTGCCAAAAATATGTGGAGCAAAATTGTTCCCTTTAGACTATCTGTGTATAGGCATATTTCAGATACTAAATTGGAATTTTGCTCATAGCCAAGCTAGAGAAATCCTGCAAAGGCTTCAGTGCTAAAAATATGCAGCCACACATTCTTTCCTAGTGCAGCATATACCACAGACATTTTGGGAATACCAAGCAGAGTGATCTGCAACATGATGCAAACTAGATGTTCCATAAAAACATTAATAACCTACTTATCTATGATTTATTGGTTTTAATTTGGTACCACAAATTAATGTTATTAAATATTTTCCTATATTTTGTTGCTTAATGTGTAGATGCCTCCCATTTATGTTTCTGATTTGGAGTATAAAGCTTACCATTTTTTTGCATTGCAATGCTGAATTTTTTATTTAGTTACTTAATTTGGCAAATGAATGTTGGTTACAGTTGCATAACATGATTAATGTAATGATGTCAATCAATTCTACACATGAACATTTCTAAGTTGGCAAAGGTTCTGATATACAAGAATAAGTCAAAAAGCATTGGTATACAATCATAGAAACTGTGATTAAACAAAAATATAAAAATTATTATTTCTTGGTATGTCCTCCACATACTCTGTATGTTCTGAAGGCAGTGTTTCCATCTCTTTAAATCTTCCCACAAAGAATTCTACACTTTGATTTACACCATGACAAACCAATAGTTTTAGTATCCTCTAGGGATTCAAATCATACATCTTATCAACATTCTTTCAGTTTGGTGAACAAAAAGAAGTCTGAAAGTACAAGATCAAGACTATAGGCTGGATGGGGCAAGATTTCCCAACAAAATTATCATATAGGGTAATTTTTTGTGACTCTCAATGGATGGGCAGGTATATTACCATGATGGAAAACAAATTCCTTGGTGAATATTCTTGTCCTTTTTCTCACCAATGCTAGTCTCAGTTTTTATTTATTTTTTTTTTGTTTTGTTTTTTTAATGTTTTATTGTGAATTGTGTGATACTCTACATAGGAGAACATCAGCTTTACACTCATTCCATCATCCATCATTTCATTGGCATAGTTGCCCTCCCGTCCATTCATCTTCACCCAACCAAGGGGTGTACCCTGTAAGCTTGCACTCCCCCACCCACCACAGTCCTCAGCCTCTTTCCATCTTCTGAACCCGAGTCCCCAGCCCCACCATCTCTTGATGTCATCTTCCCTGCCTCCATCTCAGGCCTCACCGCCTCTCTGGGTAGGATTCTGCTCTTCGCTCTTCTCTATCGATGGTCCCAGGGTCCTCGGCTCATAGACTGATAAGTTAATCACTCCCCTCTTTGCTACAAAATGTCCATCTTTAGATTTCCAACCCTCACAATCAGAATAACAATTATTCACCATTGCATCACAAGAGACCCATCTATATTTTGTTTCACCAGCCCTTCATGGGAGTAGAGGTGGAAGCCCAAACCACAACCAGACCTTCAGAAAAGGGAAATTTCTCCACTTGAAAGGACAAGAAGACCAGCCAGGAGCAGTTAGAAAACCAGAAGATACCTCTTGAAAGAAGGACTTACAGGAAAAATACAAAACAATAAGGGCAATCTGACTGTTACCACAAGAACATACAGGTGGCTTGCCCAGGAGACATCAAGGCAAGTGGTCAGATCCTCTCAGTGCAAATTCTCTTCCAAGACTAAGACACAAGGGAAATATACCCTTTGACTGACAACCATGCATGTCACCCAGAAGTGGAAGTGACCCGAAGAACATCAATGAAGGGGCGAGCTAAGCCCTACATCATTCAGCAAACTACTGTGAACCCGGGTGGAGACCTGGTCTGCCAGTAGCGAGGCAACATCTGGGGACTCATGGGCTCAGAGTCAATGACACAGCCACAAAGGTCTAGAGTGAAGAGGAGGGAGGCCAGCCGATAAAAAGAGGCCAGACAGATGTAAGAACACCCACACTTGCAGATGATACCCATTTAATTGGACTTCAATAACTGGATAAACAAAGCTCAACCCAAAGAAGAAAGAAGAGGGGCGGAAAAAAAAAAAAGTGTCATCTGATACAATTCAATAAACAGGACCTACACCTATGAATGCAGTAGCTCTAAAAAGGAAACAAACCCCTGCTGTAAGAACTATTCCCACTCCCTTCACACAAAGGGTAGACAGGGATGGGCAACTTGGACATTGGCTACCCAAAATGGGGGGAGGGATACAAAGGCAAGAAGTGACTGGCTTACAAGCTTTCAAGAGGGAACCTAGATCCAAAGGGCATGGAGCAAGGTAGAGTCTCCAGTGAATAGTGTCCAGCCTATTCTCAGTTTTTTTGTTTGTTTGTTTTAAACTTCTTCCAAATATGCCCCCATGATTGTATTGTGCCCATCAAAAGAATTTAGCATATATCCCCCAAACAGTTGCCATAACCTTCTTAGCTTATCTCTTTGCCTTGAATGTCATTGGTCTAGCAGATCTGCTCAGAAGCCAATCTTTTGATTGGACTTTTTTTTTTTTTTTTTTTTTTAATGGTACCCTAAGGAGAGAACTTCTCTGCAGCCATCTTCTAATTGCAGAGATATGTTTAAACATGTTTAAACACGTTTTGTTTGGAATAAACCTGTGTATATATTGAATGGAACCCTACTAGGAATATTTTTCACTACCTTTCATGTATGAATGTGTGTATGTATTTGTTTTCATCTATCTACCTATCTTTATAAACTGACCTAAAAAGAAAATCATATGGTGTCCACTATTTTTCTTTAATAATTTCAAAATGTTACATAGTGGCTTGTTTAATTTTGTTGTTACTGTAATGCAGAGCAGCTAATTATTTATTATCACCCTTGCAGCCCAATTTCTCCATTCTGTGGTTATTGTAAATCCTAACCTCTATGTGTATGATTATGGACCCATTTTGAAGTCAGTTGTTGAGGGGTAAATGTACTAGTCTGGAAATGTAGGATAAAGCAATGGACCAAAAGGTCGGTTTGAACCACAAGGTCGGCCATTCAAATTTACCAGTTCTTCTCAGAAACCCTATATACAAGGGTAAAGGTGGGACTACGGAGTAATGATTATAGTGAAATTAAAGTTTAAGAATGTGCCCATCTTACTCATTTTTTTAGGGGCAGGAACTGACTCCAATTTATAGGACCACATTGGATAAGTTCACTCTTTTGCCCTAGCTCTTGTATCTGGTTCATTAAGTCTGGACTCCATTTTGTGGGACTTTCAGCCCATCACTTGATTAGATTAACCAGCCTTACGCATCAACAGCTTGTCATCTGACATGCTGATTTGGGTTTCTCAGCTCCTGACACTATGTGGTTGAGAAATGTCCTCCAGTCTAATCTCTGAACTACAGATTTAGGACTTGTCAGCCTCCACAATTGCATGAGCCATTTCCATTGATGTTGTGAGTTCTATGAGATATTGCAGAGTCTTGCAGAATGCTGAGATTTGAGGGAGATGAGGAATAGTGATTGACATCAAGGACTATGAAGTGGTATGACATATTGGAAAAGTCATACAGTTGGGATATCTTTAACCTCCAATGCACAGGATCATTCTAAAAGAAATTATTCATGTATGTACCAACTTCAATTCTAGTAATTTTCCTTCAGGCAATAGTACAATATGCAATATATTTATGAAAAAATATAATTGGATTTAATATTTCTCTTCTATAGTTTTGTTTTACTTTGTAAATTAACCATTAAATAGCATTTGTTAATCCACTTATCCAAAGTCTTCCTATCATTTACAATGATGATAAATAAAAAAGTAATTTGGATTTCTTACAAAATTGCTTTCAAAGTTCCTGAAACACTTTCCTTTTCTATACAAATTAGATTTTATTTTCAGTGGATAAATTCAAAGATAAAACAGAAAACCTAATTTTTGGTAAATATTACTTATACTAGTTTCTGGATTGGAGACTTTACATATTCTTTAGTCTATTTATAGAAAATCTATTTATAAATTATGAATGAATATATGAATTTACCTATTTGTAGTATAGTTAACATATAAGAGCAACATCATGCTATTGGATGTTTTCCACCTCTCTTTTCTCCATAATGACAGTGTTGCCTCAAAGATGCTGTTATATTCAAAGTCTGTCATTTAGTCAGACTAAATGACATTTTGTGTGAGTGAGTGTGTACCTGTGTTTCATGGTAATAAACTCAAATTGACTTGCACAGAGAAAACTTGTTTAGAAGCTTTAGGGAAAAGATTATAAATAATCTAAAATATACAGCTATATCAAAAACATTAATTAATTCAACAAACATTGACTTTGCACAGTGTCAGATACTGGGTTAGTTATTAATAGTAACCAAAAGAGTATGCTGTTGTTAAGTGCTGTTGAGTCAGTTTCGACCCATAGCAACCCTGTACAGGGTTTCCAAGTAGTGGCTGGTGAGCTTGAATGAACAACCTTGTGCTTCACACAACTTTGCTGTCCAGCGCATTAGCCCACAGTGCTCCACCAGGACTCCAAAAGAGCATAGAGTTTACTAATTGTAATAATAAATTTGGAAATAGTAAACCGGTTTATAGAGCATGGTGATCTACAGCAAATGGTATTTAAATCTGAAGTATATATAAGATTTGTAGAAAAACAGATGGTGTAGCTGAGGGTACAAAATATGCAAAATACTTGTTGAAAGGCACCTTCAAGTTGCTGAAAGACTTGTGTTATCCAAATCCAGAAGTAGAAGTCGGTGTGAAATGAACACGGATTAAGACAGATTAAGTCACATATTGTCTGACGCTGGATTATGCTCTTAGATTTAAAAAAATAATAATGAAACTTTTTTAAAGGATAAGTAACTAACAGATGACTTTTTTGGTTTGGAAAAATAATCTTTGCTGATGTCATAAGACTAAAATGCATTCAGAGAATCCAGTTAAGAGGTACTGGAATGTACCAGGTAAACGACAGAGTTGCTGAGAAAGAGTCATTATGACAGTGAGTATCGGGAAACTGAAAGGTTAAGTCATTTACTGTTTTGTAAAAGTAGAATAATAAGGAAGATGGATATGATAAAGAGGATATGTTTCTGACTTGCTCACTTGCATAGAAAGTGGTGACTTGCATTGGAAGATGTCCAATTAGGCAAAGTAGAGGGGAAAGGGAGGTCATATTCTTGTTCTGAATATACTTATGCTAAGTCCTGGTGTGGCACTGTAGCAGGATAAGCACTGAACTGATAACCATAAGGTCAGCAGTTCAAACTCACCAGCCACTCCTGAGAAACTATACATAGGGCACTATAAATTGGAACCAACTTAATGACACTTAGAAATAATAGCAAGACACATTTAGTACTAAGCAAGGGGCTACTACGTAGATTTTGGCTTTTATCTGCATCTGGAAAGCAGAGAAGCCAGAGCAGTTGTTTTTGTGACGTGCTGTCAAGTCAGTTCCAACTCATAGTGACCCTGTATAGGGTTTTCAAAGAGCAGCTGGTGAGCTCGAACTGTTGAAGTTGCAGATCAAATGGCTTAGCAGTCTGGCCCATTAACCCACAGAGCTATACCAGGACTCCAGCCACAGCAGTAGAGGTTGTGAATCCCTGTAGGTAAACAGTATTCAATGGGTTGTGTGTAATCAGATTCCCTAGGGGTAATCTTAAGGAGCTCTGGTAGATTAGTAGTGTGAAGTGTTAATGCATACCCCCAAGAAATTCAAATTCATAAATAAGAACAATGAGCCCAAGAAAAGCAGAAAAAGCATCTAGAAGGGATGGAAACAAACAAGGGGAGAAATGTACACAGAAAACAATGAAAAAAAATATTTTAATGAGAAGAGTTGCTAATAGTGTTGGAAACTGGTGGGAGATAATAAAGTTTGTTTTGTTTTTTTTTTAAAGAAAGACTAACTTCTACTGGATTTAGTCTCATGGGGATCATTGCTGTAATTAATAATTTTGAACATTTTGAACGGGGGAGACTAGAATTGGTAACATCAACCTTCCAGTTGCTCATTCCAAAACTTTAAAATTAAGTTGTTATTTTTCTCATAACTTTCATCAACAATTTAGAACACCCACATGCCTCAATTTTCAACCTAACTATAGACAAGTTGGGCACCCTGGTGTGGCACTGTAGGTTAATGCGCTAAACTGCAAGCCATGCGAACTTCAAGGTCAGAGGTTCCAGTTCATCAGCTGCTCCTCAGAAACCCTATACAGGGTCGCTATGGGTCAGAACCAACTCCATGACACTTCACAAAAGCAACAACATAGGCAGGTTGACAAGAAGACACTAATACTTGTGAGGCATGCACACCATAGAATGGTCAAGGGTTTGAGGTCAAAAGGGCAGCCAGGACAAAGTTCAAAAGGGTTGGGAAAGAAGAATGAAAAAAGAAACAAGGAAGAAATTGAGTAGATGCCTTTATGTTGTGAGGAGTGCAATCAGTGAGACAAAACATATGTGTACGAACTGTTGAATGGCAAACTGATCTGCTATATAAACTTTCATCTGATTTGCAATAAAATACTTTAAAAAAAGAAAGAATTTCGATTGACTCTACTTTCACAATTCTAAAATTTTAGCATACTTCACCTCTTCTTCTGTTCCTGCCATTGTCCACGTCCCATTATTTCTTGCCAGGACAGCTGCTTTCTCCACTCTCCTATTAAAATTTGTACCCCACAGCGGTACAAATCATATCGCTCCTCAAATCACAGAAATAACTTACATTTTATTCAGAGTAAAGGTGAACGACTTACGATAATTCAATTTACAAGTCTCTGTATAAACTGTTTTTTGTTTTTTTTGTTGTTGTTGTTTTTTAACCTCCTTAAATCCATCTCCTCCTCATACTCTCAGCTCCTTCACTTACCTGTTGTTTATATTCATGGGACATGACAACCTCAGGTTCATTTGATTTTCACTTGAGGGTCTAAGCAGGTGGAGTAGTTAAGTTCTGGAACTTTGCTCCAAACTAAAACCAAATCCACTGCCATAGCGTAGATTCAATCCTTTAGGACAGAGTATAACAGGTTTTCCAGGCTGTAAATAAATATTTATTTCTCTATTGCTGACTATGCATCTTACTGCTGAGGACATTCTCAGTGGCATCAGAGAGTCCGAAAAAGAAATGTAGAGCCTAAGTGTCGTGTTTTGCAGTGTAGTGTTCAGGCTCACTCCCGAGAGAGATCACCCCTCTCTTTATATTGACTTAAGCAAAAGAGGCATGCTGCCTACATTAATTACATCGCTGGTTACGGAAGTACAAGCTGCCTAGGCTCGGGCCAGCACCGCTGATTCACTAGGACCGCCCTTCCGCAGAAATGGGCAAGAGAGTCTGACCCACTCCATTTTCCCCATAGTGAGGAAGCAGGTTGTCTCCCACAGTGGATCCAAACCACTGACCTTTCAGGTTAGCAGCCCTGTTGCTGTTGTTATGTGCTGTCGCTTCATAATGAAAGGGTTTCCGAGGCTGTTAATCTTTACAGGAGCAGAAAACTTCATCTTTCTCGGCGGAACAGCTGGTCATTTCGAACTGCTGACAGTGAGATTAGCAGCTGGATTCCTAACCCCTATGCTAAATTTATTGCACCTCAAGGACTCTTTGGAACCGGTTATTGTTTTAAGGTGCCACTGAATTGGTCCCAATTCATATGCACAGCAGAAGGAAACGCTGCCCAGTTCTGCACTGTCCTCACAATTGTTGTTAAACTGCATTTTTCCTTGGATTTTTTGAAGCACCTCATTATTTTAAGCTTTGTTTTTGTTTTTTTTTTTAATTCATATTTCTACTCTTACATTTCTAGAAGGAATTATTTTTTGTGTTTTTTTTTTCTCTTTATCATATTTTTTGCCTTTTTCTCCACATACAAAAGTTATTCATAGAATTTGTATTTTCCCATTCTAACTCTAGGACCAGAATTTAAATAAGATAATACCACAAAGCTCTTCCTGTGTTTTCTCTAAACAGCAAAATTCACTGAATAAAGTGATCTAAACTCCTAAGCTTCAACTTGCTAATAAAGAAAACAAATGGAGAATCATTGGCCACATTTAATTTTCCTTCCCTGCATGGCAGACAGCTGGGATAGAATTTGATTACAGAAATGCCAATTCCAATCTGAAAGAAGAGGGAACATATTAGGTTTCCAATAAAAAGATTCTCCCTATTATCAAATGTGAGGTCCCAGCGTGGTACTATAGGACAACTCTGGACTGCTGACCTCAAGGTCTGCAGTTCAAACTGTCAACCACACCACAGAAACCCTACACAGAGTTGCTATAGAATCACAACTAATTCTCCAGCACTTAACGACATCATCAAGTGAATAAGAGAAATAGAAAGACAGTGCTTAAAACCGTGGAATAGATTAGTCTGTCTAAGTGTTTTAGTATTTCATGTATGAAAACATACTTGGTTTACACTCTTAAGAGGAAAGGATATATTTTATAACAACTGAAAAACAAAAGGCATACCTAGTACTAAAACCAAAAATGAAACAGAAATACAAAGCAATGAGCTGGGTTGAAACTATAAGCTTTCAGTTTTTCCAGACTAGAATAGCTAGTGTTATCAGGGAGTGTGATTTCTGAGGTTTAAACAAGACTAACCAAAAGTTTTTAACACAACGTGGGCTTATGGAACCAGGTTGGTAGAGTTAAGCTAAAACTCTGGAAAAGGATCATGAACAGTAAAGATAGATAGAATCTATCTATTCAGTAAATGAGCTGATGAAAGGAAATGCAGATAGGTATCTATTGAAGCAATAGCGAATAATTGTTATCAGGACTGATTGTGAAGGTTGGAAATGTAAAGGTAGATATTTTGTAGCAAGGAGGGGAGTGATTAACTTTGCAGTCTAGGAGCGGAGGACCCTGGGACCATCAAGGGAGAAAAGCAGAGAGCGGGACCCTACCCAGAGAAGCAGTGATGCCAGAGATGGAGGCAGAGATGATGATGTGGAGAGATGGAGCGGCTGGGGACTTTACAGTCAGAGAGGGGCTGTGTGCTGACGACCGGCAGGCAGGCTTGCAGGGTATACCCTTTGGTTGGCTGAAGATACATGAAGAGAATTGTAACCATGACAATGAAACAATATAGGATAGGATGAATGTAAAGCTAATGTTCTCCCATGTAAACTATCACATAATTCACAATAAAACATTAAAAAAAAAAAGCAGGAGAAAAGGGACAATGCAACTTTCAGGAACTGAGTCTCTTATGTCATGTGATTTTATGATAAAATCTTATACTGCCTCAAAGTCCCCGCTGGGAAGTAATATTGTTGGAAATTTAAACCTACTGCCCAAGTGTGAGCTCAGAGGTCTAGGTGATAGAAAGTGAAGATTGTGCTCAGAAAGGGAGAGAAATAGAGATAACAAAGAAGTCATCTCTGATCTCACAAAAGAAAAAGTTTCCATCAAGTTGCAAAGCGGAATACCAAAGCTCATGAAGAAATGCAATGATAAAAATATATATAGTCAATATAATCAGCAACAAGAAGAGCAATTATTATTTCAGCTATATGAAATTCATTTTTATGTAAATGTGACTAAGAATTAAAAATACAAGCAGTCATTGTTTAAGAGTGAGAGCTATTCCTATGTTTTTGAAAATCGAAGGTAAGCAGAATTAGTGTCTATGGTTATTTCGCTGTTGCAGTTAGGTGCTATCCAGTCACTTCTGGACAATAGCGACCCTGTGCACAACAGAACAAAAAGACGCCAGGTCCTCAGCCATTCTTTTTTGTTGTTGTTGTTCTGTTTGAGCCCCTCTTTGCTGCCACTGTGTTAATCCACTGAGGATCTTTCTTTTTTTCTGCTGACCTTCCACTTTACCAAGCATGATGTTCTTGTTCAGGGTTGGTCCTTCTTGATAACATGCCAAAAGCACATGAGACAAAGTCTCACCCTCTTCACTTTTAAAAGAGCATCCTAGCTGTTTTTATTCCAAGTCAGACTTGTTTACTCTTCTGACAGTCCATGGTACTTTCAATATTTTTAATCAACACCATAATTGAAATGCTTCAATAGTCTTCCATTTTATTCTCACCTAGTGTAAGAAACTAAGGTGCTCTGGTAGCGTAGTGGTTACGAATCAGGCTGAAAACCGCAAGGTCAGCAGTTCGAAACTACCAGCTGTTCCGCGGGAGAAAGATGAGGCTTTCTGCTCCCGTAAAGATTTACAGACTCAGAAACCCTGTACAGGATTGCCATGGAGTCTGTTCTGACTCATAGCGACCCTGTACAGGGTTTCCGAGGTGGTAAATCTTTACGGGAGCAGAATGCCTTATCTTTCTCCTGCGGAGCAGCTGGTAGTTTCGAACTGCTGACCTTAACATTCACAGCCCGATTCGTAACCACTACGCTACCAGAGCTACCAGTGATCCTGTATTGGCTTTCTGAAGTATGGCTGGAAAGTATGAACCACCAACCTTGTGCTTCAAACCAAGCTTGTAGACCAGCACATTAATCACAGGGTCACACCAGGGCAATTAAGATTTGTCCATAAAGATGAAGATAAAGATGTTTGACACAGGGAACAAGCATAAATTGCTACTATTTGATGTACTGGACTTTTGCTAATGGATGTAGTTGCTCAACATTCCAACAGAAAGGAAAGGACTCTTCACATCAAGGATTAGGCTTCCCTCATCGGTACATTGGGTTGATAGGGATGGGAACCTTAGACATTGGTTATAAAAAATAAGGGGGCTATAACGGTATAAAATGACTGGCCTACTAGCTTTCATGAGTGTGCTTAGTTCAGAATGAGGTGGGTAAGGTAGAATTCCCATTGAATCGTTTTCTTCTTTCCCAAATGTGTCTGGTGAAAGGGATTGAGAAGGATGTGTATAGGATTTTATGATTAAATTATGTGTAATTGTTATTAGGACTAATTGTGATTCTCAGAACTGTAAATGTAGAAGATGTATAACTAACAGAGGGGAGGAGCTAGTCTTCCATTTCAGTAACAGAGGAGCCTGTGACCAGCAATAGGAAAGAACATGAGGGGAACATGGGATTCTAATAAAAAAAAAGTGGAGACAGCAGCAGAGGTAATGGCATAGAACGATAGAACAGCTGAGAACTCTAGGTCCAGGGACTGAGAAAGACTGTGTGCCTTCCGGCAGGGGCTGACTTACAAAGTGTGCCTCTTGGGTAATTAAACGAATATGTATTTTCTGTTTTGCATGTGTACTTCAAAAAAAAAGGGGAGAGTATAGAGGTAAATATTGTTGACTGATGGTACATGGAGGGGATTGTAATCATTGCAATCAAACAAAATATGATTTATTGAATGTAAAACTGATAATCTACCCAGTAAATTTTCACTCAATTCACAATAAAAACTTAAACTAAAACAGTACCTGTGATTAAAATCTCACTTTGGAATAAATCTTCTTCTTAAATTAAAGAGGTAGTATAATTGTCAGGATGGCTAAGCTTCGTCTCTCATACTTTGGACATATTGTCCAGAGGAAACAGTCGCTGGAGAAGGATGTCATGCTGGGTAAGGTGGAGGGTCAGAGAAAAAGATGGAAGACCTCTAACGAGATGGATTGGCCAGGTGGCATCATTGATGGCGTCAAGTGTGGCAGTGGTAGTAAGGTTGGCCCAGGATCAGACATTGTTTCGTTCTGCTGTGCATGGGGTCGCTATGAGTTGGTCACGACTCGATGGCACCTGACAACAACAACAACAACATAATTGTAAGGAATACCTTTTTGTCTCCGGACATGGATTAATTTTACGTGTGTGTTAGGGTGGATTGGGGTGGAGTCATTTAGTAGTGTCTAAGGAGATCTGGAAATGGTTAATGTTCAACCATTTCAAGAGATACCATATGAACAAGAGCCAATGATACTCAGAGAGGAAGTCCAAAGTGCATTGAAAGAAGTGGCAAA
>NW_006408523.1:26635640-26646558 GCF_000296735.1 Chrysochloris asiatica | reverse complement strand
TCGGTTTCGACTCGATGGCACCTGACAACAACAACAACAAGGAGATCTGGCAGCTAGTGGTTACAAATCGGGCTGTGAGCCACAAGGTCAGCAGTTCAAAACTACCAGCTCTTCCTCAGGAGAAAGGTGAGGCTTTCTGCTCCTGTAAAGATTTACAGCGTAGGAAACCCTATACAGGGTAGCTATGAGTCGGAACCGACTCCATGGCACACAACAACAACAATGGGAGTCCTGGTGTGGTGCTGTGGGTTAATGCACCAGTCTGCAAAGCCATTTGAACTGCAAGGTCTGTGGTTCAAGCTCACCAGCTGCTCCTCGGAAACCCTATACAGGGTCTCTATGGGTCGGAACTGACTCGACGGCACTTAACAATAACAACAACATAGGAGCTCTGGTAGCATAGTGGTTATGAATCGGGCTGTGAACTGCAAGGTCAGCAGTTCGAAACTACCAGCTGTTCCGTGGGAGAAAGACGAGGCATTCTGCTCCCATAAAGATTTACAGCCTCGGAAACCCTGTACAGGGTCACTATGAGTCGGAACCCACTCCACGACACATAACCACCAACCACAGGTTCCCCTCTCCCCCCTTAGGACATCCCTATTCATAATGAAGAAATCTACAGGTTTATGAAGATCCTTTCAATTAACATTATATATAACTATGTGTTTTTGTGTTTTTTTTCTGAATATAATTAGTTTTTAAATTTTCTAATCAAAGAGTTAGACCCCATATCAAAACCCTATGTGTGCTGTTTCAGATTCAACAACAGACAATAATAGGGTTTTGCTTGACAGGGTGAGGAAGCATGCTTTTCATAATGGTAGACTGGGTGAACAATCAGTGTATTGTAGATTTCTGGATGTGCATGTCCATATGCATAGCTATATTTCTAATCAGGTGCCTCCATTCAGAGACATTCCTATGGGAATATTGAGGTGTTTCCCAAGTGCCTCCAATGATATTTCTTATTCTAGGCCTTGACTGAAGGATCTCTGGTAGCAAAGTGGGTTAAGAGTTGAGCCGCTAACCATAAGGTGAAGGTTGAAATCCATCAGTTGCTCTGTAGGAGAATGATGAGGCTGTTTGTTCCCATAAAGATTTGCAACCTTGGAAACTCAATGGAGCAGTTCTGCTCTGTCCTATAGTACCTTTCCTTTGAACTCATGACGGCTCCATTGTAGTGGGTTTTGTAGGGACACTATTTATTACAAAACAAACATTGAGAGTTTTAAAAAAAATCAATGCATTTTTTTTTGGTTAAGACATAAAAATCTATAATTTTCAAAAGTACTCAAGTGTCAGATTAATGTTAAATTAGGGAATGAATGGTTCATATACCTTCATTCAAAATCTAGTTGGAGATCTTACCTTTACCAATTTTATTCAATAACCTGCTAAATTACAATACAATCTGCTAGGTGATATTATTTTTAGCTACTTTTATTAACAATATTTTATGTGTCAGGCACTAGGCAAACACCACAGACTACAATCTACACCACTGTTTCATCAATATTGTTACTGTTTAAAAACAAAACATATAATTTAAATGAAGTTTTGAGTTTTTCTGTAATGTATTCAAGATTCCTGGACAGTTTTCTTATCTGTTTCTCAAATTTGAAGACATTTTCATTCCACGATCATTTCTCTACAGTCTTTGGCTTAACAGACATTAATCTATTTTCCACAGTTTTGTAAACCTTATGCAATCATTCTACTCCAACCTATAGGATCACTGTGAGTTGGAATCAACTCAATGGCATCGGGTTTAACAGTCCACTTGTCACCACCAAATGGAATCATTTAACAGATGGCAATATCTCCTGCCCACAACCCATTAAGTATAGACCTAGGAATGTTGCCTCTATACTACCAGAGCACTTATTAGTCACTGTTGTTAGGTGCCAATGTATCAGTTCCAACTCATAGAAACCTTATGAACAATAGAATGAGTCACTATCACTGACCAGTGCTGTGCCAGCCTCACAATTGTTGTTAAGCTCAAAACACTGCCTGGTTGGTTCTGTGCCATCCTCTCAAGTGTTGTTGTTATACTAAAGCTCAATGTGGTGCCACTGTCTCAATTGATCTCATTGGAGATCTTTTTCCTTTTTTCTGAACCTCCACTTTACCAAGCATAATTTCCTTCTCCAGGGTTTGGTACCTCCTGAAATATATCCAAAGTATGAGAAATAAAGTCTTGCCATCTGGGCTTCTACTGAACATTCTTCCAAGATGTATTTGTTTGTTCTTCTGATAATCCTAGGTACTTTTATTAGTCTTCTCCAACACCATACTTCAAATGTGTTAATTCTTCAAAGGTCTTCCATATTCATTGCACAACTTTCACATTCATAAGAGGTTATTGAAAATGTTATGACTTGGGTCAGGATCAACTTTGTCCTTAAACTGATACCTTTGCTCTAAAGAGGTTTTTGGCAGCCGATATGCCTTATGTAATAAGTACATCCTTTTGGCAAGGTTGAAATGTTTTTCCTGTGGCAGGCAGTGCTATTGTCCTTTCATAGAACTGGGAAGGCATTGCCCACCTACCCCTTGCAAAAGAGGTTACATAGACAAAAGGCTTACACAGGTAAAATAATTGGTATTATTTACTAGTATAGGTGGTCTCAGAGTGATAACATCTGGCTCCCACCTAATGATTAAGGAAGATCCCCAAATAAAATTGGACAGAGCTTTCAAACAAAGACAGCTAGGAAGAAGAAGAAATGGAAAATTTCTGATTACTTGATGAAAACCTTGATGAATAGCAGTAAAACTGTCAGCATGAAAATGTTTAAATATTGAAACACAATGGAGAGCACCAGAATATTGTCAAATGTATCACCTAACGAGCACTTCATGTGAAAGGCACTAAAAATACAACTGGGGAGGAGCTGTCTCATCAAAGTAGAATTGACCATGATGATATGAATGGAGTAAAGCTTTCAAGAACTTCACTTGCTGATGAAGCACAACTCAAAAATGAGGAGAAACATCTGCAAACATACTTTAATAATTGGATCATAAAATGCACAAAATACAAATATGGGAAAATTTAAAGTTGTCAAAAATAAAATGGAGGGGTTTGGAGGCCTCTTCTGTCCCCATTCACCGGAGGTGACCAGTGGCGGCCAGCAGAGTGTCAGGCACAGGGAGCCACCACCAGGAATGAATTTGTAGTCTGCTGTAGTAAAACACTGAAGACTTTAAATGTTTCCTTGCAGAAAACTCAAACTTTAAATAAGTGCTTATGAAGAAAGAGAAGGCAGGAAGCTAATGTCTGTCTCAAGATACAGGACAGCTGTTTGCTCATCAACCTCAACTGTGTGTCCAACTGAGGAACATGGTTCAAACTAATCACATCCAAGAACCTATGCCTTGTTCCACTGGTGGTGGATTTTATGGATATCTTCGTACAAACGGCATGTGTTCAGTATTCTATAAAGAACATCGTCAAAGGCAGAACAGTAGTAATGGTAGAATAAGCCCACCTGCAACTTCTGTCTGTAGTCTGTCTGAATGTTTACCAGTTCAGTGCTCTGATGGCAGTGTTCCAGAAATTCAGTCTTCATCATTAGACTTTACATCTTCTTCTCATTCAGATTTACATCTTCATCTATGCAGCCAAGCCCTGCATCAAATCAGTCAGCTTTACCAGTGACTGTAGCATCACTGTAGCATCTTCCCAAGTGGACAGTACACCTCTGGACAAAGCAATACCTGAAACAGAAGATCTGCAAGGACCCAGAGCAGAGGCCTTGTTCCTCTTGAATATGATCCTTCTTCTTCAGTATCAGATACAGCACAGCAGCCATCCAAAGAGTAAAACAAGTTTACTGAAAAACAAAAACAGAATCGCTGTTTCACAGGCAGGAAGAAAGTGGGACTTAATGGGTTTGAATGCCGGTGTGGAAATGTTTACTGCGGGGCGCACTGTTACTCAGATGTACTCAATTGCTCTTACAATTACAAAGCTGATACTGCTGAGAAAATCCAAAAAGAAAATCCGGTAGTTGGTGAAAATATCCAGAAGATTTGAACTCCTGCTGGAATACAAAATCCTTTGATCATCTGCAAACTAAAAATTGACTTGAGCTTTTTTCAGTCATTGGGAATGTAGAGCAATTATCTTGCATAGACCTTTTAATCATGAATGTTATAGAAGAATAGATTTTTGTTTTTGTTTTGAAAATGACTCTGAACATTTATTTCCATTGCAATTTCTGTGGCTGAAAAGACTTAAGTAAACTTTACAAGTATTATCCTTTTAAGATAATTTTAATTTTAGTTGAGTGCAGAGGGCTTTTTATACCAAATGTGGAAAAATTTTGGAAGGCTGTGATTTTTTTCCAGTATTAAACATGCATGCATTAATCTTGCAGTTTGTTTTCTTACTGTGTATACATATATAACTTTTCTCTGCATCACAAATTACTCTTTCGACAGTTGTTGTTAGGTGCCATCAAGTTGGTACCGAACCATAGTGACCTTATGCACAGCAGAATGAAACACTGCCCAATCCTGGGCCAAACTCACTACTATTGCCACGTTTGAGTACATTGATGCTGCCACTTGGCCAATCCATCTCATTGTGGAACTTCCTCTTTTTCTCTGACCCTCCACCTTACTGAACATGATATCCTTATCCTGTGACTGATCCCTCCTGGCAATATGTCTGAAGTATGAGAAACGAAATTATCAAATAACTGAATGTATCATTTTGGCTGCTTCTGTTTTCTCATTAACAAAGGTTATAGATATATTAGCAGGTAGTTTCTTTGCACCCACTATTTATGTCTGAATCACTTGTCACAAGAGTGTGTGTGATGATGAGATTCTAAGTTTGTGTGGCTTAAATTTTTTTGAGCAAGGGAAAGGAAAACTGTATACATTTTCATTAATGACTACAGGTTTTTTCCAGAATACGTTCATCAGTCTGTGTATACAATATGAAGAATGATCTGAAGTAATTGTGTTGTATTTATATTTATTTGCCTGTCTTTGATTAAATAAAAAGGAAAATCAAAGGGAAAAAAATGAAAAGGAGTGCATAAATATAGATATCCTAGGCATCAATGAGCTGAAATGGACTGGTACTGGCTATTTTGAATGGATAAGTGCATGGTATACTATGGCAGGAACGATAAATTGAAGAGTAATGGCATATCAGTCATCATCAAAAAGAACATTTCAAGATGTATCTTGTAGTATAACATTGTCTGTGACAGTATAATAGCCATACACTTACAAGGAAGACCAGTTAATATTAAAATTATTCAAATGTATGCACCAACCACTAAAGCCAGAGATGATGAAATTGAACATTTCTACACACATCTTCAAGGAGCTCTGGTAGCTTAGTGATTACGAATTGGGCTGCGAACCTTAAGGTCAGCGGTTCGAAACTACCAGCCGCTCCATGGGAGAAAGATGAGGCTTTCTACTCCCGTAAAGATTTACACCCTCGGAAACCCTATACAGGGTCGCTATGGGTCGGAACTGACTTGATGGCACTTAACAACAACAACAACACACATCTTCAATATGAAATTGACTAAACTTACAATCAACATGTATTGATAATTACTGGCAATTGGAATGCAAAGGTTGGAAAGAAAGATGAAAGATCAATAATTGGAAAATATGTCTTTGGTGATAGAAATGATGCTGGAGATCATACGATATAATTTTGCAAGACCCATGACTTCTTTGTTGCAATTATCTTTTTTAAGAAACATAAAAACCATGTTGGAAATCCCATAGAGGGGTAGCTATGAGTCCAAGGGAACCGGCGGCACTTAACAACAACAACAATACACATGGACTTAACTAGATGGACTACATAAAAATCACATTGGCTACATCTGTAGAAATATAAGCTGGGAAAACTTCATATCATCACCCAACAAGAAGGCCAGGAGCAGACTGTGGAACCGACCACCAATTTCTCACATGCAAGTTCAGGCTGAAGCTGAAAGGAATTAAAACAAGTCCAAAAGAACAAAAACACAGACTTGAACATATACCACCTGATTTAGAAATTATCTCAAGTATAAATTTGATGATGTAGATACTAATGACTGAAGACCAGATGAGTTGTGGAATGACAACAAGAATGCTATACAGGAAAAAAGAAAAAAAGTCATTCAGAAGACAAGAAAGCAAGAAGAGACAGAAATGAATGTCATAAGAGACTCTCAAACTTACTCTCCAGCATAAAGATGCTAAAGTAAATGTGAAAAATGAGAAGGTAAAAGAACTGAATATAAAATTTCAAAGGACAGCTTGAGAAGACAAAGTCAAATATTCTAATGAAATGTACAAAGACCTGGGATTATAAAGTCAAAAGGGAAGAACACACTCAGCATTTCTCAAGCTGAAAGAACTGAAGAAGAAACTCAAGTCTGGGTTTGGGATATTGAGGGGTTTTCTGGGCAAAATATTGAATGATGCATAAAACATCAAAGAAAGATGGAAGGTATATACAGTCATTGTACCAAAAATAAATGGTTAGTGTTCTACCATCTCAAGTGGTAGCATATGATCAAAAGTCACTGATATTGAAAGACGTCCAAGTTGTATTGAAGTCATTGGCAAAGAACAAGGCTCCAGGAATTGACTATGCAAATTGAAATCTTTAAATAAACTGAGGCAGCACTGGAGACACTCACTCATCTATGTCAAGAAGTTTGGAAGACAGCTACCTGGTCAACTGATTGGAAGAGATTCACATTTGCACCCATTTCTAATAGAGATGATTCCCAAATGAATGCAGAAATCATTAGACAATATCATTAAAACTGCATGCAAAACAGTTTTGCTAAAGATAACTTAAAAATGGCTGTAGCAGTATATTGACAGGCAGCTACCAGAGGTTTAGGTCAGTTTTTGATGCTGATGTGGATCAAGGGATATCACTGATGACATAATATGGATCTTGGCTGAAATCAGAGAGTATCAAAAAGATATTTAGTTGTGCTTTATTGACTATTTAAAGACTTTTGATTGTGTGGATCATGAAAAGCTATAGACAACATTGTGGATAATGAGTATTCCAGAATACTTAATTATGCTCATGAGGAGCCTGTACATAGACCAAGAGGTAGTTGCTTGAATAGAACAAGGGGAACCTGAATGGTTTAATATCAGGAAAGGTGTGCACCAGGGTTGTATTCTTTCATCATACTGATTCAACCTTCTTGCTGAGCAAATAACTCAAGCAGCTGAATTATATTAAGAACAAAGTGACATCAGAATTGGAGGAAGACTCATTAACCACTTGTGATATGAATATGATATAACCTTGATTGTTGAAAGCAAAGAGGACATAAAATACTTATTGTTGAATGTCAAAGACCACAGGTATCAGTATGGTTTGCACCTAAATGTAAAGAAAGCAAAAAGCTTTACAATTTGACCAATAAATAACATCATGATCTATTGAGAAAAGATTGAAGTTGTCAAATACTTCATTTTACTTTGATCAACCATCAACACTCCTGGAAACAGCAGTCAAAATATCAAACGAGGGGACTTCTGGTTTGGGGGCAGGGAAAGCAGAGTGAAAACTCCTCTGCCAAAATCCCAAAAAAAGCAGAGAAAGAGCAGTATGCAGAAAAGCTGTGGCACTGTTGGTCTTGTTTCAGTTTCCAGGCACAAGTTTCCCTGCACCTACCTGGGAAGAAATCTGCCTGTGTAAGCAAACTACAGTGATTTCTGAATCGATCCAGCCATGGCGACTGGCAGCCACAAGTTCTAAGGCTGGAGGGCGGGGCCACAGCCAAGGAGAGGCAGTGACCAGTGCTAGAAGCTGCAGAGCGGCACATCTGGAGGGAGAGGTGTGACCGAATTTTCATCTTTCACTTTTCATTTTTCACGTATATCTCCTCTTCACCCTGATTGTGCCCTCATTGAACAGCCCAGGCACCCTCAGGCAGACAGAGGCACACCCCCAAAAGGGTACAGCTTTCACCCATAGTTTCCCAATGGCACAGATAAGAAACCTGCAAGCTACTTCTTATGATGTTCTGACCCTGGGAACAAGTCCCAAAGTTGTAGAAGGCTTGATCCTTTATCCTTGACTGCACAGCAAAGGCCAGTGGACAGTATCAATCACAATTTTATTTTTGTTTTTAATAGTGGTTTCTGTCTCTGCTTTTATATTGTTTCTGTCTTTGGTCCTTGTGGCCTTACTCTTCTCCCGGGGGTTGGAGCTTTCTCCCCCTACCTTACCCAAGAAGATATAGCAACTGTGCCCATATAGCCAAGCTATATAGGGGGAGAAAACTCCAACACCTGGCAAGAAAAGACAGCAACTGTGGCCATATAGCCAAGCTACAAGCATACCCTATAATACCCCACCATCTGGACAAGAGCCAGAACCAGCTACTAGCCATTACATGTGAAAAGGGAAACCTATCTCTACATCATAGCCACCAGGAGACACTCAGCAAGCTTAATAGCAAAGCAACATACATCCATTTAAGAATTAAAAACTCACATAACTGCTGAAAGTGTCCAAGAAAACACAATTAAAGATCTCAACACATGGCCAAAAGCAGAAAAAAGTAACTGAGACAAATGAGCTGGAAGCAGACACAGATTTTCTGGTAGAAAAGTAGGCTGCATATCTACCTGAGAAGGAATTCAGAAGAATGATATGGAAACAAATTCAAATACTCTGAAAAGGGGTGGAGGAAATTAAGGAAGAAGTACAGGAGCAATCAATACAAAACCTGCACAAAGAAGTCCAGATGATTTATAATAAACTATCAGAAATGGATAAAACACTGAAAGGGCAAAGGAGTAGAATGGAAGGGATGGAAGCCAGAACCAGTAAGCTAGAAGACAAATCTCTCAATACTGCTAAGATAGAAGAACAAGCAGAAAAAAGGATTAAAACATCTGAAGAGAGTCCAAGATTCATGCTGGATAAAATAAAGAGGAATAACATAAGAATTATTGGCATTCCAGAACAGGAAGAATCACAGAAGTCCACAGAAGCGATAGTTGAAGAGCTTCTGGAAGAAAAATTTTGTAATATCTTGAAGGACAAGAAGATAAACATTCAAGAAGCTGAACATACCCCAGGAAGGATAGACCTCAAAAGAAAATTACCAATATTTTAATCAATAATAAAAATAATCAAGCTCTCCAAAATCAAAGACAAGGAAAGAATCCTAACAGCAGCCAAAGAAAAGAGAAGTGTTACCTAAAAAGACAAGCAAATCAGATTAAGCTCTGACTTCTCAGCAGAAACCATGCAGGCAAAGAGGAAACATATATAAAACCCTAAAAGATAAAGAAAACAACTGCCAACCAAGGATTTTCTATCCAACAAAACTGTCAATCAAATATGATGGTGCAGTCAAAACATTCTAGGCAAAACAGAAGTTTTAATAGATTTTGTTAAAGCCAATCCAGCACTTCAAAGCATCCTAAAGGGAGTTCTTTGGAATGAAAACCAACAAGAACAGACAACAACCAGAGATTGACAGACATGGCAACACCACCTGGAACTCGGTAGACAGATAGCAGAGTTCACAACAGAACAAAATTACAACAATGAATTCAGAGGACCTGTAAGGCCAACCAAAGATCAAAATATTAACAATGTCAAAGAAGGGAAAAAATATAGGAATCGAGATCTAGGTGGTGAAGTTGAGTAGATGGCAGCATACAATAGATTATCTTAAATGCAGGGAAAATTTAACAGACAATAGGGTAACCCCAATGAACATTACTACTACACAACTTACCATGCAAATGAAGATCCAAGCAGAACAAAGTAACATTAAAACTAAGAAGAAACTGACAAGAAATAGCACAAAAAACATGAATGCAGCACAAAAAGGCATGCAGAACAAAGGAACAAACACCACCACAAAAAATTTAACATAATGACAGCAGTTAATCCATACCTATCAATAATTACACTGAATGTCAATGGATTAAATGCACCAGTGAAGAGATAGAGAATGGCTGAATGGCTAAGAAAACAAGACCCTTCAATATGCTGCCTGCAAGAGCACAACTTACACAACGACAAAAACAGACTAAAAGTTAAAGGATGGAAAAAAAGATAAAAAGCTAACAGCAATAAGAAAACAAGCAGGTGTGGCCATACTAGTCTCTGATAAAATAATTTTTTAGGCAAAAACCAGCATAAGAGATAAAGAAGGACACTGTCCCATGATTTAAGGGTCAATTGAGCAAGATGACATAACCATAATTAATATTTACACACCAAATGAAAGAACACCAAGCTATATAAAGCAAACTCTACCAGAATTTAAGAAAGAAATAGATAAATCTACAATTATAGTCAGCATGGATAAAAGACCGAAATGTGAATCACAGAATTACAAAGGTTGTTAATGAAAAAATAGGGGGAAATGTGAGAGCTCTAATACAGAGACTACCAAACATTTTGAAACTTACAAAAACAAAAAAAGACAAAATGGATCAATGGGACATACTAAAAATTAAAAACTTATGTACATCAAAAGACTTCATTAAAAGAGTAAAATGGAGCCCACAGAATGTGAAAAAATATTTTGCAATGACACATCAGATAAGGGACTAATTTCTAAAATATATAGCAACCTACAACACCTCTACAAGAAAAGAACAAATAATCCTATTAAAAAATGAGCACAGGACGTGAATAGACACTTCACCAAGGAGGAGATCCGGGCAGCCAACAAACATGAAGAATTGTTCACAATCACTAGACATTGATGTCAGGTGCCATCGTGTCAGAACCGACTCATAGCGACCCCATGCACAGCAGAATGAAACAATGTCCGATCCTGGGCCAACCTCACTACTGCCGCCACACTCGATGCCATCAATGATGCCACCTGGAGGATCCATCTCATTGGGGGTCTTCCTCTTTTTCTCTGACCCTCCA
>NW_006408523.1:26634702-26635227 GCF_000296735.1 Chrysochloris asiatica | reverse complement strand
AGTTGATCCAAGAAGAATGAAGTCCTTGACAACTTCAATCTTTTCTCCGTTGATAACAATGTTGTTTATTGGTCCAGTGGTGAGGATTTTTGTTTCCTTGACATTGAGATGCAACCCATACCGAAGGCTGTGTTCCTTAGAGAGATGCAAATCAAAACAACAATGAGATATCATCTCACAACAGCAATAATAGCAAAGACCAAAAAGTAGAGGACAATAAGTGTTGGCGAGGATGTAGAAAGACTGGTACCCTCCTACATTGTTGGTGGGATCGCAAAATGGTCCAACCACTCTGGAAAACAATATGGTGCTTCCTCAGAAGGTTGTAAATAGAAATACCTTATGATCCAGAAATTCCTCTGCTTGGTATTTATCCACAAGAAATACAAGCCATAACAGGAGTAGATATATGCACACCAATGTTCATAGCAACACTATTTATAATAGTAAAAAGATGGAGATACCCTAAGTGCCCATCTATGGAAGAGTGGATAAACAAACTGTGGTACATACACACAATGGAAT
>NW_006408523.1:26631395-26633192 GCF_000296735.1 Chrysochloris asiatica | reverse complement strand
AAAAAAAAAAAAAAAGGAGTAACCCATCATAAGTGGATAAACTTGACCTATGCTTGTGGTGCAGTATGACAAAGGAGCAGACAACTCTCTACAGTGAGGATCATTCCCAATCCCTTGATACACAGTGTGGCAGGGAGGGGGAACTTACACATTGGTTGCCCAAAATGGGGGGACTACAAAGGCAAGAAGTGACTAGCTTACAAGCTTTCAATAAAGAATATATCTTCACAAGATACAGGGAAAGGTAAAACCTCCACTGATTTGTTTCCAACCTGTCTGGATGGGGTTGATAAAAGGTGAGGGGGATGGGACTCCTGTTGTTCAATAGGGAATGATTCTTACCAGGTCTGACAGTGAGTGTTGGAAAGGTAAATGTAAATGTTTGGTAACAAAAGGAGGAAAGCGACTGATTTTGCAGCCCAGGAGCGGAGATCCCTGAAACCATCAAGGGAGAAGAGTGAGATGCCAGACCCTGTCCAGAGAGACTACGACACAAGGGATGGAGGCAGAGGTGATGATGTGGTCAGAAGGAGCAACTGGGGACTCTGGACTCAGGAAGGCAGAGAGACTGTGTGCTGGCGGCCGGGGGGCAGGCGTGTGGGGTGTACCCTTTGGGTGTTTGATGATGCATGCAGGGGATTGTAATCATTTCAATGAAACAAATTACGATAGGATGAATATAAAGATAGTGTTCACCCATGTAAACTAACACATAATTCACAATAAAAACCTAAAAAAAAAAAATCAAAAGAAATCAAACAATGTGTTGCATTAGGCAAATCTGCAGCACAAGACCTCTTTATAGTGTTCAAGGGCAGAGATACCATTTTGAGGACTAAATACCCAAACCGTGGTATTTTTAGGAGCCTTATATGAATGTGAAAGTTGGACAATGAGTGAGGAAGATTATCAAAGAACTGATGCATCTGAGTTCTGACGTTGGAGGAGAATATTAAAAGTACCATGGACAGCTAGAAGACCAAACCAATCTGTGATGGAAGAAGTACAACCAGAAAACTCCTTAGAAATCAGGATGGCCAGACTTCATCTCTCTTATTTCAGACATATTATCAGGTGCAGCCAGTTCCTGGAGAAGGACATTAGTCTTGATAAAGGCGAGGGTTAGTGAGAAAAAAGAAGACACTCAATGAGATGGATTATTACAGTAACAGCAGCAATGGTAAGACCATCCCAGAACTGGGCAGGGATCTCTTCTGTTTTGAATAAGGTCTCTGCGGAACTTAAGAACAACAGGGGAGTGAGTTGTACTCTTGGTTCAAGTGTCCGTGCAGTCAAATTGGGTAACTTGTGCAAATATGCTTTTTCTGAGTTTTGTTCCTCAGTCTGATGACTAAATTTAATCCCTATTGTTGTTGTTGTTAAGTGCTGTTGAGTCAGTTTCAACCCATAGCGACACTGTATAGGGTTTCTGAGGAACAGCTGGTGAGCTTGAACAACCGATCTTGAAGTTCAAACGGCTTTGCAATCTGGTGTATTAACCCACAGCGCCACACCTGGACTCCTTATTGCTGAGACTGGTTCAATTTTCCACTAAGATTTGGGGAATTTGTCTTTTCTCAGGTTTTAGCTTATTATTGACTAACTTTATTTTCTCTTTACAACAGTTCCCCTCACACTTTTCTTCTCAGAACTTCCTCATTGATGAGATTGGCTTGTTTCCGCTAAGATACAAGTGACTTGAGACTCTCTTCTTTTCCCTGTTCTAACTACCTGACACATTGATGTCTTAATTGCTGCTTACGTGAGTATTCATTGTTGATTGCAGAAAAATGAAGT
>NW_006408523.1:26599073-26630950 GCF_000296735.1 Chrysochloris asiatica | reverse complement strand
TTTGCATAAAAAAGCACAAATAATCATCTTTTTGGTATTCTCTGTTTTCTGCCGATATCTCTTTGACATCAGTAATGATAGCGCTCATTCTATGTATTATTCTAAATCCAGCTTGAATTTCTGGCAATTTCCTGTCAATACACTATTACAAATTATTTTTAAATTATCTTTGGTAAAAATTTACTTGCATTAGATTTTAATTGTGTAATTTAATGAGTTTCCCTATTCTGTTGGAATGGGTACAAATATGGAGCTCTTCCAATCAGTTGGCCAGATAGCTGTCTTCTAACTTCTTTGATATAGATACGTGAATACCTTCAGTGCTTCATTAATTTGTTGAGAGATTTCAGTTGTATTTCATCAATTTCTGGAGCCTTCTGTTTTTGCCAATTCCTCAGTACATGGACAGCATGGACTTCTTCCATCACAACCATTGTTCCTTACCAATACTCTGTCTTTTGAAATGACTGCACACCCATCAGTTCTTTTCAGTACAGTTACTCTGTGCATTCATTCCATCTTCTTTTGACGCTTCCTGCATAATCCAATTATTTTGTCCATGGGTTTCTTCAGTAATTCAAGTAAAACTTGAATTATTTCTTCAGTTGTTTCAGCTTCTGAAATGCTGAGTATATTCTTTCCTTTTGGTTTTCAAACACCAGATATTTGCACATTACATTATAATACTTGACTTTGCCTTCTCGAACTATCCTTTAAAATTTTCTTTTCAACTCTTGACTTCCTTATTTCTTCCTTATGCTGCAGCTTCTCTACACTCAAAAGCAAGATTCAGAGTCTTGTCTGACATCCATGTTAATCTTTCTTTAATTCTTGTCTTTTTAATAACCTTTTGCTTTCTTCCTATATGATGTTTTTGATGTCATCCCATAATTCTTCTTGTCTTCAATCACTATTTTCTAATGCATAAAATCTGTTCTTGATATCATCTATAAATTCAGATAGGGTATATCCAAAGTCTTATTTAGGGTCTCATGAACATGTTATAATTTTCTTCAGATTGTGTCTGAATTTGAATATGAGAAATTGATGGTCTGTCTCACAGTGTGCCCCTACCCTGGTTTTGAATGATGATATTCAGCTCCTCCACAGTCTCTTCGAACTAGTATAACCAATTTGATTCCTGTGTGTTCTATGGTGAGGTCAAGGTGCATAGTGACCTTTTATGCTGTTTTTAAAAGTTATTTTCACTGAATAAATCTTTGGTCTTATAAAATTTTGAGTATGCAATCTTCGACATTATTTCTATCACCAAGGCATTATTATACATTTACTGATCTTTCCTTTTTGTATCAAACTCTTGTATTCTGATTACCAATAATTAGCAATGCATATTGATTGCATGCTTGATCAGTTTATGCCTGAAGAAACTGGTAGAATTCTTCAATTTCATCATTACTGGCTTTAGTGGGAGGAGCCCTGGTAATAGAATGTTGGACTGCTAATCACCTATTGGACTACTAATCATCATGTGAGGAGTCCAAATCCACCAACCATTCCCCAGGAGACAGATGAGATTTAAAGCCTCAGAAAATTTATGGGGTCACTATGAGTTGTAAATGATGCCAAGACGGACAGCAGCAACTAGCTATAGTAGTTGGTGCACAAATTTTTAAAATGAGTTTCTTTGTGGGCACACAGATACTAGCCTGTCACAGACAGCCTTGTACTTGAAAATAATGGTAAAGTGCTCTTTTTGACAATGAATATGGTTCCCTCTGTCTTCCATTTGACAGTCCTGGCATAGCAAATTATATGATTGTGGGATTCAAATGGCTAGTAGCTTTCCATTTCAGCTCACAAATGCCTAAGATATCCATTATTCTGTGTTCCATTTTATGTTTTTACAATGTTCAGTATTCTTAGATTCATACTTCATGCATTCCATGTTTCAATTATTAATTGATGTTTGCAGCAGTTTCTCCTAAATTTGAGCTGTGCCCCCATCACAAATGAAGGTCCTGAAAGCTTCATTCCATTCATGTCAGTATGTCCAACTCTATTTTGAGGAGGCAACTCTTCTCTAGTCATCTTTTGAGTGTCTTTCAACCTGAGTGGTTCTTCTTTCAGCACTATATCTTAAAACATTATGATTCTGTTCATAATGAGTTTAACTTCTAATAATATACCTGACAATTTTCTGTTGCTAATCACAAGGCTTTCAGTGTCCAATCATCCAGAAGTAGTCCTTCTGTCCTTCTCCCTAGCCTTCCTTTGTCTAGAAACTCTGCTGAAATCTGTCCACCATGGGTGATATTTAAAATGCCATGGCATAACAGCTGGCATCACAGCAACATGCACGTCCTCATAGTCCAACAAACTGACAGACATGTGGTGATGATCGTCATTAATATTTAAAAGTTAGTGTATCTTTCCTTCTATAAATTCAGTGTGCTCTGTACCATTTGACTCAGAATGTCTCTAGGAAATCATTAAGAAATGTATCTTCAGAAGTAAACCATCACCTATACTTTCATCCACATATGATAAATAATTTTAATCCATCATTAATTTCAAGCATATAAAATACATTTGAAAAATAAATGGTTTGATAAATTTAAAATCTGGGCAAATTTATCAATAATATAAATTATTGTGAATTATGTTTTAAGTTAACTATAATAAATTAATTTAATGGTCATAAATATATAAATATTTTCTTATATTTATATCCATAAATATATTTTTCAACATGTTATTGCAATTTTTAGATTATGCATAATAAATATAATTATATGTTTAACTGAGAAGATTGTTTTAAAAATTCAGGATATCTTCAAGCTTTGTTTTGATATTTTATTTTCAATATTGAGAATTGAGAGATTTAACTCTAGGGAGTAAATAACGCACAAACAAAAATTTTTAAAAAGGAATACAAGGTTATTATTTAAGGATTAGTTAGATGTTGCAAACTTTTTTTTCTTGAAACATTTATAGAAAAATATATTGAAATATCATATATAGAAGATAATAGTTTCAAATCTATTATAGGATTCCATAGAGGTATTTTATCTTTAAATTAATTGAATGATTTATAATCATCTCAGCATTGGGAGGACAATCACAATGATATAGTTTAAGTTTTCTAAATAATAAATATTTACGTGAAGCCCCTACAAAAATGATGACATGATTTTATTTAAAAAAGGATTTATTGAACTATTTTCCCTTGAATTAGAAATATTCGACTTAAGAAACAGGACAATTATAGGTGGATACATTTCTAATATTTTTACACCACATTTTATTTTTCTTCTTGATAGATAAATTGTAAATGTTATTGTTGTTAGGTGCCATTGAGTTGGTACAGACTCATAGCACAAAGAAACAAAACACTGCCCAGTCCTGGGCCCACCACATAATTGTTGCTACAACTGAGCCCAGCACTGCCACCACTGTGCCATTCCATCTGGTTTGGGGTCTTCCTCTTTTTCTCCGACCCTGCACTTTACCAACCATGATATCCTTCTCCAGGGACTGGTCCCTCCTGATAATATGTCCGAAGTGTAAAAGAGAAGTCTAGCCATCCTGGCTTCCAAGGACCACTCTGGTTGTACATCTTCCAACACAGAACTATTTGTTCTTTTACAGCCCATGGTACTTTTAATATTCTCCTCTAAAACTATAACTCAAGTGCATTAATTCTCCTCTAGTCTTCCTTATTCAATGTCCAACTTTCACATGCATATGAGGTTTTGAAAATACAATGACTTGGGTCAGGCATAAATTAGTCTTCAAACTGACTTCTTTGCTCTTCAACACTTGAAAGAGGTCTTGTGCAGCAGATTTGCCTAATGCAGCACATTGTTTGATTTCTTGACTGCTACTTCCATAAGTAAGGAGCTCTGGTAGCATAGTGGTTACAAATCATGCTGTGAACTGCAAAATCAACAGTTCGAAACTACCAGCTACTCTGCTGGAGAAAGATAAGGCTTTCTGCTCTCGTAAAGATTTATAGCCTCAGAAAATCTGTTCAGGGTTGCTATGAGTCAGAACCGACACAACGGCCCTTAACAACAACTTCCATAAATGATCATGTTTGATCTGAGCAAAATGAAGTCTTTGACAATTTCAATCTTTTCTCTCTATATATGGCTATTGTTTATTGGTCCAGTGGTGAGGAGTTTGATTTTCTTTATGTTGACATGCAATCCATATGTAAGGCTGTGGTCTTTGATATTCATCAGTATTTTAAGTCCTCTTCACTTACAGCAAGTAAGATTATATTATCTGCAGATGGCAGCTTGTTAATGAGTCTTTCTCCAATCCTGATGCCACTTCTTCACATAATCCAGCTTCTCAGATTATTTGCTCAGCATAAAGACTGAAAAAATATGGTGAAAGAATACAACTCTGGCACACATCATTCCTAATTTTAAACCACCCGGTGTCCCCTTGTCTGTTTGAACACCTGCTTCTTGGTCTATGTGCAGGTTCCTCATGAGCACAAATAAGTGTTCCAGAATGCTCTTTCTTCACAATCTTGTCCATAGTGTGTCATGATCCACACAATTGAAAGCCTTTGCATAGTCAATAAAGTACAGGTAAACATCTTTCTGGTATTCTCTGCTTTCAGCCAAGATCCATGTGACATCAGCAAGGATATCCCTCATTCCACGGCCTCTTCTGAATCCAACTTGAACTGCTGGAAGTTCTCTGTTCATGTATGTCTGCAGCTGTTTTAGTATTACCTTTAGTAAAACTTCAATCGCATGACATATTAGTGATATCGTCCGATGATTTCTGCATTCTGTTGGAAATTATCATTGGTATGGGCACAAATACAGATTTCTTTCAGTCAGTTGGTGAGGTAGTTGTCTTCCACATTTCTTGGCATAGATGAGTGAGTGCCTCCAGGGCCACACCAGTTCATTGAAATATTTTAATTTATATTCCGTTAATTCCCAGTACCTTGTTTTTGTCAATGCCTTTAATGTCAATGCACTTCTTCCTTCAGGATCATTGACTTTTGATCATATGCTATCTGTTGGAGTGGTTGAACATAGACTATTTCTTTTTGGTACAATAACTCTGTGTATTCTTAACTGTAAAAGTGGTAAAGTAAAAATCCTGTTCAAACAATTTCTCATTTGTGTCAAAGGAACTTAAGTCTTAGAAAAAATTCTATTCCATCACTAATATTTGTTGATTAAAACAATAGCTAATACCGTTCCCTCTCCTTAAAGCACAGGTTTATATACCTTCAGAAATACCTTAAATTGAGTTAGACCAATATATACTGAAGAAAAAAACAATTCCTTAAATATCTTGAAACCATGCTAATCCAAAAATGAAATCACCTCTAACTAAGTATATTTCAATGGCATATATTTAACTTAAATTTGATGAGAAATCTTATGTTGATGTGGAAAATGAAAAACAATTTACTTACAATATTATTTTGCTTTAAGCATAACCAGAAAAAAATTTGTACAAACATAACCACAACATTTCCAATATAGGGAAATAATTTAGTTCTTACTGTCTAAATATTTGATAAAATTGAATTAACTTTAGTTTTACTTTGATCAAAATGCAAAACAAAGAGATTCATGGTCATTCCACAAACATTAACTATTAAATTTGATATGATAAAAAGTCCTGACCCTGATACTTTAACATTCACTTCAATTTTACTAAAGTTAGATATGTTTCTTCTTACCCTAGACTGTTGACCAATCTCTGACCCTTAAAGAATCTAGGTGAAACATGTTCCTGCTAGCCTTATAGTAAATTCAGATGATATTCCAACTGGTAGATAACACTCACTGTTTAAGCCCACTGTAGTGATTTTCAATAAAAAGGAATTCATGTGTGGCACAAATGAATAAGTGTTCTACTATGAATTGAAAAGTTGGCAATTGTCATTCACTCAGAAGCACCTTGGGAGAAAGGCCAGCTAACTGCTACTGAAAGATTGCAATCCTGAAGACCTTATGGAGGAGCAGTTCTACACTGCGCTCATAGGGTTACCATGAGTCAGAACTGACTCAGTGATAACTGACAACAGTGACCTTTAGTACTTCAGTAATTTCCGCTGACTTCAGATTGGAAAGCTTTCCTGAGTTTCTTCGTGAACTCCAGATCAGATTTAGTCCTATCTTTCTCCACTACTAGAACTATTGTGCTGTTGTTATAATTTTCTTTAACTCTCTTTTTTTTGCTATTTCTCTCTCTCCTTTCATATGTATATGCATGTATTGTTTAATAGGGTTTCTTTGCCTGTTTTAATATTTTCTGCTGTAACTCTCTTTGACAGTTCATTGCTGCTCTATTGCTTGCCCCCTCCCCTGCAAAAATACAGATATACAATTCCTTATTTAAGGCTTAAATTAGATAGCTTATTTTCATTGTCATCATTTTTAAAACCAGTTTACTCCATTTTTGACAATATGGATTTTAATATTATGTGGAGAAAAGAAATCGGAGCTCATTTTCTTTAATGTATAAGAGAAGTAGGAGAAAGGGTTTTGAAACAGGATGGAAAAGAAGGCTCCACATAGCGATGAAAATAACTTGCTAATCTAGAGAGTCTAATCCTAATCTAAATGTCAGACCATTTGATATCTCTTCCTCTTCAGTGCTTGCAAGAGCCCATGGGTAGAGCAACCAGTTAAGTGCTTGATTACCAGTCAGAAGATGTGCTGTTAAAGCCCACTGTGGGGCACTTCAAAGATAATTAAAAAAATGTTTGCCGCAGTCTATCAACAGGGAGCTGCCTGAAATTCAAGTCATATTCAAAAGAGGGTGAGGAATGAAGTATACCATTGTTGACATCAGGAGGATCTTGGATGACAGCAAACAATAACAGAAAGATTGTACATGTGATTTATGGACTATGCAATGGCATTCAACTGTGTGGATCAAAACAAACGATTAATAACACTTTGAAGAATGCACGTAGACCAAGAGGCAGTCATTCAAACTGAACAAGCATATACTGAATGGTTTAAACTATGGAAATGTGTGCATCAGGGTTATACCCTTTCGCCATAATATTCAATCTGCATTCTGAAGAAATAATAGAAGGAGATGAAATATATAAAGAAGAATGTGGCCTCAAGAGTAGAGAAAATCTCATTAACAATCTGTGACATGCAGATAGTATAACCTTCCTTGCTGAAGTGAAGAGGATTTAAAATACTTACTGATGAAGATCTAAGTCTAAAGCTTTCCTTACTAATTGCATCTTATTGTACAGAAAACAAAAATCCTCACAACTGGATCAATAAATAACATGCTGATCAATGGAGAAAAGTTTGAAGTTGTCAGATACTTCATTTTGCTTGGATCACAATCAACACTCATGGAAGCAACAGTCAAGAAATAAAAGCTATTTTGCTTTAGGAAAATCTACTGCTAAATAGCTCTTTAAAGTGTTAAAGAGCAGAGAAGTCATTGTGTGAACTAAGGTAGACTTCACCCAAGTCATGGAATTTCTATGGTTTTTTATGCATATGAATGCTGAACAATGAATAAGGAAAACCTGAGAAGAATTTATGCACTTCAATTATGGTGTTGGTGAAGAATATGGGTTGCCAGAAAAACAAATATATCTTGGAAAAAGGGCAGTCAAAATACTCTCAGAATGAAGCATGGCAAGACTTCATCTCTCGTATTTTGGACATATTATCAGGAGGTACCAGTCTCATGCTTGGTAGAGTATAGTGAAAAAGAGGAATGTCTCCAATGAGATGGATTGATACAATAACAGCAACAATAGACTCAAACGGAATTGTGCAGATATTTTAGAACTGGGCAGTTTTTTGTTCTGCTGTACACAGGGTTGCTATGAATTGGAACTGACTTGCAGGCACCTAACAAAATGAACAATATAATATATACATATATTGGGCTCAAAAAGCTCAAGAAAACTGCCATTAAATTTTTTTTTTCCACAAACTTATTGAAGTCTTAATACATTTTTGTTAGGACTCTGTATCCCTTTGCCTTGTATTTGAGCTTATTTTGGGTTAGTATTACACATGGATCCAAGAAATAAATGGTAGTTTTTAAAGAAGAATATTGTGAGATTGATATTGTTGTTGTTGTTATGTGCCATTAAGTCAGTTCTGACCCCTAGCAACCCTGTATAGGGTTTCTGGGGAGTGGCTGGTGAGCTTGAAACATTGATCTTGTGGTTCAAATCAACTTTTCAGTCCAGCGCATCAACCCACAGAGCCACACCAGGAGTCAGAGATTGGTGTTATGAGTATGGAAATGAAAGTTACCATCTGCTGTTAAGACACTTCATTCTAGTGGATAGGGGAACTTAGGAACAAAAAATGTTGGGAGTGTAATAGGGTAATTTGTGTGCATTGCTTTCCAATACACAGATATCCCTCTGAGAAATATAACTATTATAATTGGTTATTGTTGCTGTTAGGTTCCACCGAGTCAGTTCCAACCCATGATGACCCTGTATAGGGTTTCCAAGGAGTGACTGATGAGCTTGAACTGCCAATCTTGCAGTTCAAACTGACATTGAATACCAGTGCATTAACACACCATGCCACACCAGGACTCTTTTATAATTGGTGGGTGCTTCTAAATCCATTCATATCTAAAAGGTATAAGGTGAACTATCATTGTTCTTTGTTTCCAATGATTTATTATTCTACTTCATGAAGTTCACTAAGGACATTGTTCTTGTGTTCCATGAGGCACTTGTATCTATAACATGAGGGGGTCTTTAAAAAGTTCATGAAAATGTGTATTCTGAAAAAATTATGCATGGACTGAATTTTTCTTTGCATCAAATAAACTCATACTAAATTGGTACAACATTATTGAACAAGATTTAGTATAAATCACTAAGAATAAAATATCAGTTTGAATACAGCCCCTGTCAGATCCACATAAATTCTGCTAAAATTGATGCAAGAACAGGCATCAAATTTATCATCTAGTTTGTATGGAAGAATGGTTAAATCATTGATAAATTACAAAAAAAAATTGGGAGACAATGCCTTAAAGAAATCAGCAGTTTACAAATGAATATCCTGTTTCAAGAAAGGAAGAGACAATGCTGAAGATGAAGTCTGCATTAGCGTACCATTGTTGTTTTGTGCCCTTGTGTTAGTTCCAACTAATAGTGACCATACTACCAGCAGTCGTCTGGTGGGTTTGAACCAATGACCTTGCTGTTAGCAGTCCAGTGTTTATCCTACAGTGCCACACCAGGACTCCCATTGCTAATTATATCCACATCAGTTTTTGAGTAATCAATCTCTTTTCTTGCCTTAATTAAATAAGACTGACAGTTAATAGCAGAAATAATAGTCAATAACATAGCCATCTAAATTAGTTAAGCTTACATAATTTTGACTGAAAAGTTAGAGTTGAGCAAACATTTTCCTTGATGTATGTCCAAATTATTGCACCCAGATCAGCTGCTGACAAGGACAGAGTTTCACAGAAATTTTAAGCACGTGGAATTAAGATCCTGAAGTATTTCTTCCAAGAATTGTAATAGGAGATGAAAGCTAGCTTTACCAGTATGAACCTGATGACAAAGCACATTCAAAGTAATGACTACCAAGATGGGAAAATGGTCCAGCCAAAACAAAAGCAGAGCAGTCAACAGCAAAGGTCATGATAAAAGTTTATTGGGGAAACTCAAGGCAGATTGGAATCCTGGAATGAAGTTTTAGGATAAGCACTGGATTGCTAACCACAGAGGTGGGAGCTCAAACCCTCCAGCTGCTCCTCAAAAGCCTATGATGGATCACTGGGAGCTGGAAATGACTCAATGACAATGACAACAACAGGACAATTTGCTTATTAACATTCAGAAAGGCTAAAGAAAGTGACCCAACAGAAGGTACTCATCAATGAACAACATAATTCATATCACATGCAAGTAAAATTTTGCTGAAGATAATTTTAAATGATTGCAGTATTATATCAGCAGCAAGTTGCAGGACATTCAAACCAGATGTCAGATGGATCTTGACTGAAATCCAGAATAATGTTTACTTGTGCTTTATTGACTATATAAAGGCTTTCAACTCTGTGGATCATGACAGACTATGGATAACACTGAGATTAATGAGAATTCCAGAACACTTAACTGTGCTATGAATCTGCATATAGACTGAGAAGCAGTCTTTCAAACCTTAAAAAGGGATACTGAATAGCTTAAAACCCAGTAAGGTATTTGTCAGAGTTTTATGCTTTCACCATACTTATCCAATCTCTGCTGAGAAATTAACCTGAAAAGCTGAATTATGTGAAGAAAGCAACATTTAAATTAGAGAAAGACTCATTTACAATCTGCAATATGCAGATGAAACAACCTGGCTTGCTGTAGTAAAGAGGACTTGAAGAAAAGAGGACTGATGAGCATCAAAGACTTCATCCTTAAGTTGGAGTGCACCTCAATGTAAAGAAAATGAAAACCTTCACAACTGGATCAACAAATAACATCATGCTAAACAGAGAAATCCTGGTGTCCTGGTGTGGTGCTGTGGGCCAAAGTGCTTAACTGCAAAGCCAGTTTGAACTACAAGGTCGCTGGTTCAAGCTCACCAGCTGCTTCTTGGAAACCCTGTATTGGGTCGCTATGGGTCGGAATTGACTTGATGGCACTTAACAACAACAACATACAGAGAAAAATTGAAGCTTTTCAAAGTTTTGTTTTGTTTTTTACTTGGATCCACAATCTATGTTCATGGAAACAGCAGTAAAAAAAAAAAAAAAAAAATCATTGGCCATATTGCATGAGGTAAACCTGCTGCAAAATATCTCTTTAAAGTGTTAAAGTCCAAGATGTCAATTTAAGGACTAAAGTACCCCTAACCAACGTCATGATATTTTTAATCGTTTCATATACAGGCATAAACCAGGTAATGAATACAGAAGACCATAGAAGAACTGATGCATTTGAGTTATGGTGTTGAAAAAGAATATTGAATGTGCCATGGAATGCCAGAAGAACCAATGAATTGGATCTGTTTTGGACCAAGCATGGCTGCATTGCTCCTTAGAAGCAAGGTTAGTAGGACTTTTTCCCATGTACTTTTACTAGATTAGGCTTCAAGTTAAGGCAGCTACCAGGAATCAGTTTTCCCCTAAAAAGCACTCTGAACACTGGCTGTTAAGAGATTTTCACTGCATTTTTGAGAATAAGAATGACTGGTATCTAATATTTATTCATTAAAACTAACATATTATTTCAGTAATTTCCATTGTATTTATCTTCTATTGATATATTTCATATGACCAGTTTATGTGCCTTTTGCTTTCTTTTGATAGTGAAGTACAACTAGAAGCTAGAATACTACAGAAAAAATGTACAGAATGAAAGCAACTGCGACAAGGATGAGGAGGAAATGAATAGTGCTGTCTTGATTGGGATACACTGAGGACTGATGATTACTTATAAAGAGGAGAAGAACATAGTTATGAAGTGGTCTGGATGGAGGATTATGGTAGATACTAGTTCAGTTCTGGACTGACTGACACTGAAGATAATACTGCCAAACCACAATGTAAAAGATAAAAATATGTTCAGGATTTGAGAGAAACACAAATGAAATTCTCTAACATTTGAAATCATTACATCAAAAATTAAATGTATAAAAACATATAAACACACTTCTTAGAAATGCAATGTATATAATTTAAATGTGGAAAGAGAATAATGTGCTCTATTTAAATAAGTTATTATTCTTAAATATTATTAAAATATTAATACTACCTTAAAAACATATCATTTCTTATTTTTTTCTCATGAGGAAAGCTTGACAAATCCTGGTATTCTGTTTCTTCTAGACAATGGAATGTCAAAAAAATTTTTTATTATTATTCAGGTTAGTCAAACTTTTAAAATAATTGCAAGGAATGGTAGAAATAAATATATTAGAGATTAAAAGTATACTGTTTAGGTTAATATTATGATGTTGTTATTAAGTACCTTCAAGTCTATTGTGATTCATAGAGACCCTGTTACAAGGTTTCTGTGGAGCAGCTGACAGGTTTGAACCATTAAACTTGTAGTTTGTGGCATTTATTCTGTTGTGCTGCACCAGGAGTCCAATATAATGACATGTTGTTCTTTTTGTTTTAAAAGAATTTTAATGTGTAGCTGCTTTTGGACTATGTTTAAATGTTTGGATTATGTTTAAAATCAGGCAATATTTATTAATAAAATTGATTTATTCATGAAAGTTAACATATAACATTCATTATTAAATTTTTATTTTTATTTTAGGTAAATGCATAAATCTGGTGACTTAAATGTGGTTATAGTATTTAATGCTTGTTGCTGTATTAATACAAGCTACAATATTTGTACTGACACTAAAAGTTAACATGGAACTCTCTTAGAGGTTTATTATTCAGTAATATTTATTATTACATGTTTTTTAGGTGTTTGTGAAAGTCACTGGTGTATTAAATAGATTATATTTTAGGATGTAAATGTTAAACTATAGCTGTACTTTATTTCCCTGTTACAATTAACTATAGAGTAACTACAGAGAAGAAGCCACAACAAACTACTGTGATAATGTGAGCTGATTTGGACAGGTATCGATCATTTTGAATCACACAATCAATCATATGATTTACTACGCTGGAGCAAAAAATTCAAGAGGAATGACATTGCATTCATTATCAAAAAGAACATTTCAAAATCTATTTTGAAGTAAAATGCTGTTTGTGTGCAGTACCTTGAATTTACTTGATATGGATTTACTATCCAAAATCTTCTTAATTCTCTCCAAGAGATTGGCTAGGACCATGCAAATAAAGTATACAGGACTATAAGGTTGGGATTGGTTAGTTTTGTCTTCTAGCTAGGCTTAAAAGGAGATATCTCAGAAGCAGAGATGGAAGATCCCAGGACCATCATGAAGTTTGAACATATGTGACATGTGAAATCTCAACCTAGAGAAACAGCAACTGCAGAGGTGATAACAGAGGGACAGCAAAGGTGGTGACATGGAGAGACAGACAGCTTCAGGCTCTAGGCCTATGGCCTGAGTAAATCTGAGTGACTATAGGAAGGAGACTGGCTTGAAAAATGTGCCCTTTAGGCATTAACAGACTGACTTAAAGACCTTTGCAATGTGCTCAAGCAGGGCAGAGGCCAAGGGACAACGTGACTGAGAGGCTGAAAACAAGAGAGACATGCCTGCAGTAAGGCAGACAAGACATTCCTAACTGGAGAACTGCTGCTTCCTGAGTTGCTTTTGATCCTGAATTGTACCCTCTGCACTTCCCCAGTAAGGCCCATAATCATGAATATTGTTTTGAATTCTGTGTGGCCACTACAATAGATTTTAGAACACAAATGTGAATCAGAGTGTTCTGGGAGGAATGGTTGTTTTCAGAATAGGGTAAAGAAGGTTATAGGATGGAAGTATGTCTAACCTTCACTTCAAGAATCTGGCCTTGGGATAATTTTGATTTGAATCTCATTACCCCATATGAAGCCAGGGGAAGTCAAACATTGTTCCCACATGTTTGCACTGCAATAGCATAATATTCATACACTTACAAGGAAGAACAATTAATACCACTGTTATTCAAATTTACACACCAACCACCAAAGTCAGTGATGACAAAGTTGAAGAATCCTCCCAACTCCTACAGTCTCAAATTGATCAAACATGCAATCAAGATGAATTTATAATTATTAGTGATTAGAATATGAAGGTATGAAACAAATAGGAAAGAAAATAGTTGGAAAATATGTCCTTGGTGATAGAAGCATGATGTTGTTGTTAAGTACTGTGGAGTCGGTTCGGGCTCATAGTGACCCTGCACAGGGTTTCTAAGGCTGCAAATCTTTATGGAAGCAGAACACCTCATCTTTCTCCCACGAAACCACTGGTAGTTTCAAACTGGCGACCTTGAGGTTAGCAGCCCGATTCGTAACCACTAGGTTACCAGAGCTCCTTAGAAGCATGATAGCTTCTGGTAAGACCAATAACTGAATCATAACAAATACATTTTTTTTAACAACAGAAAATGTGACCTTACCAGACTGAATACACAGGAATCTAATTAACTGTATCTGTGGGAAGAGATGGTGGAAGAGTCTAATAGCATCAGTCAAAATAAGACCAGAGGCAGACTGTGGAATGGGCCTTGAATTACTCATATGCAAGTTCAGACTAATGCTGAAGACAATGAAAACAAGTTTAAGAGAACCAAAATAAGAACTTGAATATATCTCACCTGAATTAGATACCATCTCAAAACAGATCTGATGCATTAGACACTAAGACCAGAAGAGGTGTGGGAGGACATAAAGAACATCATACAAGAAGAAAGCAAAGGGTCATTAAAAAGATGGAAACGCAAGAAAATACCAAATGGATGTCAGAAGAGACTCTGAAATTTGGATGACAGCCACTTGGAGAAATAATTGGAAGTGATGCATATTTTACCTATTTCAAAGAGAGGTGACCAAAAGAGAATCAGAAATCATCAAACAAGGTCATTAATATCACATGCAACAGTACATTGACAGAACTGCTGTAAACTGAAGCTGGATTCAGAAGAGGATATGGTTCTAGGGATATCATTTTTGATGTCAGATGGATCTTGGCTAGAAACAGAGAATGTCAGAAAAATGTTTGTTTGTTCTTCACTGACTGTGTAGAACATGACAAACTATGGACAACTTTGCAAAAAATGGGTGTTCCAGAATACTTCATTGTTCTTATCAGGAACCTGTACACAGATGAAAAGATGGTTCTTAGAATAGAATTAGAGAATACCAAATGGTTTAAAAATCAGGAAAGGTGTGTGCTAGTGTTGTATTCTCACATTATACTTATTCAGTGTATGCTGAGCAAATAATCTGAGAAGTGGAATATGTGAAGAAGAATGTGGAATCAAGATAGGAGGAAAACTCATTTACAACCTGCACCATGCAGATGATACAACCTTGTTTACTGGAAGTGAAGAGGACTTAAAATACTTATTGGTAAATATCATAGACTACAAACTTCAGTAAGGACTGCACCTCAATATAAAAGAAAACAAAGATTCCCACAAATGCACCAATAAATAATATCATGATAAATGGAGAAAAATTATAATTAATTGTCAAAGAATTCACTTTGTTTGGATCCACCATCAACACTCATGGAAACATCAGTCAGAAAATCAGACGATGTATTGAATTAAGCAAATCTGTTTCCCAAGACCTCTTTAAAACATTCAAGAGCAATGATGAAACTTAGAGGATTAAAGGTAAACCTGACCCAAGCTGTGGTATTTTCAAGTGCCTCATATGCATGTGAAAATTGGACAATGAATAAGGATGATGACGATAGAAGAATTGATGCATTTGAATTATATTTTTGGTATAGAATACTGAAAGTACCATGGACTGACAGAAGAAAAAAGAAATTTGTGTTGTAAGTACTGCCAAATTCTCCTTAGATGCCAGTAAGACTTCATCTCTAATATTATGGATATATTATCAGGAAGGACCCATCCCTGGAGAAAGACATCATGCTTGTGAAAGAGAAGGATCAGCAAAAACAAGGAAGATTCCCCACAGAGATGGATTGGCATGGTGGCAGCAGCAATAAACCCAACCAGTTATGAGGATGGCTCAGAACTGGGCAGTGTTTCATTCTGTTGTGCATGGAATTACTCTGAGTTGGAATCTACTTGATGGCACCGAACAACAACAGCAGCAAGTAAGGACATCTTTTCTCTCATATGTGCCACGGTGTTTCAAATGCAGGGTTGCTGTGAGTCAGAACCAATTGATTGTACACTTCACAATAACCACAATTCATTGCTAGGATTTGCTTTATTTTCATTCATTTCAAGAGGGCATGTAATTGCATTTTGAAGCATAAATGGTGATGCATAATTTAGCTAGACTGGATAAAAATCTGTAAAACACAATCTTTCATGAGTAGACTAAAAAAGTTATGTTTGCTGCAGTAGTTGATAACTTAGCTTCTTAAATTCCTTTTACCTATTAACACACTCATAAGAACAATTTTCTAAAATCTGAAGAAATTCATTCCCTCACGCAATTTTCTTACATGTTGCTTTCCCCTTTAGAAACACTTAATATTCTCCTCAGTGGAAATATTTACTTTTTAAATGCATATATATCATAGGAGAACACTTTTGATTAATTTTGCAAATGAAACATCCATCCTTGTCGATTTTTTTTTTTTCTTCATGGAGAAATCTTATGCAAAAAGAAGTTTCATCTTTTTAAAAAAAGTAAAGAAATTTAAGTTTTCGTAGAATAAGAATTATTTTCAAGAACCAACTTTATGAGGTTTTTTTTTATTATTATTATTATTTTTATTACATTGTGCCTGTCAGGCAGTTAGCTGGATATAGGAGTATAAAAGAAATAAAGAAGAAAAAAATGCAGGTTAAAAGGTCAGGTGTTAATTTTGTTGCATTTCACTAATTAGTAGTAGCTTGCTTCCAGCTACAAGTAACCATTAAAGCTAAATTAAAGAGGATAAATCTGGCAAGGATTTGCTTAGAGCATGTGAAGTTCAAAAATAAAATTGCCATTAGGTCTCTGCTGATGACAAGATATTTCACTTTAGCTTTTAGTAATGTTAAAATTTTTACAAATTCTTGAATTTATCTTATTGCTACTTTGAGATGAAATAACATGGTAAAAATCTCATAAAATTTGTTCTATTATTATTTCCAAACCAATCAATGCAATTGCATATTATGATCACTACTTGCCTTTTCTCAGTGTAAATGTAGGAATATGTATCACATATTCATGGCAAAATTACTAGGGTAAGTAAAAAATATTACTACAAAATCATTGTTGTTGTTAAGTGCCATCTAGTGGGTTCCGACCCATAGCGATCCTGTACAGGGTTTCCAAGGGTGTAAATCTTTACGGGAATAGAAAGCCTCATCTTTCTCCTGCGGAGTGGCTGGTAGTTTCGAACTGCTGACCTTAAGGTTCGCAGCCCGATTCATAACCACTACGCTACCAAAATCATAGAAACCTTTATTTATGAAAATATCAAAATGAGATACTCTTATTTCTTGACAGAGTCTCCATCTATGTCTATTTACTTCTGAAGACAGTGTTCTAATCTCTCTAACCCTTTCCCAAATAACTCTGTGCTCTTTAATGCAGTGTTGTCCTCTTTGAGGGATTCAAACTGTGTTCCTTTTAAATGTTTGAATTTAGGGAACAAGAATCCGAAGAAACAAGATTATCAAAGCTGAAATGTGTATATAGTAATGTTTCCCTACGAAATTCTCTTTTGAGTGTCCTTGCTAACTTCAAAGAATGAGCAGATGCATTGTCATGATGGAAAACCATTTCTCAACATAATTTCGTGACATTGATTACATTTTGGGGTCGTGCAACATTCTCACCCTCCTTTAGTGATTTGTTTCTCTACCTAATAACATAAACTCACTGATCCTTAAAGTTCTTATCTAAATTTTCAAGAGGTTATTATTGCTTAGATCCTATGGATATAGTTCTTAAAAGAGCATAATGCTAAAGGCTAATATTTTTTACTAATTAAGCTAATGTATTGCTTAATTTTAAGGACACATCAGTGTGTATTTTTGATCTAACTTTTAAAGATGTTCTCAGGGCAACAGTATTTCTTACTTTTTAAAGCTGTAAGAACATACTATTTATAGTGATCCTCTTTTTTTCTCTCTCTTAAATTAGATTATAAATTAGTCATGTTATTGTTAGATGCCATTGAGTTGGCTCTGACTCATGGTGACTTTCTTATTCTTTCCATAGAAGAACTCTATTTAATGACATAGACAAATGCTTGGTCTCTTTGTGTGAATTGTATGTTGTTTTGTTTTGTTTTAACTCTCTCTCCCAGTATGGTTTTGTGATTCCAAAGTTATTTTTCTTTGGATGTTTCCCAATAGTTAAATTTACTTTATTTGAATTTCTTACTCTTCATTTTGATAGTCAAAATATATTTAGAATATCTAAAAATAAAGACACCCTAATTTTCAGTGTAAGCAATTATATATATTTTTGTAGGGACTATCAGATGACTTTGGAGGCTTGATGTGGCACTGTGGTTTAATGTGCTGGACTACAAAGTTGGTTTGATCTGAAAGGTCAGTGGTACAAGCTCACCAACTGCTTCTAAGAAGTCCCTTATAGGGTCGCTATGAGTCAGAACTGCTCAACGGCACTTAACAACAACAACAATAACCATATAACTTTGTTTTCATAAAGTTACTTACATTTGCTAGTTAACAAGAATTAATCTGTAAACTATATATAAAACTTTGCATAGTGATTACTAATCAATGTTAAATATTTGAATATAAGTAATCTTGCTAGTCTTCTGGTTTAATTATATGTTACACAACATTTAATAGAAATGTTAACATGTTAAAACTTTGCAAATGTAACCATGAATTTTTTCATAGCATTATATCTAACAAATTGTCTGATGTAAAAGACCAAATTAGGGTGTTTTGTGTAACTCTGTATTTGTTGTTGTTGTTATGTGCCATGGAGTCAGTTCTGACTCATAGCGACCCTGCATTGAGTTTCTTAGGTTGTAAATCTTTAAGGGAGCAGAGAGCCTCATCTTTCTCCCGCAGAACAGCTTGTAGTTTCGAACTGCTGACCATGAGGTAAGCAACCCGATTCATTAACTACTACACTACCAGAACTCCTTGTAACTCTGTATAGATCATATGTATTTGATAGAAAGGGGGGGAATTGAATGGTTAGTTTATAGTTTTAGATAAGATTTCACCAGACTCACTAATTTTTTAGCTTAAATTTTACTGTTTTAAAAATTCGATTACACTAGTTATATTCTAACACATTTAAATAACTATTTAGTTAATTTAATTATATTGTAAATTATACTTGGAGACCTGGTGTGGTGCTATAAGTACTAGAATGCTAATCACAAGGTTGGCATTTGAAGCCTACCAGTCACTCCTCAGACCCTCTACAGGATTGCTATTAGTGGGAACTGACTCAACAGCAATCAACAACAGCATAAATTATATCCACCAATTAGTTGTATTGTGGTCCTTTGTGTATTGCAGTGATGCTGGAGCCTATGCTACCAGTATTTCAAATACTTCAGATCCTTCATGGTGGACAGGTTCAGCAAATCTTACAGACTAAGATTTGGAAGAATGAGAGACAGATCATTTCTGAAAGGTTAGCAACAGATAATCGTATGAATAGCAGTGAAACACTGTTGAACCACTTGAAGGTGAGCTTCTCAGGTTGAAAGGCACTCAAAAATAGAACAGAGGAAGCTCTGTCTCCAAAAAAAAGTCTACCTTAATGACATTTGTTGTTGTTATTTGCCATGGAGTCGGTTCCGACTCATAGCAGCCTTGTACAGGGTTCCCAAGGCTGTAAATCTTTATGGGCACAGAAAGTCTCATCTTTCTCCCATGAAACAGCTGGTAGAGGAAAACTTTTGGGAGCTTCATTTGCTGATGGGGCACAACTCAAAATGAAAAGAAACACCTGAAATCATCCACTCACACTTGGAACATGGAACATACAAAGTATGAATCTGTTGGGGATGACATACGCAAGCACTGAGAAGCTGTGGCCCTGTGAAGGATGAAAATCCAACCCTGCAGCCCTCCTCAGGATTGTGAGCCATGGACCCTGAGGGCCAAGGAAGTGACTCCCTGACGTCCTGGGTACATAGGTTTTTGCGAACTCACTGGTGGGCTACCTCTGTATAATTTTCTTTGGTCTTATTGTTCATTCTAACTCCAATAATTGTAGCTTCTGAAAAAATGTTTTCTTATGTGCCTTTCTTAATGTCTCCACTGTGTTGGCAGTGTGTAGGGTCCTGGGAACAAATCTTTTTGAGGAACAAGCAATAGTCACCTGGGATGTATGTCAGGACTGCATCTTTATATTAACCTGAAGCATGAGCCTTTGATGTCCATATACATCAATGGGACCAAAACGCCTCTAAAGCCGAGATAGTAAAAAGTCTCCTCAGAGGACTCAGAAAGGCCAGGAATAGGTATATTGGGAGTATGAGAAAAAGTTTTTTTACCCAGGTTTGTAAATAAAGTAGATTGGTAAATTATGGAAGTATTGATTAGAGGACAATAGTGGCAGCTCCCTCAAACCGCCTCTGGGTATATAACCCAGATGTTCTCCTTCCTTCTGGAAGTATATGGAAATGTGATGTAGCATTTAGATGTAGAATCTGGAAAGAAGAAAGAATAATTAGTTGATAAATGAAGCCAGGTATTTGAGATCTTGCTCACAAACAAAAGCATGAGCTTTTGTTTGCAAAGTATACAAAGACAGCTTGACTCCCTTCAAAAACCTTACTTTAAGCCTTCTATGATCTTTTAAATCTTTTTCACCTTTACCCATTAGAGATTAAGTGCTAAAAGTGTGTTAAGTATCCTTGAGACAATTGTGATGTATATTGTAAAATTTGTTCCTGTGAATCACTGTGTCCTGTTTTGAATGATTAATCTTATCTGAATAATCACATCCTTCCTTTGTGAAAAATCCCTCCCTGAAAAAGGAAAATAAAAGACTGATGTAGAGAGAGTGCTGCATGCAATGCAAGGCAATGCAATGTTTGCAGAAAAGCCTGCCTGTCAGCTTGCATCAAATTTGTGTGTCTGTCTTCTTTGTGTCTGTTTTGTCTTTCTCTTTCACCGCCAGATCTCCCTACTTCATGCAACCACTCTTCTGTCGAGGCAGGACCCCAACATGAATCCAGTAATTGGAAGTCATAAAAAATGAGATGGAAAACATACAGATGAAAATCTTAGACATGAATGAGCTGATATAGGACAATCACATGGCTCACTTTGCAGGAAAGTGACAAATTCAAGAGGAATTGGAGGGTATTGCATTCATCATTTGAAAGAACATTTCAAGATATAAAATTACAAAGTAGCCTATAATAGGATATTATCTGTACTCCTACAAATTAATACAAATGTTATACAAATTTACACACCAACCAATAAAGTCAATGATGAAGGAACTGAAGAATTTCCAAGCTTCTTCAGTGTGAAATTGATCAGACCTGCAATCAAAATGCATTGATACTGATGATTGATGATGCAAACATTGGAAACTAATAGGAAGGATCAGTAGTTGGAAGATATGGCCTTGATGATAGAAACAAAGGTTGAGAACCTATGATACAATTTTGCAAATACTTATTCCAACAACAAAATTAGCATCTATACATATGGACCTCATCAGATGGAATACACAGGAATCACAGGAGTCAAATTCACAATGAGGGAGAAGCTTAATATAATCAGCCAATATATGGCCAGCAGCTAAGTATGAAACAGACCTTCAACTACTCATATGAAAGTGAAGATTGACACTGAAAAAATTTTTAAACGTTCAAAAGAATCAATATATGAACTTGTAATATATCCCATCTCAACTTAGAGATCATCTCAAGACTAGATTTGGGCATTAATGACACAAAACTAGATGAATTATGAGATGACACCAATAGCATCATACATGAAGAAAGAAAAGGGTCGTTAAAGACAGGAAAGAAAGCAAAAAATCCAAACTGGATGTCAGAAAAGACTCTGGAACTTGCTCTTGAATGTGGAGAAGCTAAAATGAATGGGGGGGGGAATGATGTAGGCTGAACAGAAAATTTCAAAGGATAGATCAGAAAAACAAAGTACAGTATTGTAACAAAATGCAAAGACTTAGAGGTAGAAAGGGAAGAACACAATCAGCATTTCTCAAGCTGAAAGGACTGAAGAAAACCTCCAAACCTCAATTTGAAATATTGAAGAATTATATTGTCAAAATAGTGAATGACATAGGAAGCATCAAAAGAAGATGGAAGGAATACACAGAGCCACTGTACAAAAAGAATAGTCAATACTTAACCATGTGAAGAACAACCAGGCGATCAAGAACCTATTATGATATTGAAAATGAAGTCCATATGCACAAAAAGCTTTAGTGGAAAACTACAGGCTACAGGAATTGACCAAATACATACTGAAACATTTCAACAAACAGATACAGCACTGGAGGTTCTCACTAGTCTATGTCAAGAAATTTGGAAGACACCTATGTAGCCAATCAACTGAAAGGGAACCTTATCTGTGCCCATTCCGAAAAAGGTGATCCAACAGACACGATTACACACAAGTAAAATTTTACTAAAGATAATTTTAAAAAGGGTTGCAACAGTACAACTACAGGGATCTGCTAGAACTCAAGCTGGAACAGAAGAGGAGGCGGAACTAGAGATATTACTGCTGATGTCAGATGGATATTGTCTGAAAGCAGAGAATACCAGATATGCATTTGCTTGCATTGAATTGACAATGCAAAGGCAATCAACTGTTTCAATTATAACAAACAATAGAAAACTTTCCTAAAACTAGTAATTCCAGAACACTAAATCATGCTTATAGGGAACCAGGTAAATACATCAAGATACAATGTTTCATGCAGAACCTAGGAATAATGAGTGGTTTAAAATCAGGAAAGGTGTGTGCCAGTGTTAATCCTTTTGCTATATTTATTCAATCAGAAGAAGCTTTGGTGTGGGGCTGTAGGATAATGCACTTAACCTTAAGGTCTTTTGAAGGGCAAGATAGATGGTTCAGTAAAGCAGCTTCTCCTCAAAAACCTGATGCAGTATCGCTATGAGTCAGAACCAACTCAATGGCCCACCACCACTACCACCACCAATGTATCTTACTTTATAAGTTATAAGTACAATTTTAGATAGGTAGCAGTTTAACACACTTTACAGCATATGTCAGTACATTTAAAATAGTTGTTGTTTTGTTTTGTTTTGTTTTGTTTTGTTTTGTTTTCAGGAGAATTGACTCTAAATCCTTACGTGGTTGTTTCAGTAAAGAATTCAACTCTTATTCCTAGTTACTGTAATAAATTAATCAGAATCATTTAGTCTTCTTGCCAATATATGTATTTAGTTGTTCCTTTCACTAATCAATATGCTTTCACCATAACCTAAAGGTCAGATATTGTATATGAAGAAATAAATAAACAATAACAGCAAGTTTCAAACATTTCAAATACAGGATTGCTCTGAGGAATTTTAACTATTGGCATTTCTTAGTAAGACCTCCCTGTTTAAATTAACATTATAGCCACAAACTTAAACTCATCTGATTATTGCAGGGGAATTAATCATAAATTCAAGGATGATTTTAGCCCAGAAGAAACTGACTTTATAAAAGCAGAATTTTGGTCCAAGATCCAGTAGAGCAATTTTGATTATGTAGGAATGAATATAATTAATTGAAGAAATCAAATTGCATTTAGAATATTGGTTATTTGAGAACACTACTCTTACTGTTTTTAACTCTACATTGTCTAGTAGACAAATGAAGACATAATTGTGCTTGATTCTTGACATCCCTCTCATACTCCATTGCCTGAACTGTATTTATATAATAAAGAAGGAAATACTTTTCGGAATGATGACTTCTCTCAAATGACCACTCAGAATATAGAAAAAAAGTATTTATTGAAAAGCATAATATTATAATCTAACAAATCATAAGAAGAACATGAGGATTATTATGCTGGAAATAGTACATACATTCATTAACTTGTTTTAAAAACAACATATAACATGATCAAACATAAAAAGAGTCTTTACTGTGTCTCTTAACCTCTCAATTTTCATGAGCCTCTGATAGGAGGAAGCTAAGAAAGCATACTTGAAGGAGTTAAATATTATTCAACTGATTTCTTTGGCATTAAAAATAAAAATTAAATAAAGGGGAGACTGAAAAATATATCAACTATAATTCTGGATGCCATTTTTGTTTGGTACCTGGTTTCAATTTGACTCTGCAACCACCAGCTGGAAATCAGTAAACCACACACATATCTAGCTCTCAGAGAAATACTACCTATCTGACTGGATTGATATGAATATTAAACACACACACACACACACACACACACACAGAATTTAAGGGAACAGCAAGTGGTGATGACAGCCCACCAATTTTGCTTTAACAATCTAAGAATTTTTTTTTAAAAAATGGATACTTAACATATTATTTTTAGATAAAAACATGTGAGTTTTGCTGTTATGAGTTCTCAGTTTGTCTTTATTTGAATAAACAGTCTTCACTGAGGCTATTCTTCATATTTATTCCTTTTTTTTTTTTTTGTCTTTAAATGCTTTGGCAGTTCTCACTTTAAAATATTTTATTGTGTTTCAAGTGAAAGTTTATAAAGAAAAATCAGATTCTCATTTAACAATTTCTGCACACATTATTGAAGTCCTGGTGTAGTGCTATAGGATAAAAGCTGGACCTCTAACCATAAAGTCACCTGTTCAAACCCACCAGCTGACCCTTGGAAACCTTATGTATGGTCACCAGTGACATTGATTACAATTTCATAAAGTGTCATCATTCTCATTAATTCTGTTGTAGTTATCACTTTCACTATTGCAGTTTCTCTGCTCCCTTACTGACTTTGTTTTGGAATAACTTTTGACCATTTTTAAATAGGGGGATTGTTTAAAAGAAGCTCATTACTCATGGATGTTGTTCTTTATTTTTGTCACCCAGTCTGTAATTCATTTAAATAGTTAGAAGCTCAAGAGATCACTTCAGATTAAGACTATCTCATGTTAATAGTATTAGGAAGTCTAACTGTTTCAACTGGCCCAAGATATCTGGATATTTAAAAAATTTGACCTCTGTTCCACATTTTCCTCCCATTCATTCTATCAGGATTCGCTTGTTGTGGACCAGATCAGTACAATTGGTAGTGATAGCTGTGTACCATCGAATTCTTCTGGTCTCAGGCTGAGGAGAAGCTGGTGAGTTCAAATCACTGACCTTGCAATTCAAATTCACCTAGCAGTCCAGGTGTATGCTACAGTGGCATCCAGGACTCCAATTGAGGTCATAGTTTGTGTAAACAATTAGTCCTATAGACTATCTTATGAGTCTTTGGTTTCCTTTTTTTCCTCCTAGTATTTTCAGGAGAGTAAAGAACAATAAATGTATCTTAAATGGCAGCTGGTAAGAATGCAAGACTCTAGCTATTATTCACCACAGTGAGGACAAGAACATCTATTTTATGCACTATACTATGTCAATTAACTGAGTTGTACCACAGGACTATGGTCCTAAGCTTTCAAACACAGAAAAGCAATCTTTTAAAATTTGTTTAAGTCTATGAAGTATCAATAACCGTGTCACCTATGTGTGTTACTGTATACAAGAAGACTTCAAAAAGTTTGTGGAAAAATATTATCTTTTAGTTACATTTTTCCAAAAAATTTTTGAAGGCACTCAAAATGAGATACGTAAAGAACTGTGTCCTCAAAGTAGAGTTGACCTTAATGACATGGATGGAGAAAGCTTTTGGGGACTTAAATTACTGATCGGGCAAATTTCAAAATGAAAAGAAACAGCTGTAGACATTCATTAGTAACAAGAATATGAACTGTATGAACTATTGTTATAGGAAAATTAGAAATTATCAAAAATTAAATATAGCACATAAAGATCAATATCTTAGATGTTGTTGTTAAGTGCTGTCCAATTGGTTCTGAGTCATAGCAACCTTGTATAGGGTTTCTGAGCAGCACATAGTGGGTTTCAACCACTGAGCTTGAGGTTACCAGTTCAGTGCTTATAGTAAAGTACCACACCAACACTCCATCCTAGACATTATTGTTGTTGTTGTTGTCAGGTGCCATCGAGTCAGAACCGACTCATAGCAACCCCATGCACAGCAGAATGAAACAACGTCCAATCCTGGGCCAACCTCACTACCGCTGCCACACTTGAGTTCATCAATGATGCCACCTGGCCGATCCATCTAATTGGGGGTCTTCCTCTTTTTCTCTGACCCTCCACCCAACCCAGCATGACATCCTTCTCCAGCAACTGTTCCCTCTGGACAATATGTCCAAAGTATGAGAGACGAAGCTTAGCCATCTTGGCCTCCAAGGAGCACTCTGGCTGCACTTCTTCCAAAACAGATCTATTGGTTCTTTTGGCAGTCCATGGCACTTTCAGTATTCTCCTCCAACACCACAACTCAAAGGCATCAATTCTTCTACGATCTTCCTTATTCACTGTCCAGCTTTTGCATCCATAAGAGGCTATTGAAAATAGCATGGCTTGGGTCAGGCACACCTTAGTCCTCAAGCTGACATCTCTGCTCTTCAATACTTTAAAAACTTCCTGTGCAGCAGATTTGCCCAATGCAATATGTCGTCTGATCTCTTGACTGCTTCTTCTGTGAGTGTTGATAGTTGATCCAAGAAGAATGAAGTCCTTGACAACTTCAATCTTTTCTCCATTGATAATAATATTGTTTATTGGTCCAGTGGTGAGCATTTTTGTTTTCTTGACATTGAGATGCAATCCATACCGAAGGCTATGCTCTTTGATCTTCATAAGTAAATGTTTCAAGTCCGCTTCACTTTCAGCAAGCAAGGTTGTATCATCTGCATATCACAGGTTGTTAATGAGTCTTCCTCCAATCCTGATGCCACGTTTTTCTTCATAGAACTCAGCTTCTCGGATTATTTGCTCAGCATACAGGTTGAATAAGTATAGTAAAAGAACACAACCTTGTCACACACCTTTCCAAATTTTAAAACATTCAGTGTTCCCATGCTCTGTTCGAACAACTGCTTCTTGGTCTAGGTACAGATTTCTTAGAAGTACAATTAAGTGTTCTGGAATATTCATACTTCTCAATGTTGTCCATAGCTTGTCATGATCCACACACTCAAAAGCCTTTGCATAGTCAGTTAGTTGGCTAAAATGTACTGGTACTGGCCATTTTGATTTGAGCAGCGTACTATGCTGGAAACAGCAAACACTGAAGACAAATGACATAGCATTTATTATCTTAAAGAGTATTCCAAGCTATATCTTGGGGTACAATGCTAGGATAGGATAATATCCATACAACTACAAAGATTAGTTAAAACCACTATTATTAAAGTCCACACAGCAACTATGGAAGTCAGTGATGATGAAATCAAATACTTTTACCAACTTCTTCATTATGAAATTGATCAAACATGCAATCAAAATACATTTATAGTTACTAATGATTGGAATGAGAAAGCTGGAAAAGAGAGGAAAGATGAGTAGTTGGTAAATACATCCTTAGTGATAGAAAGGATGTTGATTACTGCATGATAGAATTTTGTCAAATCAATGACTTATTAATTGCAAATACCCTTTTCCAATGATTTGCAATCCGTAACAGATGGAATACACATAAATCCATTTGAATACATATGTGGGAAGAGACGTAAGAGAAGCTTAATAGTATCCATCAAAACATGGGCAAGAGCTTATTGTGGAATAGACCATCAATTCTTCATATGCAAATTCGGGTTGGAGCTGAATAAAAAGTAAAACAATCCCACAAGAGTTAAAATATAACCTTGAGTAGACCACCTGAAACTAGAGACTACCTCAAGAAGAAATTTGATCCATTATATACTAAAGACTGAGGGCCAGACAAGTTGTGGGATGACATCAACATAATCATACATTAAATAAGCGTATGATCACTAAAAAGACAAAAAAGAGCAAAAGGATGTCAGAAGAGATTCTGAAACTTGTTCTTGAAAGTGTGTGTGGTGGTGGTGGTGTGTGTGTGTGTGGTTATATGCTGTGAAGTCAGTTCTGACTCAAAGCCACCCTGTACAGGGTTTCTGAAGCTGTAAATCTTTATGGGAGCAGAAAGCCTCATCTTTCTCCCATAGAACAACTGGTAGTTTCGAACTGCTGACCCTGAGATTAGCAGCCTGATTCATAACCACTATGCTACCAAAGCTCTTGAAAGCTACTGTAAGAAATGGCAAAGTGAAATATTTGAAGACAAAATTTCATAAGGCAGTTTGAGAAGGCAAAGTAAAATATTATAATGAAACTTATAGTTAGAAAACTGAAAGAGAAGAACACACTCAACCTTTCCTAAGACATAAGAGTTGGGGGAAAAAAAAATCAAGGGTTTCTATGGAGTCCTGGTGTGACATTGTAGGATAAAGCAATGGACCACAAGGTCAGTGATTCAAACTCACTAGCCAATCCTTGGAAACCACATACAGGATCACTAAGAGTCAGAACCGACTCTATGACACTTAACAACAACAGCATGGACCCATGCTTCTCATTATCCTGACTTGAGCAAACAATGGCATAGTCTTTTAAAGACACAAATATGGTGCCAGCGAGGTAGCAATACCCTGCAAGGTTGGGATAGTGTTCTTCAGGAGATTGTATATGCTGTAAACCAGTATCCAATAGATGGTGTTTTCCCCCCAATAGCCAGAATTCAGAGGTTGAAGAACCAAGAGGTGCAATGAGAGTGACCAACTTGAAACATTTTTGCTTTCTGTCCTTGCAATTCTATGCTCTTTGAGTATGGATGTATTCGTTCCAAGGGGAGAAGACTTACATAAGGAAACACAGCACTAGTTCCTTTGAACTGCAAGTTGAGGTTGCCCACTGGCCACTTTAAATCCTTAGGCCTGTCTTCTTACCTTCCAGATTTGCCTGCCTGCCTACCATAGAACCTGCCAATCTTGTTTCATCAGCCCTAGAGCTATGTGAGTCAGAAGCTTCCAACCAGGCATGGAAACTCATGGACTTGGGACTAATCACCTTTAAAAATTGTGAGAGTCATTTCCGACCCCTCTTTATATATACATATAAAAGATTCATTGATTTTGCTTCTCTAGTTAACCAGCCTATGACATAAACATAGTAACCAAAAACTAGTGGTGGTAAATTGGTTGGTTACATAGGTTCTGATTCATCACAACCATGTATAGGACTTCCAGGCCTGTAAATCTTCACAGAAGCAGAAAGTCTCATCTTTGGCTTGTGCATCAGCTGGTAGATTTTTACTGTCGACATTGTCATTTTCAAACCAACATGTAACACAGTCCTATAAAATTCTCAATTTTAATGAAGTGAAATTTATCAATATTTTCTATAAAATATGATCTACTTATATATAAAAAAGAAACTCTAAACTATATTAGATCACCTAGAAAGTACAGGGCTAAAATAACCATTTTTCAGATAAATAAAACCTGTCATATTTACTAGTGATAAAATATCATTTTAAAATGTACTTGAGAAGTACGCATGAAGATCTGAGGACAAAACTAATGTCAAATCAAGAAAATATGAATCACATGGATAAAACTAAGTAATTGATGACAGTGTAAAATTATCATCACAATTACTATATGATCTTATGAAAAATATGGATACAAATAATCAAGTCATAACTTGAAAAGTACATAATTTGAGTTCAACATTCCATTTATTTTTTTGTTTACAAAGAAAATGTATAAGCATACCTCTACTTTGTTGTTGTTAAGTACCTTCGAGTTTGTTCTACTCATAGTGTCCCAATTTAGGACTTCTAAGGAGCAGCTGATGGGTTTGAACTGCTGTCCCTGAAGCTCAGACGGACCTTGAGGTCCAGGGCATTATCCTGCAGCATGATGTTGTTGTTGTTGTTAAGTGCAGCACAACATTGTTGTTGTTGTCATGTGCCGTGGAGTCGGTTCCGACTCATAGCGACCCTGTACAGGGTTTCCGAGTCTGTAAATCTTTACAGGAACAGAAAGCCACATCTTTCTCCCTGAAACAGCTGGTGGTTTAGAACTGCTGTCCCTGAGGTTCGCAGCCCGATTCGTAACCACTACGCTACCAGAGCTCCTTAACATTAGAAGCTAAAATTTATAGTTTTTGCTAAACACTAGAAACATCCTACATTTGTGATTGAGAGAGAAAAAAAAGAAAAAAACTTAGAAAAAGATATCTTCCCAAGGAAGAAGTAAGAACACACCACAAATATTCAGGACAGATAGCTATAGAAAATTAGACAACATGAATAAATTCAAATGCCTTTTCTAAATGAAGATCTTTGTTTGAATTTCAAAAATTAGTCCTTTAGCAATTCATTATTGAAAATTAATCTCTAAGAAATAAGTCATAGCAATGAATTCAGTGGCAAGCCATAAGATAACGAAAACATAATAATAATAAAACACCAGTATCCCAGTGTTTAGCAATGATTTCACATCCTCTGCAGAGCAATCAAAGTCTGAATTAGTATTAAAACAGAATAGCACAGTTGCTCCTAACGTTGGTCCCTCAGGTTTAGGTTGACTGAGTTTTAAATTGCCTGCATTCTATTGACTATTCAATTCTCTCAGCCAATTGATAAGTAAAATACTTTAGTCATCAAAGCTGTTAATCCACTTTCATGACACTTGCTTTTCTTGAAGCATTAGATTAGCTCTTTTTGTTTTTTGATTTTATGATTCAGGTCAAGTCAAATAGCTTTATGTCATTATAAATTGACAGACATAGCTCCTCCTGGGAAATCTGAGAATATTTGTTGAACAAGCAACACTTTCTGGAATGATCAAGTAATATGATATATGCCAGCAGGCTTAAATTATTTTTTTGCCCAAAGGTGATATTAATATCAAAATAAAATCTTTGAAAGTGGTTACTTCCTAAATATCAGTAATTAGTTGAATGCACAATAGCTGAATCATTTTCCCTGTTCTTATCGTTAAGGGTCATCAAGTCAGGTCCAATTCACACCAACTCTATATAGGCTTTCTGAGGAGAGGCTGGTGAGTTAGAACCAGCAAACTTGAGGTTCAAACCAACATTACAATCTAGTGCTTATCCAACAGCACCACAACAATACTCCATTTTTCTCTAAAAAACATTAACGTATGTGTTTATGTCATAGTATACAATTAATATAGACTTTATTGGATTGGGGATTTATGCATATTGTTATGATATTTTGCATGTTAAAAATCATATATAAAACACTAAAATTTTAGAATGTAGACAAAAGGAAAAAAAAAATCACTTATTGCCTGAATCCAAATAAATATATTTAAAAAATATTTTGGGTTGCATTTTAATATTTTAAATATTATAGATAATTATCCAAAGGGCTTCAAAACTTCACAGAAAAATGAAATTGAAAGATAGTATAGTGGTCACGGTCAGCAGTTCGAAACTATCAGCTGTTCGGTGGGAGAAAGATGAGGCTTTCTGTTCCCGTAAAGATTTACAGCCTCGGAAACCCTGTACAGGGTCCCTATGAGTAGGAACCGACTCCAAGGCACACAACAACAATATTTTAATTTAATTTATATACAAACATTTTCCAATGACATTACATTAATTATTTTCATACACCAATTTTAGTGGTAACACAGTAGTTAAGCACTTGGTTGCTAATTGAAAGGTCGGTGGTTCAAACACACCAACTGCTCCCAGAAAGATGTGGCAATTTGCTTCCCTAGAATTGTTGCTGTTGTTTTTCATGCTGTAGAATCAGTTCCAAATCATGGTGACCTGGTATATGATTTATGAATTGCAGCTGGTGGGTTTGAACTGCCAACCTTGTGGTTAGGAGCCTAGTGATTATCATTAAGCATGACACTATGATTGGCTCAGATTACATGCTTAGAAACCGTTTGGGTAAAATTCTGCCTCTGTGCATCAGAGGTTGATAGGAGTTGAGTTCGACTGAACTGCAAAGCGTTTCATTTTGGTTTGACAGTAATTTTATTACTCCGCCACATTTTAAGATGTTTCCCCAACTTTCTGTTGCTTTAATTGTTTTCTTCCAAATTTTAAGATATATAACTATTCGTTGTTGTTGTTATTATTAGCTGTTGACTCTGTACCAACCCAGAGTGACCCTGTATAAAATTTCTGAGGAGCAGGTGGTGTGTTTGTACCACTGACCTTGTGGTGGAGTGTTTATCCTATAGTAAATTATTTAATGTGTCTCTTCTAGACTTAGTCTTTGTTAACTTCCACAAAGCAACTATTTACCTGATGGGTCTGAG
>NW_006408523.1:26591231-26597333 GCF_000296735.1 Chrysochloris asiatica | reverse complement strand
CAAAATCCTTGCCAGCATTTATTGTCCTCTACATTTTTGATCTGCTGTTATTGCTGGTGTGAGATGATATCTCATTGTTGTTTTGATTTGCATCTCTCTGATGGCTAGTGATTGTAAACATTTCTTCATATGTTTGTTGACTGCCTGGATCTCCTCCTTGGTGAAGTGTCTGTTCATGTCCTGTGCCCACTTTTTAATTGGGTTGCCTTTTTTCTTGTAGAGGTGTTGTAGTTTCCTATATATTTTAGAAATGAGTTCCTTGTCTGATGTGTCGTTGCAAAATATTTTTTTTTCCCATTCTGTGAGTTCCCTTTTTACTATTTTGGTGAAGTCTTTTAATGCACATAAGTTTTTAATTTTTAGTATGTCCCAATCATCTACTTTGTCTACTTTGTTTGTGTAATTCTCAAAATGTTTGGTAGTCTCTGTATGCTCTAAATTAGAGCCCTGATATTTGTCCCGATTTTATCATTGATAACCTTCATAACTTTGGGATTTAAGTCTTTAATCCATGCTGAGTTAGTTTTTTTATAGGGCATGAGGTAAAGGTCTTATTTCAATCTTTTACATATTGCTTTCCAGTTCTGCCAGCACCATCTATTAAAGAGACAATCTCCTCCCCATGCAATATACCTAGGCACTTTGTCGAAAATCAGTTGGCTCTATGTGGATGGGTTAATTTCTGGAGTCTCGGTTCTGTTCCATTGATCTATGTATCTTTCATTATACAAGGACCAGGCTGTTTTGACCACTATAGCCATGTAGTAAAATTTGAAATTGAGGAATGAGAGGCTTCCAACATTCTTCTTTTACCCAGTTGCTTTTCAGCAGGGTGTTTTTCAGTTTCCATGCATTCGATTTTATTTCCTTGGTCTTCTTATTGTTCAAGTCTAGTTTTATAACATTGTGGTCTAAAAAGATGCTTTTTAGTATTTTGATGTTTGTAAATTTATGGAGGCTTGGTTTGTGACCTAACACATGGTCAATTCTGGAAAATGTTCCATCTGCAATGGAGAAGAATGTGTATTGTGCTGTTGTTGGGTTGAATGCTCTTTACACATCTTTGAGGTCAAGTTGGTTGATTGTGTTTATTTCCTCTGTAACTTTGTCCAGTTTCTTTCTGGTTGTCCTGTCCCTTTTCAAAAGTGGCATATTAAAATCTCCCACTATAACTGTAGATTTATCCATTTCTTTCTTTAATTCTAGTAAGGTTTGCTTCATATATCTTGATGCTCTTTCATTGGGAGCGTAAATATTAATTATGGTTATGTCGTCTTGCTTAATTGACCCTTTGATTATGAGATAATGTCCTTCTTTATTCCTTATGCTGTTTTTTTTTTTTTTTCCTTAAAGTTTACTTTATTGGAGAATAGTATTGTCATTCCTGCTTGTTTATTGTTTTACTTAGCTTGGTATATTTTTTTCCCATCCTTTAACTTTTAGTCTGTTTTTGTCTTTGTGTGTAAGGTGTATCTCTTGCAGGCAGCATATTGAAGGGTCTTATTTTTTTTATCCATTCTGCCACTCTCTGACTCTTCACTGGTGCATTTAATCCATTGACATTCAGTGTCATTATAGATAGGTATGAATTTATTGCTGCCATTATGATAATTTTTTGGTAGTGCTGTTAGTTCCTTTGTTCTGCAGGCCTTCTTGTGCTGAGTTTGTGTTGTTTGTGCTATTTCTTGTCTGTTTCTTCTTAGTATTCATATTTGCTTGTTTTGCTTGGAAGTTCATTTTCATGTAAGTTGTGAAGTATTAATTTTCTTTGGGGTTACTTTATAGTCTATTAACTTTTACCTCCATTTAAGACTATCTTTTGTAAACTGTAATCCACCTGACCTCCCTACCACTTGGGTCACTGTTCCTATATTTTTTCCTTCTTTGACATTGTTATTATTTTGATCTTTGGTTGACCTCCCAGCTCCTTTGAGTTCATTGTAATTTTGTTCTGTTTTGTACTCTGCTGTCCGTCATCTGACTTTCAGGTGGTGTTGCCATGCCTGTGAATCTCTGGTGTTATAAGTTCTTGTTGGTTTTCAATCCAAAGAGCTCCCGTTAGAATGTTTTGAAGTGCTGGATTGGTTTTGATAAAATCTCTTAGCTTCTGTTTTTCCTGGGATGTTTTGATTGCACCATCGTATATGATGATAGTTTTGCTGGATAGATGATTCTTGGTTGGCAGTTTTTTTTCTTTTAGGATTTTGTATGTTTCCCTATTGCCTTCTTTCCTGCATGGTTTGTGCTGAATAGTCAGAGCTTAATCTGATTTGCTTACCTTTGTAAATAACATTTCTCTTTTCCCTGGCTGCTTTTAGGATTCTCTCCTTGTCTTTGATTTTGGAGAGCTTGATTATTATATGTCTTAGTGTCTTTATTTTGTGGTCTATCCTTCCTGAGGTATGTTTGGCTTCTTGAATATTTATCTTCTCATCTTTCAATATTTTAGGGAAATTTTCTTCCAGAAGCTCTTCAATTATCTCCTCTGTGGACGTCTCTGATTCTTCCTGTTCTGGAATGCCAATAATTCTTAAGTTGTTCCTCTTCTTGTTATCCAGCATGAATCATAGACTTTCTTTGGATTTTTTTTATCTTTCATTCTGCTTGCTCTTTTATCTTAGCAGTATTGAGAGATTTGTATTCCAGCTCACTGGTTCTGTCTTCCATCTCTTCTATTCTGCTCCTTTCCCCTTTCAGTGTATTGTCCATTTCTTATATTTAATTATTAATCATCTGGACCTCTTTTTGCAGGTTTTGAATTGTTTCCAATACTGTATTGATCTTGTTTGATTGTTCTTGTAGTGCTTTCCTGACTTCTTTCTTGTTTTCCTCCACCCCTTTTTGGAACATTTGAATTTGTTTCCATATCATTCTTCTGAATTCCTTCTCAGGCAAATCCAAAACCTACTCTTCCTCTTCTGGGGAGCCTTTGTCTGTACCCAGCACATTTGTCTCAGTCATTCTTTCTGGTTTTGGACATGTTTTGAGATCACTTGTTGTGTTTGAGATCTTTTGTTGGTCATTTCCAGTAGTTATGTGGTTTTTTCAATGCATAAATGGATGTTTGTTGTTGTGTTATTAAGCTTACTGGATGTCTTCTGTGGAGATGATCAGGAAATAGGGTTCTCTTTTCACATGTAATGTTTATCAGATGTTATTGACTCTAGTCTTAATGGTGGAATATTATGGGGTTCACTTGTAGTTTCGCTATATGGCCATGATTGCCGAATCTTCTTTGGTAATGTAGGGAGAAAAAGCTCCCACCTCCAGGAAAAATGTGTGATTCAAAGGCCCCAAAGCAGTAACAATATAAAAGCAGAGACAAGAACGTCCATTTTGAAACAAAAATAAAACTGTGGCTGACTGTCCAATCCCTTTACTACACAGGCAGTGTTGTGCACCGTAGAAGCCTTCAAGAGTGGGTGGGGGTGTCCACCCGCTCAGCCCTCTACTTAATCACCACCATAGTGGTGCGCAGATAGACAATAAGAAGTTAATCTGAGAAAGATTGTTTACCATTTTTGTCTCTGAAAGTTAGTTAAGTATCTGCGTGTGCACAGCATAACTCTTGAAATAGTTGCTCCTTTTTATTTTGGGGTTTTACTGATTGTTCATATGGTTTGTCTGTCAGATCAAACCTGCTTTTTTTCCTTACTGTGTAGACAGTGGTTAATGGTCCTGCACAAGTTAACTTTAGGGCTGGGACCCACAGGCAGAAGTCAAAAGCAGCAGCCAAAGGATTTATCCTTTTACCAATGGGCCTCTTTCTCTCTGTACCAGGTGAAAGCTGTGGTCTCAACACTGGACCTTTTTTGGGGTGCTCACCCACCTGCCTTATGGCATCTGGGCTGGGCAAAGAAGGTGCAACAGGGAAGAGGAGGCAAAAATGTTTGAATTCCCCCACACCTCCTTTTGCAAATGTCACTGCACTGCTTTTAGCACCTGTTCCCTGTGTCTTGGCCTGGCTGTAGCCCCATGCTCTGACTTTCACCCTGGCAGGATAGCTGCAGATGGAGTCACGTATCTTGTCCGATTTCTAAATCACAATGATTTTTCCACTGGCAGTTGCAGGAAACTGACACCCTGACCTTTATGCTAGAGCCAGTTCTCTGGTGCTGTTCCGTGAGAGCCAGGTCTCTGGGTTTTCAGCCCCTCCCCCATGGATCCTGTCCTACCTGACTCTGCCCTACCACCACCAAACTGGAAGTCTCTAATGTTGTAATTTTAACATATTGCTATTAAGTAAAGTCCATACTTTGTCTGATTTTTTTTTTTTTTAACTAGTTTTCCTTCTCTATCCAGAAACCTATATAATATACCATATTTCTTTTAGTTGTTATTTCTTTTATGTTCCTGTTGTTTTTTGACAAGTTCTTAGACTTACTTTGTTTTTGATGACCTTGACAGTTGTGAGAACTAACCAGATATATTTTTGAATGTTCCTCAGTTGAGATTGGTCTTTTTAATCCATGTTTATACTGGATTTACAGGTTTTTGTAGAGGAAGAATTTAGAAGTAAAGTATCATTTTATCATGCCATATCAAGTGTACATAGTAGAGTGCTTCAAAATTTCATGGAAAAATGAAAAATTATTTTAAATGTCCATGAATTTTTGAAGCCCCACAGTACTATCAAAACACTTATCACAGTTGTGTTAAGCTTGGTCATATAGCTGAGATAGTATAGTAAAAATGGTGAAGGCCAGAAAATGAGTAAAGAGAAACCTGTCAAGTAAGGAAAACTTGAATGTTTTCCACTAATAGCACACTAGTGGCACCCAGTTGTTAAGAGCTTGGCTGCTAACTGAAAGGTTACAGAGTGTGTTTTCTAGAAGGTCACAGCCTTAGAACCCCTAACTATTCTAGGATTGCTATTTGATGGAATTAACTTGATGCCAGTGGGTTTTGGTTTTTAAATAAAGAGCATTAGAAAAGTGATAAAACTATTTCTATCAAAGACAGAAAACAAGGCTCTCCATCAAGTTCTAGCTCTCCTGGATTTTACTTTATATTCAAAGTTTTTCACTGCGAAGTGAACCTTCCTGCTCTTGTTTCTTTGGAAGGAAGCCATTATGTATAGTTGCAAATATGAAATGTGGTGTAACAATCTACTACCTGTAGTTAAAAGTTGTTACATTCCGCACAGGACTATGTCTAGTTACTTATTTAATCATTTATTTATATCAGCATAGATTCATGAATATCTATTTTCCACTAGGGATTACAATACAATGCTTCTTTATTTATATTATTAAATTTTCAGTTCTTGCAGTTCATGACATTTGACATTCCCCATCATGGAGATTTTTTTTGGTGGGGAGCAGTGGCTTATTTTCCTGCATGACAAGTTCTCCCCAGTTCATTTTTAGAGAGCATTAAGAATTAATTCCTTACTTTGGAGACTATTAGAAGCCAAGATGTGGGCTGTAATTGTGCTTGTGATTATAGGAACAATATTGCTTCTAGATCTTTTTGTTAGAAAAAGAGATGTATGTGTGTACTGTTGTTGTTGATAAGTACTGTTGGGTTGGTTCCAACTCATAGAGACCCTACATAGGGTTTCCGAGTGGATTTAAAATACCAACATTGCAGCTAGAAGTCCAGTGTTTATCCTATGGTGCCACAAGACTCCATGTGTATATACTAAGTCATATAAACATGAATATAATACAAAACTACCAGTTTCAGTATTTACATAGCTATTGTCTTATAATCTGAAAAGTGCAGTTATTTTTAATATTGACTGAAAGTATAAAGGGTCAGAGGTACATGCATAATCTTACTTCTGATTGTGGACATATAGATTAATTAAACAGGAGTATGAGAATAACAGGACAGGAAAATTATATACATGGATGTCTGCAGAAGAGTTATGTGTATTAATATCTTTGACTAGAAAAAGAATAAGAATATTTTTGTCCCATGTTGTTGTTGTTAAGTGCCATCAAATCAGTTCCGACTCATAGCAGCCCTATATAGGGTTTCCAAAGAACATCTGGTGGGTTTGAGCTGCCGATCTTGTAGTTCACAGAACAGTGCTGACCCTCCAGTGCCACACCAGGAGTCCTATTTTTGTCCCACTGTTTTTGTTGTTGTTGTTGT
>NW_006408523.1:26589491-26590735 GCF_000296735.1 Chrysochloris asiatica | reverse complement strand
AAAGCTGGATGGTGAATAAGGAAGATCATAGAAGAATTGATGCCTTTGAATTGTGGTTTTTGAGGAGAATACTAAAAGTGCCATGGACTGCCAAAAGAACCAATAGATTTGTTTCGGAAGAAGTGCAGCTAGAGTGCTCCTTGGAGGCCAAGATGGTTAAACTTCATACTTTGGACATATTGTCAGGAGGAAACAGTCACTGAAGAAGGATGTCATGCTGGGTAAGATGGAGGGTTGGAGAAAAAGAGGGGGAAAAAAATTTGTCCCATAGGAAAGCTTAATTAGGGTTGATATCAGAGGAGGAGTATTTCAATTATCAAATGCATAGGATAACACATGCTTAGAATACCTGCCATTCTCCTAGGCACTAATGTCATTACCAGTAGGCTTATGAAAAAGTGGACATGGTGGGAAGGATGCAGGTTTTACATAAACTTAACAACATGGTGTCTCACTCACCGTGCTGACCTAGTTACAGCTACTAATGTTTGCTCAATATTCTAGCAGAAATGTCACTATATCTCTGGTATAGTACTCTTTCCTAGGATGATTAGCAATACTTGGTAGCAGGTTGGTTACCATTTCTTCATAAAGAGAGTAATACTTTGTTCTTACGGAAATTGACATTTATTCTGAATGTGATTTGCCTTCTTTCAACACAATACTCCTGCCAAAAGTACCATCTGTCGATTTACATAATGACTTATCCACCATCATGGAGTTCCACACAACATTAATTTTGATCAAGGGAATCATTTCACTTCAAAGTACAGCAATGAGCGTATGCTTATGGAATTCACTGGTCTTACCATATTCCTCATCATTCTGAAGCAGCTGGCTTGAGAAAATTGTGATATGGCCTTTTGAAAACTCAATTATGATGCCAGCTAAGTGGAAATACCTTGCAGGGTTGACACAATTTACTCCAGGAGAAAACTGCATATGCTCTAAATCAGCATTCAATATATGGTGTTATTTTCCCCATAGCCACAATTCACAGATACAGGAGTTAATGGATGGTAATTAGAGTGGTACTAATTACTGTTTCCATTAATGCTCCACTTGAAAATTGGTTTCTTCCTGTCTTAGTCAGGATTCTCCAGAGAAACTGAACCAACAAGGTGCATACCTTCCTGGTCCTATATATATATAAGTATCTAAATCTTTCTATAGATATCTATAGGTATCTGTTTATCATCTACCTATCTATCATCTACCTGTCCATCCATCCATCCATTCATCTA
>NW_006408523.1:26582987-26587646 GCF_000296735.1 Chrysochloris asiatica | reverse complement strand
GTGTTCTTCCCTTTTGGTTTTCTAATCACCCTCATAGTCATTGCTATATTTGAACTCATTGTCGTAGTTAACATGTTCAATTCATCTCATTGAGAGTTTTCCTCTTTTTCATTGACCCTCTACTTTACCAGGCTCAATGGCCTTCTCCAGGGACTGGTTCTTCCTTATAACATGTCCAAAGTACATGAGAAAAAACTCATACCATGTTCACTTTGACAAAGCATTTTCACTCCACTTCTACAAAGTAAGATTCCATTGTTCTTCTGGCAGTCTATGATGTATTCAGTGTTCTTCAACAATACCAGAATTCCAAGACATCAATGCTTTTTCAATCTTCCTTATTCATTGTCAAGTTTTTGCAAGGATATAAGGAAACTGAAAGTGCCTTGCCTTGTAAAATTTCACCTTATTCCTCATAGTGGTATCTTTCCTTTTTAACACTTCTCTTAAATATTTTGCAGCATGTGTTCAATGTAATAATTTAGTTTGATTTCTTGATTGCTGCTACATGGATGTTGACTATAAATCAAAGTGAAATTAAATCCTTGATGACTTCAATCTTTTCTCTGTTAAACTGATGATGCTTTTTAGTTCAGATATGAGAATTTCTGTTTTCTCTAAGTTTGCATGTATTCAACATTGAAGGCTGTATTCTTGTATCATTATCAGTAAGTACTTCAATTTCTCTTCCCTTTCAGAAAGGTTGAGTCATCTGCATGCAGATAGTTGATATTTGTAGTGTAGTGAATTATTTGGAATCTCTTCTAGCCATATTTTGTAACTTCTATCAAAAAAATATTTTTGTCCTATTGGGTCTGGGTAAGAGAAGGTGGAAGAAGGTACTGATAGGATGACATGATTCAGCTGTGGATGCTAAAAGATTTAGCTATAGTTGTAAAAACTTGAAACTTTATCAAGGTTATAAAAGGGACCATCTCAGAAGCAGGAGAGCAGACTCAGTACCATCAAGAAGAGCCAGGAGTGAAGTACATCTTTTGAACCTTGAGATCCCTGCATTGAATCTCCACAATCCACCAACAGGAAACCGTGACACAGGAAGAGTGGAAGAGAAGCAGCAACAGCAGAACTAGGAACCAGAGCATGAGACAGAATAGTAGACTTCCCAGTTCATGGAATAATTAAGTGTTCTGGAATTCTCATTCTTTGTAATATCTATAATTTTTAATGATTCACACAATCAAATACCTTTACATAGACAATAAAACACAGGTAAACATCTTTCTGGTACTCTCTGGTTTCTGGCGAGTTCAATCTGACTTCAGGAATGACAACCCTCATTGCATGTTCTCTTCAGAATCTGGCTTTAATTTCTGGCAGTTTCTGTTGATGTACTACTACAACTATTTAAAAATTATCTTCAAAACAATTTTACTTGCATGTAATATTAATGTTATTGTTAAATAGGTGATCCAGTGGATCACCTATCTTTAAAATGTGCACAAATACATATCTCAGGTGGCTAACCAGTAACTGTCTTTCAAATTTATTGGCATAGATTATTGCGTTCTTCCAGAGTTGTAGCTGCTTTTTAGAACATCTCAACTGGTATTCTGTCAATTCCTAGAGCCTTTTCAGTGTAATCTGGACTTCTTCCTTCAATACCATCAGCTCTTGACCAAATACTGTGTCTTGAAATTATTGATCACTGACCAACAATTCTTGATAAAATGACACTGTATTTCTTCTATCTTCTTTTGATGTTTCCTGAGTCTTTCAAATTTTTGTCTATTGTATCCTTCAATATTACCACTTGAGGCCTGAATTTTCCTTCAGTTCTTTCACTTTGAGAAATGTTGAATGTTTTCTTTTCTTTTGGTTTTCTAACTCTATGAATCTATAAATTTCATTACAATAATTTACTTCAAATCACCCTTTCAAATCTTTTGTTCAACTATTTCACTTTTTCATGTCTTCCTTTTGATTTAGCTATTTTACAATTAAGAGCAAGTTCCAAACTCTGTTTTGACATCCGTTTTGGTCTTTTTTTACTCATATTTTTCAAATGACATTTTTCTTTCTGCATGTAACTTGTCTTTATGTAATTGCACAATTTCTCTGGTCTCTGATATTAGTGTTCAGTTCAATAAACTATCCTTGAGATGGACTCCAAATTCAGATGGGATGTAATCAAAGTAATACTTTGGCTGCCATAAACACTTCCTTATACATTCTAAAAATTCCTATAATTTGCTTATTTCTCCATTTATCTATGCATATTTTCTATTTTTATAGTCTAAAAGTTAAGATATTTATAATAGTTATTGTAATTCCCTGATGACCATTTCAACAATTGTGTCATATTTGAGTCTCATTCTAATTTTTACATTGAAGCAATTTTTTTTTTCTTGCATTTTACCATGTCTACAATTTTTTGTCAAAAGCTGGGCATTACGTAAAAATAATAAGAATGAAAGTTTTGGCTAAATTCCTTAAAAACTCTCATAGAAAGCAGATGTTTTCATTCTTTGACCATCCATAAAATCAGCAAACAAATGCTTTGACCATGTAAAAAAACTGTTGTTATGACCTTTTCTCTTGACTGGTCCACTTATGTTTTGACAGGATCAAGAGGTGGAAGTAGTTCTTGGTAACAACTGCTTTGATTGTGCTGTCTTCGAGATCATATTGCTAAAGCTATATTTCATCTTCTATTACCAGTCTTCCAAGATATACTTCAGAAGCTTGATCCTGATTATTTAAAATATCTATTGACATCTCTGATATTGTTTACAGTTATTATGCCACAACAGTTTAGGCATCGATCCAGCTTAAATTTTTTGAGTCATAATTGTGTAAACTGAAACAATTAAGAGATCTGGAATATACAGAATGGTGTTTGTGCTGTTAATTGCTAGTTCTTTTAAATTACCACCACTCATTTGTCAGTCTTTTGTATTTTGGTGGCTTGTGTGTTACTTAGATGCTAGAAACTAAGCCACTGGTATTGATACCAGCAGCGCCACCTATGGTGGGCAGATTTCAGCAGAGTTTCAAGGTGAAGAAAGACAATTAAGAAGGTGAGGCTGAACTACTACTGAATTGTTAGTCACTGAAAACTTTATGGATAGTAGCAGAACACTGTTGTATATAGTGCTAGAAGATGAGTCCATTATGTTGGAAGGGACATAAAATACTACTGGGGAAGAACTATCTTCTCAAAGTAGAGTCAAGCAGAATGATGTTAATAGAGTAAAATTTTCAAGATTCCCATTGACCAATGAAGCACAACTCAAAATGAGGAGAAATAGCTACAAGTATCCATTAATAATCAGAACATGGACTGTATGGAGAATAAATCTAGGAAAGTTGGAAGTTGTCAAAAATGAAATGAACACATAAAGATCCACATCCTGAAATTAACTGATATTTGTCATTTTCAATCAGAAAATGATATGATTTACAATACAGGGAATGACAAATTGAAGAGAAATAGCATTGCATTCATTATATATTTAAAAAAATACCATTGCATTCATTATTAAAAAAAAAAAAAATTCAAGATAGATTTTGAAGGACCGTGTTTTCTGTGATAGGAAAATATCAATTTGCCTACAAGGAAGACCAGTTAATGCCACTAATGAAAATTTATGCACCAATCTCTAAAAATAGTTGTAAAGATATTGAAGAATTCTAAAAACTACTTCAATATGAAACTGACCAAACATGCACTTAGGATGTGGTAATAATTAATGGTAATTGGAAGGGGAAAGTTGGAAACAAAAATATCAGTTGGAAAATATGGCCTGGGTGAGAGAAATGATGCTGGGGAATGTATGATAGAATTTTACAAGCCCGATGATTTATTCACAGTGGATACTTTTTAAACAACATAAAAGGTGACTATACATGTGGACCTCACCAGATGAAATACACAGTAATTAAATTGACTAATGTAGAAAGAGATGGTGGAGAAGATCAGTATCATCAAACAAAAGCAACAGGCAAGCTGTGGAAGGAACCATCAATCACTCCTAAACAAATTCAGGCAGAATCTGAAGAAAAAAATTAAAAATCCACAAGAGCAAAAATATGACCTTAAGTTTATACCAACAGAATTTAAATACCTTCTCAAGAACAGATTAATTGAGAGTCTTCTGGTTGGCAGGAGCATAGCAGAGTCAGGTAGGACAGGCTCTGTGGGGGAGGGGCTAAAAACCCAGAGACAGAACTCTCACAAAACTGTCCCAGACATCTGAATCTAACATAAGGGTCTCAGGGTCACTTTCTCACAACTGCAAGTGGAAAAATCATAGTATAAAGGAAAATATTGCATTACAGAGACTGGCACAGGAATCCCTCTGTGGCCATCCTGCTTGGGCAGAAGCCAGAGAGTGGGACTACAGACAGACCACAAAGGGAAGTTGCGCTAAAAGCAAAAAGTGATATTTGCAAAATGAGGTGTGAAGTGATGCTATTTGTTTTTTCCCCACCTCTTTCCTGTCATGCCCTCTTTGCCCAGCCCAGAGACCTTCAGGAGGGTGGGTGTGCACCCCCCTAAAAAAGCCCAGTGTTGAGACCTCAGATCTCCCAAGACACAGAGAAAGGGACCATTGGTCCAAGGGCAAATCCTTAGCTGTTGTTTTTGACTTCTGCCTGTGGGTCCCAACCCTAAAGTTAACTTGTGTGGGACAAATAACC
>NW_006408523.1:26576760-26577835 GCF_000296735.1 Chrysochloris asiatica | reverse complement strand
TGGGGGTGGGGGCCTACAAAGGCAATAAGTGACTGGCTTATAAGCTTTCAAAAGGGAACCTAGATCCAGAGGGCATGGAGGTAGGTAGACTCTCTGCTGAGTAGTATCCAATCTGTCTAGGCACGGCTTATGAAACGAGATGAGGATGGGTCTCTTATGATACAATAGTGAATAATTGTTATCATGACTGATTGTGAGGGTTGGAAATGTAAAGGTGGATGTTTTGTAGCAAAAGGAGGGAAGTGATTGACTTTGAAGTCCAGGAGTGGAGGTGTCTTGGACCACCAAGGGAGAACAGTGGAGAGCAGGACCCTACCCAAAGAAGCAGTAATGCTGGAGATGGATGCAGAGACGAGGATGTGGAGAGATGAAGCAGCTGGGGACTTTAGACCCAGAGAGGGAGAGGGGCTGTGTGCTGATGAACAGGGGGCAGGCTTGCAGTATGCACTATTTGGTTGGTTCATGATTCATGGAGGGAATTGTAACCATGGCAAGGAAATTATATACGATAGGATGAATGTAAAGCTAATGTTCTTCCATGTAAACTATCACATAATTCACAATAAAACACTTTTTTAAAAAAAGAACAGATTTATTGCCACTAATGACCAAAGTCCAGAAGGGTTGTGGGATTACATCAAGAATATCTACAGGAAGAGATCAAAATATTATAAAAATACAGGAATCAAGAAAATGCCAAAATGAATATTAGAAGAGAAACTTGCTCTTGAGGATAAAGAAGCTAAAACAACTAGAATATATGAGGAAGGAATGGATATGAACAGAACATTTCAAAGCGTAGCTCAAGAAGACAAAATCAAATAATGTAATGAAATGTACAAAGACCTGTATTCAGAAAACAGAAATGAAAGAACACACTCAACATTTCTGAAGCTGAAAGAAAGAAAGAAAACAACAAAAAAATGAAAGCTTTGAGTGCTATATTGAAGGATTATGGGCAAATGATGAATGGTGCAAGAAGCATCAAGAGAAGATTTAAGGAACACACAGAGTCACTTTACCAAAAATAATTGGTCTGTGCTCAATCATTTTAACAGGTTTTGTTGTTGTTGTT
>NW_006408523.1:26559352-26575590 GCF_000296735.1 Chrysochloris asiatica | reverse complement strand
AGTTGCCTCATATGCATATGTAAGTTGGACAATAAGTAAGTAAACCCATAGAAGAATTGATGGATTTGAATTATGGTGTTGGAGAAGATCATTAAAAATACCACGGACTGCTAGAAGTAGAAGCAAATATTTATTGAAAGAAGTGTAGCCAGAATACTCTTTAGAAGTCAGAATGGGAGATTTCATTTCTCATACTTTAACCGTGTTATCAGGAAAAACCAGTCCTGCTTGGTAAAATGGAAGGTAAACAAAAAAGAGGATGATCCCCAGTGAGATGTATTGACACAGTGGCAAACACAGTGTACTACCTTCACAACAATTGTGAAGGTAGTACAAGACTAGGCGATATTTAGTTTTTGTGTGTGCCAATTGTTGCTATGAGTCAGAACTTACTGAAGGACACCTAACAAGTTCAATTAGGCATGAACAACATTAATTATTTCCTTCCAAACTGATATGAGGACCTGCCACTTCAGGCTTCATCTTCCATATCATCTCGTCCCTTCTTAAAACAAGTTATCTAGTAGTAAAAAGCTGATTTCTTTGGACATTCATGCCATAAACATTTCATAAAGCATCTGTGATTTCACCATTATTCCACAAAATCTTCACGACAAATTTAATGTTTGTTTTTGTTTCACTTGAGCAGAATTCATGTTGTTCTGATAGGGGCTCTTTTCAAACTTATGTCTTAACGTTCTTAGTGCCACCAACTAGATTCTGTTTAAACAAGCTATAGTAAGTTGCTACAGGTTTATTTTGCTGAAAACGTATTTTTGAAATTCATATGTTGTTTTATTCATAATACACATTTTCCTTGAACTATTTGAAAAGCTTTGTACTTTAAAGATAATGTCAGATGACATTTTTGGCATGGTGATATCTGGTTAATAAGTAGATAAAGAGCCTTAAACAGACTTGGGAAGAATGATCACTGGCAGTAATAAGAGTATATGAAAAGTCTCCATGAGGAAAGAACAAGTTCTGGACCAGGATCAGTATGAACATCAGCAGAGGTTAAGCCAGTAGACCAGTCAGGGAAAACAGAAATTTATAAGTGAGTGTTGGTAAAGATTTTGGATTTTCTTTATCGTAATTTCTCTTGTACAAGTACTTTCTGTATTATAAAAGTTATATTAAAACATTTCTTGAAAGGAGAAAGACTCATATATAACTGTGCATTAATTAGTTCACAATCTAAAATACAAATAAATCAACACTTCCTTTATTAAGTTTACATAAAAGGACTTATGTTACTAGATTGATATTTCCACTAGGGTAACAATCATTTAAAGTTCAAGAGACTGGTAGATTTCTGATTAAAATGGTCATTATTCATTAAATTAAGCTATTTTGAAGTTCAATAAAATATTTTTATTGTGTACCTTTGAGTTCATTCTGACTCATAGCAACCCTGATTTGATTGACAAGACCAACTGGTGGGTTTGAACTGCCAGCATTGTAGTTACCAGTGCAGTGTTTATTCTCCAGCACCCAATATTAAATTGTTATCATGAGCTGAAATTGCATTATACCAAATTGCTATAATGGTAGCTGAAACAGATAAAAACATGACTTAATCTGCAGAAAAATATAGTATGCATTGAACTTAGTATCCCTACTTCTAGCACTATGGTTCAACTTTCTATTGAAAACAAACATAAATGCAATATATATATATATTTTTAAAGCTTTTTAAATGCATCTATGAACTAGCAAGAATGTAAAGTGTACCAAGGCCAAACTAAATGAAAGCTATAACTCAGTGATATAAAATAAACCATGAAGCTGATGTTCACCTTGAAGGCATTTATCAAATTTAGTGAACTCATGAACAGTTTTTCACAACATCTCAGGCCTTAGGGCTAGCAGACAAAGCCCAGAACCCAGGCAGAGTGGGAAAACTAATAGGAAAACTGAAACTATAGGACCTGAACTCTATTTGTCAATAGAGTTCAATTCACTCCATATTTAAACCCTATGATTTTGTTTTCCCACAACCATTGGAGTATTACACCTCTTTTATCTTTGACAGTACTTATAAATTGACCAAAAAAAGCAAAAAAGGGTGGAGGGTTGGGGAGGTGGAAACCCAACTCACATAAGAAATCTAAACTACAAGCCAGGCATAACATTTGCCATTCACTCATTTCATTACATTTTAGGATTTCCAAACATATTTAGTCCAAGCATATTTAATAATCCTAGAATAAGGACCCTAAGAATCTGAGAAGAAATAAATCAAAATTAGCTCTCTAAGAGGTATGTTTAAGCCAGCATTCCATAAAAATATATAGATAGAGAAAGAAGCCTAATTAAATAACATCTCACCACTCATCTGTCAGTTACCTGAACTGTTGTGGCTTGTGTGTTGCGGTGGTTCTGGAAGCTATACCACCAGTATTTTGAACACGAACAGGGCTACCCGTGGTGGACAGGTTTCAGCGGCGCTTCCAGACAAAGACAGACTAGGATAAAGAAGACACAAGCTACTTCCGAATATTTAGTCATTGAAAACTTATGAATAATGGTAGAATACTGATAGCACCAGAATAATAAATATTGAAACATGATGATGAACACTATAGTATTGTAAGGTATAGTGCTACGATATGAGACTCTCAGCTTGGAAGACACTCAAAATACGGATGGGGAAGAGCTGTCTCCCCAAAATAGAATTGATCATGATGACACAAATGTAGTAAAGCTTTCAGGATCTTCATTTGCTAATGGGGCACAACTGAAAATGAAGAAAACAGCTGTAAACATCCATTAATAATCAGAACGTAGAAAGTATGAAATATGAGTCTAGGAAAATTGGAAATCGTCAAAAATAAAATGGAATACTTAAGCTCGATATTCTAGGCATTAGTGAGTTGAAAGGGATTGGTACTAGTCATTTTTAATCTGGCAATTACATGGTTTATTGTACTGGGAATTACAAATTGAAGAAGAATGGCTGCATGTTCACCATAAAAAATAAATGATCAAGATCAGTCTTGAAGTACAACAATGTCTGTGATAAGATATATATCCATACGTCTACAAGGAAGACCAATTAATACCACTATTATTCAAATTTGCACACCAACCACTAAGGCTAGTGATGATAAAATTGAGGGATTTTACCAACTTCTTCAGTCTGAAGTTGATTAAACATGCAATAAAAATTATTAATAATTACTGATGATTGGAATATAATAGTTGGAAACAAAAAGGAAGGATAAGTTGTTGGGAAACTGAAGCTTCAGCTTGTAGTATTGTAATTTTGAAGGCATGAGCAAAATATAGAATGATGTAGCAAGCATCAAAAGAAGATGAAAGGAATATACAGAGTCACTGTACCAAAAAGAATTGGTTTATGTTCAACTATTTCAAGAAGTAGTATATGACCTAGAACCCATGATGCTGAAGGAAGAAGTCCAAGGTGCTTTGAAGATATTGTTAAAGAAAAAGACACCAGGAATTCATGGAATATAAACGGAAATATTTCAATAAACTGAGGCAACACTGGAAGTACTCACTCATCTATGTCAAGAAATTTGGAAAATAGCTGCCTGGCAAACTGTCTGGAAGAGATCCATATTTGTGCCAATTCCAAAGAGAGATGATACAATGGACTGTGGAAATCATTGGACAATATCATTAATATCGCATGCAAGTAAAATTTTGCTAAAGGTAGTATTTAATATAACCATTCCTTATCTAATAAAAAAGGAACTCTGGTAGCATAGTGGTTATGAGTTGGGCTGCTAACCTCAAGGTCAGCTGTTTGAAACTGCCAGCCATTCCAAAAGATAAAGACGAGGCTTTCTGCTCCCTCAAAGATTGGCAGCCTTGGAAACTCTATGCAGAGTGGCTATGAATCCAAACTGACTCCAGAGCACACTACCACCACCACCAAAGATAATATAGAAACAGCTGCAACTGTACATTGACGGAGACCATCCAGTGGTTCAAGCAGCATTCAAATGAAGATGTGAAACGAGGGATATCATTGCAGACATCAAGTCAATCTTGGCTGAAAGCAAAGAATACAAAAAAGATGTTTACCTATCCTTTATTGCCTTTGCAAAAGTTTTCAATTATGTGTATTATGACAATCTGTGGACAATATTGCCAAGAATAAGCAATCTGGGGGACTCTAATTGTACTCATGAAGTGCCTTTACCTAAACAAAGAGGTAGTTGTTTGAACAGAACAAGGGAACACTGAATGGTGTAAAATTAGAGTGTGCACTAGCGTTGTATTCTTTCACCATATTCATTCAATCTGTGTGATGAACACATAATCCGAGAAGTTGGATTATATGAAGAAGGCCGTGGCATCAGGATTGGAGGAAGACTTATGAACAATCTGAACTATGAAGATGATACAACCTTGCTTTCTGAAAGCAAAGAGGACTAAAAATACTTATTGAAGAAAATCAAGGACCACAGCCTTTGGTATGGGTTGCACATCAATGTAAAAATAAAACAAAACAAAAATACTCACCACTGGACCAATAAAAAAATCAAGATAAATGGAGAAAAGATGGAAGTTGTCAAAGACTTCATTTTGCTCAGATCAACCACCAACACTCATGAAAGCAGCAGTCAACAAATCAAGCAAAGTATTTCATTAGACAGTCTGCTGCATAATGCTTCTTTAAAATTGAAGAGCAAAGTTGTCAGTTTGAAGATTAAGGTGTACCTGACCCAACTCATGGCATTTTCAATAACCTCATATGCATATGAATGCTGGACAGTGAATAAGGAAGACCGTAGCAGAAATGATGCATTTCAGACATGGTTGTTATAGGAGAATATTAAAAGTACCATTGACTGCCAAAAGTACAAATCAATCTGGTTGGAAGACATATAGCTAGAATGTTTCTTAGAAGACAGTATGGTCAGACTTTGTCTCATGTACTTCAGAGTATATTATCTGGAGGGGCCAGTCCCTAAAGAAGGATACCCTATTTGGTAAAGTAGAGATTTGGAGAAAACAAGAAGACTCCCAATGAGATATATTGACACAGAGGCAGCAGCAAATACTCTATTGTAGCAATGGTTGTGAGGTTGGCACAGGATAGTGCAGTTTTGTTCTGTTGTACATAGGGTTGCTATGAGTTTGTACTGACTCTAAGGTACCTAACAACAACAACAACAGCAATTGAATACCTTTGGATAATTATTAACTCAATTTTTTTTAAGGAATAACTATAACAAAATGCATAACCTTATTATATAAGGACTACCACCAATGAGATAGACTGACACAGTATATAAAACAGTGGGCTTAAACACAATTGTGGGGATGGCTTAGGACAGGCACTGTTTCATCTTTTTGTGCACAGGGTTCCTATGAGTCAGAGGTGATCCTAAGACACCTAACAACAACGTAACTATGGTTGGTGATTGGTTGGTGATGTGCTGTGGAGTCAGTTCCAACTCATAGAGACTCTGCATAAGGTTTCTGATATCTTAACAGGCGCAGAAAGCCTCATCTTTCTCCCACAGAACAGCTAGTAGCTTCGAATGGCTGACCTTGTGGTTATCATGCTGACTTGTAACCACTATGCTACCAGAGCTCCTTATATATGTAACTATATATAATGATTGAAGGAGCTCTGGTAGCGTAGTGGTTACAAATCGGGCTGCGAATCTTAAGGTCAGCGGTTTGAAACTACCAGCCGCTCCGCGGGAGAAAGATGAGGCTTTCTACTCCCGTAAAGATTTACACCCTTGGAAACCCTGTACAGGGTCGCTATGGGTCAGAACCGACTCGACGGCACTTAACAACAACATATATACTGATTAATCATTTTAATGAGATTTAAAAAATTATATCTCAGAAAGTTGTTGAACTTAATTAAAAAAAATAATACAAACACAGATAAATAGAAGTTATAGGCAAAGGATTAAGAAGTGTGATGTATTATTATATGTAAAACTCTGAAAGTTAAAATTGCAGAATGACAGATGAATTATTCATGAAAATTATCAAAATAATGATTTATATGTTATAGGACATACTCCCTGAACAAATTGTAGTTAAGCTACATGTTAATAACAATAAAACAATAAAGAATATATGGGACAATATGCATTATTGAAGCTTGTGAGAAACTGCTTAACATTCTAAGACATGTAGCCTTAAATGCTATTAAAAACATCCAGTTTACATCAATAAACAAAGTTATAAAATAATTTCCATAAAATATAAAATTCATATACTTGGCATTTTACTCTGAGTAGATGTTTCTAGTGGGCAGGAGCCTTCCCTAAACAGGAATGTTTCAACAATCCAGCTTTCTGATGGTAGTGGCTCCAGAATTCCATTGATTCAGTTATCAACTGCCCCTATTTGTTGTTGTTGTTAAGTGCCGTCGAGTCGGTTCCGACCCATAGCGACCCTGTACAGGGTTTCCGAGGGTGTAAATCTTTACGGGAGCCCCTATTTAGTGAGGTGAAAATAAAACATAGGGAAAGCGGACTCTCTGTTTAACTACCTTGACCAGAAAGTAACACAAAAATATTTGCTTATATTTTTTAAGCAAGAACTAGTCAACTGTTGTCCCTGGCTGGTTAGCTATTTACAAGCATTAACTCCATTCTTTGATGTTTATTTGCCAGTTCTGACACATCCTTGGAAGGCAAGATGTCTTTTCCAATGCAAAATCAACTGTGAGAAAACACATATTAACAAATTACAGAAAGAACATATATATATATAAATTCGTTGTAGTTAAGTCAATTCCAACTTATAGTGACTCTATACAGGGTCATCAAGTAGCAGCTGGTAAGCTTGAACTGCCTACCTTGAGGTTAAAACCAACTTTGCAGTCCAGTGCATTTACCCATAGCACCACACCAGGACTCCATATATAAATGGTGCTTGCTAGATTACATTTTTTAGATTTTTAATTGATACAAAATAGATACCTAACACAACATATGCAAATTCATCATTTTTCATTTGTGCAATTAACTGAACCAACTATATCAATCAGGTTGTGCAACCGTCCCCCATATCTGTTGCCAAATTTCCCATTACAATAAACTCAGTGACTTCTGAACGATGATTCCACTTCTTCTCTCCTCTTGTTCCTCATAACCAATGGTAAGCTTTTATCTCTGTATATTTATCTATACTTGGTACATCATATTAGTGAAATCATACGATATTTGTTCTTTTAGCGTAGTGGTTACGAATCGGGCTGCGAACCTTAAGGTCAGCGGTTTGAAACTACCAGCCGCTCCGCGGGAGAAAGATGAGGCTTTCTACTCCCGTAAGGATTTACACCCTGGGAAACCCTGTACAGGGTCGCTATGGGTCGGAACCGACTCGACGGCACTTAACAACAACAACAAAATAATTGATTTATTTCACGTTGCATAATGGTTCCAAGTTTCATCCACATTAAGGCTTTATGTCTCATTATTGCTGAGTAATAAAATTACACCCATCTGACTGGAAAAGAAATCTAGAAAATCTAGCATTATATGCAAAAACCATATTCATAACGCTATCTATAAAACAATGAAACAACATTCAAATAATACTTTTAAACAATGAAATGTAAATATTCCTTAAATTGAAGTATACTTAAAGAAAGAGAAAATGAGTAAAGTTTAAACTACTGAGTATGAGGACTAATAATAAAGTATGCTGATCAAAGTTAAGAAAGGTGGCGCTGGGAGCTAATGCTCTGGACTGCAAGGTCGGTAGTTCAAGCTCACCAACCATTACTCGGAAACCCTATACAGGGTCACTATGAGCCCGAACCTACTTGACGACACTTAAAAACAACATCAATGGTAATTTTATTTCCACAGAGAAGATTGAAATAAAATAAAGACTAAAAGTCTTATGCACATAAACAGGTAGGAGCATCTACAGTTTCCTGGAAACTGTAATTAAAAAATAATGGAAATCTCCGACAAACTTTTGAAGACACCTCATATATTTGATTTATAACAAATGTAGATTGTAAAGCAAATGGATGGAGTAACATTTCAATGAATGGTGGAGCTAAGTCAGTTGGGTATCTAAAATGGAGGAACCAAACTAAACTAAACTAAAAAAATTTGTTTCTCACATCACATCATACATCAATAAGATTTGAGCAGAACTAAAAACTAAATAAGAAAAGACAAACATGAACATTTTTAGGAAATAATTTTGGATCTTATTTTCATGACCACAGATTACGAAAAGATTCTTCAATAGGGTCTCCAAATACTAAGCATTAAAAAATTGACAAAGCATATCCCTTAGAACCATGAACTTCTGTTCTTTGTAAGAAACTTCAAAAGAATAGAAAAGTAGATGCACAAAACCGCAAAGTAGGATAAATGTTTGATATATACATATAAAATGATCCATTAACAATGACGAAGATACCAAACAAGCCCACTGCCATTTAGTTGGTTCCGACTCATAGTAACCAACAGGACAGAATAGAATTGCTCAACAGGGTTCCCAAGGCTGTAACTCTTTATGGAAATAACCTGTTTCATCTTTCTCTTATGGAGTGACTGGTAGGTTTCAACAGCCAGCAATTTTTGTTAGCAGCCCAATGCTTAATTTACTGTGCCAACGGGGATCCTGTCAACAATAAAATGCATCAATAAATTTGCTATAGTTATCCATGAATCAGGCTACCATAAAAAAATATGAGTAAACTACTACTTAAATACAAATGATGCTCATAATCATAATTTTAAGGGTATCTTCCACTTTGTGCTTTTTTGAAGCTGGACAGAAATGCATTCTGTATGAGTTTATGTATATAAAATTTGAAGACAGTGAAAATCTAGTATATCTTTAAATTTTGTATAGGAAGAAAAAGATAGTGATTTTCAAGGTTGCGTAGGAACTTTGAAGATACTGGTAATATGTTTGCTATGATTAGCGCAGTCATGCATGATAACTTTATTATGGCATACATTTATATTTCATTGCTGTTCTACCTATGTGCAATGCAATGAATTACTTAATATATCCCTTGTTGCTATGACTTTATAACTCCCACCAAATGATTTTTTCCTAATGGACCTGGATAAGGAAGATGCTAATAGGATTATATGGTTCAGTTGTCAGTGATTATTGATAGAGTTATTTGTGATTTAAAAATCTTGGAAATCTAATGAGGAGCGCCTCCTGGTGATGTAACAGTGCTGTGTGCACCTTTGTTTACTTAATCAGGCTCACATCTGTCTGACATCTGGTTCTTGGGACTTGAGCCTGCAGCCTGACGATTTGCCAGCTTCCACAGTCTTGTGGGAGTCTTAGTATGACACTGTTGGATAAGCACTGTACCGTGAGCAAGAAGGTTGGTAGTTCAAACCCACCAGTAACTCCTTGGAAACTCTGTATAGGGTTGCTATGTGTTGGAACCAACAACACCAGCCATGTGAGTCAATAGCCCAATTTGACTTTGTGAATAGAATACTCCAGCCTGACACCTGAACTGTGAATTTGGTACTTGAAACCTTCATAGCTATGTAATCGTATTCCTTGACTTCCCATGAGTTCTGTGAAGCATTACAGTGAATTGCAAAACCTAGGGACATAGGCGAGAATACTGAGGGGAACAGTAAGAATTGATTTCAGAGATTAAGGAAAGGTGCTGGTGTGGCACTGTAGGATAATCACTGGACTGTTAACCACAAGGTTGGATCTTCAAATTCATCAGCCAATCTTTGGAAACCCTACACAGGATTGTTGAGCTGAAACCAACTCAACAGCACAGTAATAGCACTACGGAAAAGTCAGACATTTGGCATATTTTTCACCTTCACTTCTTAGGGACCAGCCTCATGTTGATCCTTCTAAAAGAAATAATTCTTGCAGTATATTTCTTACTTCAATAAAAAAAAAAAAAATATATATATATATATGGTTGATTTGTTTTATGCAATTAAAAACCAGAGAGTTAAGGTCTGGTGGCTGGCAATCCTTTACATATTAAATCTACATATTTAAGAAGAAACAGATACTTTTTCGTTTTTAAATTTCTATATATTAGTTGTTGCTGCATCCTAAGACTTCATGGTCCCAGTATTTTTGTGAGCAACTCAGAGTACGAACTTCCTCCTCTATGCTCAACAGAATGAAAGGCCATCTTTCTCTTAGGAAACAAGAGCAAAAGCTGAAATCAGAGTGATTTCTTGATTTATATCACAGGCTCACAGTGGAACCAAAACAACAGGATACAGAGTACAATGACATGATTGATTTCATACAGCTCTGGATCTGGATGTATAGTCATCTGGAACAGAAACACCTGATGTCCTGATAGAACTAAAGACCTATTGGAAAAGGTGATGGGAAGGGACTGTATTAGAATCCAACTAAAATTTTTCCATTTAAAGATTAAAAAACAAAATCCAACAGTTTGTCTCTGGATTGCAATGAGTATGTTCTCTAAATCAAAGTTTAGAGATCAAATAATATACTTAAAAATATACTTAGTTTTTTATATTGCCTACTTGAAAATAAATGTAAACACAAAATGGAAAGTGAAGGAAACTGACATATTCTAGAAATCATGCTCTTAAATGACTCTTAGCAAATATATCACAGTACTTATCCATGCACAGTGCCATTAAATAGAAACTACTGCTATGGAAAATTAAATGTGAGGTTAACAAAATTAATTCACTTTGGGACTATTTAGACTTTGCCAAATTAATGTAACATTCAACATTTGGTGGAAAAAGTAACCACATTAGTGCTATTAATGAACTGTGTGTAACTAAGCTCTCCTTTCACACTAGAAAGTGCTTCTAAATTATTGAGGTCTTCAGGAATTAATCAGGAGTCACATTCTGAGTAAAGCAGCAGGAAAGAGTCAGTGGTGCTGTTTGATTTCAGAATCCAGCTTTTTCAAGTCAGTATTATTGGTTTCTACATTAAGAAAAGAATGTCGTTGGTGTTGTTAGGTTCCACGGAGTCGGTACTGACTCATAGTGACCCTACGTACAACAGAACGAAAACACTGCCCAGTCCTGTGCCAACCTCACAATTATTGTCATGCTTGAGCCCATAACCCATCTCATTGGGGTCTTCCTCTTTTCCTCTGACCCTTCTCCTTACCAAACATGATATCCTTCTCCAGCGACTGGTCCATCCTGACAATATGTCCAAAGTATGAGAGACGAAGTCTGGCCATCCTGGCCTCCAAGGAGCACTCTGCTGCACTTCTTCCAACACAGATCTGTTGATTCTTTTGGCAGCCCATGGCACTTTCAATATTCTCCTCCAGCACCATAACTCAAAGGCATCAATTCTTCTGCATTCTTCCTTATTCATTGTCCAGCTTTTACATGCATATGAGGTCATTGAAAATACCATGGCTTGGGTCAGGAACACCTCAGTCCTCAAGCTGACTTCTTTGCTCTTCAGCACTTTAAAAAGGTCTTGTACGGCAAATTTGGTTAATGCAATACTTTGTCTGATTTCTTGACTGCTGCTTCCATGAGTGCTGATAATTGATCTAAGAAGAATGAAGTCCTTGACAACTTCAATCTTTTCTCCATCGATAAGTATGTTGTTTATTGGTCCAGCAGTGAGGATTTTTGTTTTCTTTACATTGATATATACTCCATACAGGCTGTGGTCTTTGATCTTTATCAGTAAATACTTTAAGTCCTCTTCACTTTCAGCAATCAAGGTTGTACTGTGATCAAAAGGAGACTTTAAGAGGTTCTATATAACATATACTTAAAAACATTTGTGATATTTAAAAATATTTTCAAGCAGAAATTGGAAAAAAGGTCAATATACAAATATCACATTACTGTGGTACCTATGTGCCTCTAAGTACTATGCATATTCAGCCACAGTGTTTCTGTTCTTGTTATATTCATCTTAAGAAAAATTGCTGAATAGAGTTGTAGTTATTAAGAATGTTAAAAATCAGTTATATAATAAAATAATAAGTGGACAATAATCTTAAATTTATAAATAAGGTTGTTGTTGTTGAGTGTCATTTTTCAGACAATTGAGAGTGATATGGTGAATTAATATGTTATCTTACATCTCAAAATGTAGAAAATGAAAAATCTCGTAACTACTGGGTCTATAAACATCATCATGATAACTGGTGAAGAAACTGAAATTGTCTACTTTGGTAAGAAATCAATGACCATGGAAACACCAGTTAAGAAATCAGCACAATTTGTCTTATCAACCAACACTCCATTCTGCTGTTCTCTTAAATGTAATTTGGAGTCTGATATTTTTTGGAGTGTGGTAACTATGTTTACTTAGTTCAATAAATCACTGTATTAAATATTTTTACTAATTATGAGAAAGAAAAAATAAAGTACATTCTATACAATTACCCTTTTAGTAAGGTAAACAATATCATTTGAGCTAACACTCCACCAGCAAACCATTAAATATTTTGGTGTAAACCATTGAGGAACTGACAGCATAGCAAATGCTGCCTGCCTTATAAACAATTGATTCAATCACCATCTAGTCTTCATTCCCTCATGGCACAGCCCCCACATCATACTTCTATTGACTCTAAAACATGAAGTGAGAAACTTGGCTGACTAGACCTCTTTGAGAAAAATAGTCCAAGAATAGCAGATAAGAGTAGAGAGCCAGCTAACTACTCTAGGAATATAAAGCCACCCCACTTAATGACTTAAGCTCCACAAAGGCTGTCTCCAATGCTAGTTTGGGAGAACACATGAAAAATGATACAATTTACCTAAACTGTCTGTGTGCCTTTCTAACAATACTTGATAACAGATTATTTCCCTTCTTCTAAACTTTAAACAGAGTCCCAGTGTGGCACTGTAGGATAAGCACTTGACTGCAATGAGAAAGTTTGGTGGTTCAAATCCATCAGTCACTCCTCAGAAACCCTATGCAGGGTCACTATGAGTTGGAACCAACTCATAGGCACTTAACCACAGCAGCAACACATATTTAAATGGAAGGAGTCCAGGTAATAATGTGGCTTATAACCCAAGAACTGCTATCCAACAGGCTCTTTTGGTTAAAACTAGAATATCTTATCATCTTATTTATTTTAACCATTTTATTCTTTCCCATGTACGCATTTCCCTCATCTATCTCCCTACCTCTATGTCTCTTTCACACACACAGAGGAAATAAACACAATTTCTTTACAGTGCATCTGGCCTCTGTTAGATATGGTAAATCTGCTTTTATCTTACTTCTTTAGCAAATGTAAAATTCGGATTTTACACAATAATGCCCAGTGTAACCATTGACTTCTACGGAGCATTCTGGTTGTACTTCATTCAACACAAATTTGTTTGTTCTTCTGGAAGTTCATGGTACTTTTAATTTTCTTCTCCAAGACAATAACTCAAATGCATCAATTCTTCTATGCTCTTCTTTATTTATTTTCCAAATTTCACATGCATACGAGGTTATTGAACACTTTAAAGAGGGCTCTTGCAGCAGATCTGCCTAATTACTGCTGCTTCCATAAATGTTGATAGTGAATCCAGGCAAAATGAAGTCTTTGACAATTTCAAACTTTTCTCCACTTATCATGATGTATTTATTTTGGTCCAGTGGTGGAGATTTTTGTTTTCTTTAAATTAAACAAGCCACTTTGATCTTCATCAGTAACTAATTTAATTTCTCTTTGCTTTCAGTAAGCAAAGTTGTACCATCTGCATATTGCAGGTTGTTAATGAGTCTTCCTCTAATCCTGATGCCATGTTTTTCTTCATATGTAATCCAGTTTCTCTGATTATTTCCTTAACATAGAGATTGAATAAGTATGGTGCAGGAATACAACCCTGGTGCACACCTTTCCTGATGTTAAAGCATTCATGCTCCTTGTTATGTTCTAACTGCCTCTTAGTCTATGTACAATCTCCTCATGAGGACAATTAAGTGGTCCAGAATATTTATTTTCCAAATGCTGCCTATCTGCCATGATCCACATTGTTGAAAGCATCTGCATAGTCAATAAGCACAGGTAAACACCTTTCTGGTATTCTATGCTTTCAACCATATTTATCTGACATCAGTCATGATATCTCCAATTCCACATTCTAATCTGAATTTGTTTGACCCTCTGGCAGTTCTCTGTCAATATATTTCTGGCAGCCATTTTTGAATTATCTTTAGTAAAATTTTACTTGCATCTGATAGTAATGATATTGTCCAATGATTTTTGCATTCTGTTATGTCTCTTCTCTTTGGAATGGTCAGAAATATGGATCTCTACCAATAATTTGGTGAAGTAGTTGTCTTCCAAATTTTTTGCATAGATGAGTGAGTGCCTCAAGTGCTTCATCAATTTGCTGAAAGGTTTCGATTTGTATTCCATCAATTCTTGTCTTGTTTTTGCCTATGCATTAAGTGCATTTTAGACTTCTTCCTTCAGTACTATTTGCTCTTGATCTTTTGTCATCTTTTGAAATGGTTGACTATCATCCATTTCCTTTATTTCTTCTTTTTTCTTATAGTGATTCTGCATATTTTATTCACCCTCTTTTGATGCTTTCTGAATCATTATACATTTTGCTTACAAAATCTTTCAATATTGCAATCCGAGGCTTGAATTTTTTTCTTCAGTTCTTTCAACTTGAGAAATGTTGAGTATGTTTTTTTTTTTTCCATTTGGTTTTCTAACTCCAGGTCTTTTCATTATAATACTTGATTTTGTCTTCTCAAGTTGCTGTTTGAAACTTTCTGCTCACCTCTTTTACTTCCTCATTTCTTTCATTTGTTTTAGCATCTATACTCTGGAGAGCTAGTTTCAGAGTCTCTTCTGACATCCATTTGGGTATTTTACTTCTTTCTTTTCTTCTAAATGACCTTATACTTTTTTATTGTATGATATTCTTGATGTCATTCCACAACTCTTTGGGTCCCCCATCATTAATATGTATTGCATCACATCTGATCTTTTGATGATCTCTAAATTCAGGTGGCATGTGTTGAAGGTCATATTTTGACTCTTTCAAATTTATTTTGATTTTCTTCAGCGTCAGCCTATATTTTCATATGAGCAATTCATGGTCTGTTCCACAGTTGAATCCTGGCCTTGCTTTGATGGATGATATTGAGCTTTCCTATTGTCTCTTTCCACAGATGTAGTCAGTTTGATTTTTATTTATTCCATCTGTTGAAGTCTGTATGTGTAGTCATATTTTATCTTGTTTAAAAACTGGACAAGTCATTGGTCTTTCAAAAGTCTATCATGAGATCTCCTGCATTGTTCTATCACCAAAACCATATTTTTAAACTACTGATCCTTCCTCTTTGTTTCCAAATTTTGCATTCCAATCAACAATAATTTTCTGTACATCTTGATTGTATATTTGACCAATTTCAACTGAAGAATTTGGTAGAATTCTTCAATGTCATCATCACTGGCTTTAGTCTTTGATGTGTAAATGTGAATAATCATGGTGTTCATTGGTTTTCCTTGTAGGTTATTATCTTATCACTAATAGAATTATACTTTAAGATAGACCTTGAAATGTTCTTTTTGATGATGAGTGAAATGCCATTCCTCTTCAATTTGTCATTCCCGTCATAGTAAACCTATAATTGTCAGATTCAAAATGGTCAATACTAGTCCATTTCAGCTCATTAATTCCTAGGATATTGATCTTTATGCCTTCCATTTCATTTTTGACAACTTCCAAATTTCCTATATTCATGCTTTGTACATTCCACGTTCCAATTATTAATGGATATTACAGATGTTTAGCATTAGTTTTATTTGTGCCCCATCAACAATGAAGCTCCTAAAAGCTTCACTTCATTCATGTCATCATGGTCAACTCACCTTTGAGGAGGCACCTCTTCACCAGTTGTATTCTGAGTGACTTCAAAATTGAGGGCTAATCTTCTGTCAATATATCTGGCAATATTCTGGTACTGTTCTCCTTGCTTCAATATTCAATATTCTGGTGCTTTCTGACTGTCCCACTGCTATTCATAAGGTTTTCAGTAACTAAACATCTAGAACAGTTCTGCCTCTGTTCCTTTCTACTCTTAGTCTGGAAGCTTGGCTGAAATCAGTGTACCCTGCTCGTATTTCAAATATCAGGGCCACTTCCACTGTCACAGCAACAAACTGAAAGATGAGCAGGAGAGATGCAATACACTCAACGTCATATTTGACTTTCATGGACTTGTGGACTTGTTTTAATTGTCTATGACTTCATTATGAACTTGCATGTAAGGAATTTATGTTCTGTTCCATAGTCATTCCTGTCCTTGTTTGGGTTGGTGAT
>NW_006408523.1:26557413-26558757 GCF_000296735.1 Chrysochloris asiatica | reverse complement strand
AATATGATTCTCTGATTTCAAATGGTCCACATCAGTTCAATTCAGCCCACTAATGTCTAGAATAATAATCTTTATACATTTCATTTCATTTTTGATGACTTCAAATTTTCCTAGGTTAATAATTTGTGTTCTGAATGTTAATGTATATTTGCAGTACATTCTTTTCATGTTGAGTCATGCCACATCAGCAAATGAAGATTCAGAAAACTTTCCTCCATTCAAATCATTATGGTCTAGTCTGCTTTGAGCAAACAATTTTTCCCCAGACCTATTTTGAGTGCCTTCCAGCCATAGGGGTTCATCTTCTGGCATTATATCAGACAATGCCCCACTGCTGTTCAGGTTCTCAGTGACTAATTTTTTAGCAGTGAATTGTCTGTTCCTTCTCCCAAGTCTGTGTTAATCTGCAAACTGCACTGAACCTGTTCACTTGGTGTGACTCATTTAGTATTTGAAATACTGGTGGCATAGATTCCAGCATCACAGCAACATGCAAGCCACCATAGTACCATAAACTGATGGACTAGTGGTGGATCCTAAGCATAGGTGAGCTGGAATGGACTGTTGTTAGCCAGTCTGAATCTGATAATCTTATGTTCCCCAATTTAGGGAATGACAAATTGAAGAAGAAGGCATCACAGTCATTGTCAAAAAGAACATTTCAGATGCATACTGAAGTACAGCACTATCAGGGACAGTATAATATGCACATACCTATTAGAAAGACCAGTTACATGACTATTATTCAAATTTACACAATAAACACTAATAACAACCATGAAAAAATGAAGATTTTACCAACTTCTGTATTTTAAATTCATAAAAACATGCAAGTAAACTGCATTGATAGTTAATATGGATTGGAATGCAAAAGTTGGAAACAGAAAAGGGATCTGTACTTGTATTTCAAAAATATGGCATTGGTGATAGAAAAGATGACTGAGAACATGTGACAGAATTTTGTGAGACAAATAGATAATTCATTGCAAGTATTGTTTCCAAAAAAAACCCAAAAAACAGTGAATATACACCACATGGAATATACGGGAATCCAATAAAATATATCTGTGGAGAAAGGTGATGAAAAGGATCAAGGTCAGGGCCAAGTACAGAACAGACCATCATTTGCTCATATGTAAGTTCAAGCTGAAGATGAACAAAATTCAAACAAGTCCAGGAGAAGCAAAGTATAAATTTGATTGACTGGTATATGGAATTAAATGCATATATGAATCCTAAAGTGGTATGAGGATCACTACTCGACACAAGGTTGGTTTGAACCACAAGGTTGGTGATTGTGACAAAAAAGGATGATTCTATTAGATTTTTGTGTAGTCCCACATT
>NW_006408523.1:26549759-26555872 GCF_000296735.1 Chrysochloris asiatica | reverse complement strand
TTTTTTCTCTTTTTTTCTTTGTACTGTGAATTGGTTGAAGATTTACAGAGCAAATCCGTTTTCCATTTAAAAATTCATACACATTTTGTTTCATCTTATTAACTGTAATTCCCACAATAGAACATTTGCTATCCCACGACCTCTCTGTATTTGCTGTTTCATTCCTCTTTTTTGATTGACCATTCTTACCTACCCTTGGGCAAATGCTTTTGATCCCAAATGGCTGATTATTCTAAATGTGTGAATACCTACCCAGTGGTATTATTTTCCCATGAGATTTATCTATTGCTTAGCTGAAAATTGAGCCATGACGGTTAACTCCTTTCTAGAGCTGAAGGGTGGCTAAGGTCAGATTCACAGGGGCTCCACCAGCCTCTATATGACCATTAAGGCTCTTCTTAGTTTTCTGTTATGACCAATGATATACAGTCTTTAGTCTTGTGTTTACTTGCTTTTTGTTTTACTTCTTTGTTTATGTATCTTTCCAGATCTTTTTGGTATAATTTTGAATTGAGATACTTATGCTATTATTAAACTGTAAAAGTTCTTTAGATAGCTTTTAGATACAAATTCTTTTTCAGAAATATGTTTTGCTAATATTTTATATTAGTTTGTGACTTTTCTTTTTATTATTATACTCTGTCTTTTAAAAAGATTGCATTTTCAAGTTTGATGAATTTTTTCTTTTATAGTTCATAATTTTATGTACAATCAAATAAATCTTTTCCCAACCCTGGATCACAAAGGTTTTCTCTTAAATTTTTCCTTTAAAATTTTTATAGTTTTACCTTTTATTTACACATCTCTGATTTGAATTGGAGTTCTTGGGTAGCACAAATTGTTAATGTTTCTAGCTACTAACCAGAATTTGAAGGTTGGACTTGAATCAGAAGTACTTCACAAGAAAGAACTGACTGTGTTCTTCTGAAATATTAATCACTAAAAAATCAGTGGTGCACTGTTTTACTCTGACACATGGGGAAGTAAAATCCACTGCAGCTTATTTGATTTGGGGAGTCTTAATTTATATTTACTCAATATATTTATATGTTCTGTGAAGTGAGTCTCAAAGATCATATCTTTCTGTATGGTTATTCAGTGTTTTATTGACTGCCCTTTCCCTGTTATAAATCTTGACAATTTTATTGAAAACCAACAATGTCTATATTTATACTCTGTTACATTGATCTATATATTTGCTTTAACACATATCTTAAATGGTCTTGATGAATGTAACTTTCTTTTTAACCCTTTATTGTTAATTGAATGAAGGTTTATAGATAAAATAATCAGTTTTACAGTCACCAAATAATAAACCCTGTTTCATCTCAATGATTACAGAACTCTCTGGAACAACAGTCATCCTACTTCTTCCTTGTGGCTCCTATTTCTCTTCCACTGACTTTCTCATCGATTTTCACCATTGTACTTAGGTACATGCTGATTGGGAGATTGGCTTCTTTGTTCACTCTTTGTATAATTATATTCAGAGTGTTTTTAGCTAGTGTTTGTTGTAGATGTTGCTCTGGTGTATATCAACTGGTATTGTCTCTTGCCCAATTGGTGGGGTTTTATAGAGTGCATTTGTAGCTTGACTGTATGCCCACAGTTGCTGTCTTCTGTCAGGTGAGGCAAGAAGAGAAAGCACTCTCATAAAGTAGGAAAAGGACCAAAAAAAAAAAAAAAAAAGACTAAAAATAAAAGTCATAAAAAGAAAACAGAAAAAAAAAAAAACATACAAAGACAGTAAGACTGGAAAAAGAAAATATGTACAATGGTGATAATAAAAATGACAGCTATGAAGCACCAGTGAGAAAATGATTAATTTTTATTGATACCTAATGGACTTTTGCCTTCACAGCCACCTGAGAAATCTCATGATGTTTCTACTGTGACTTTCTCATCTACCACCAACTTTTTTTCTTTCTCTCCTCTCCTCCCACCCCCTTTTCTTCCCTCAAGTCCATTCAGCTGTTTCTCCTGGTGAGAACCAGCCAGGGCTGACCAGACCTGAGCCTGAAGAGACTACTTACTGATGCTGGCTCTTTCTCTCATCTCCGCCTCCTTCTATTATGCAGTGTTGTATCTCGTGGTGCAGGACCTTCCCTGGGGGTGTCTACTCATACAGGTCTTATCTCTGGTCACTTGACAGGAAATGAGTAGAAATAGAAAAAGAAAAGAAGAAAAAAAATTTTTTTCACCATTGTCTCTATAAATCACAGGCAGATTTCTGCAACAGGAATACTTTCTTGTCTCTCAATCTACTCCCTCCCATGTAAAATGGCTATGACAGATCATGTTGGCCACCCCAAATCAGAAGTAACCTCCTTTCTTGATTCTGTTCAAATTCTTTCTCCCGGTAAACACTTGAACCACTTATTTATCCCTTTATCTGAAGCTCAGTTCTGGGATTGTCCTCTGAATCTATTTCATCTGATTTTCCATGTTCTTGCTGGAGAGAGTCTCCACAGTTTTTCTGCCTAGTCCACCATGAAGCTCATCTGCAGGGTTGTATTCTTTCACCATACTTAGTCAATCTGTTTACTGAACAAATAATCCAAAAAGCTGAATTAGATGGAAAAAAGCACGTCATCAGGTTTGGATGAAGACTCTTAAACAACCTGTAGTATGCAGATGATGCAACCTTGTTTGCTGAAAGTGAAAAGAACTTAATATACCTACCAATGAAGATCAAGACCACAGCCTTAGCTATGGGTTTCACTCATTGTAAAGAAAACAAAAATCCTCACCACTGGACCAGTAAATATCATCAACATAAAAGAAGAAAAGATTGAAGTAGTCAAAGACTTCATTTTGTTTGGATCAGCCATCAACACTCACGGAAGCAGTAGTTAAGAAACCAAATGATGTTTGCATTAAGCAAATCTGATGAACAAGGCCTCTTTAAAGTGTACAAGAGCAAAGCTGATAGTTTGAAAAACAAGGTGCGTTTGACCCAAGACATAGTATTTTGAAATTCACCATCAGCTCTTCAGAAACCCTATACAATGTCACTATGAGTTGGAACTGACTCCATGGCTCTTAACAACAACAGCAATGACTTATTTAAACAGAACAAAGTGATACTGAATGATTTAAAATGAGGAAAGGTTTGCAATAGGGTGTATAATTTCACCATACTTGTTTAATCTGTATGCTGAGCAAAGAATCCAGGAAACTGTACTATTTGAAGAAGAATGTGTAGATATATACGTAAATATATAAGTAAACAGCAAACAAAAACTAAAAACTAAGAATTGTAGCATATTCATTATCAATAATAAATAAGTGACTAGAGAATGTATATTTTATGCTCAGAACATGCTCTCTAAGATTTTATGTGAATATCCAAGAATATAAAAGTATATTCCAATGAATGGTATATTGCTGGTCGGATTAGCATATTTTTTTTTCTTTAAACTATTAAACATATATATGAAATCAATTGTTGGTGAATACAAGAATAAAGTTTATTTAATTGAATGATTTTATTGATGAATTTGATAGGCAATCTGGTATCTTCTAAAATATCATCTCAACAGAGGAGATACTGGTGTACTTAGTAGATACGCTTACTTACTTTTTGTAATTTCTGAAGACATTTGCAGGTGTTTTCTTTTCTAGTCTTTCTGTATCATGCTTTCTTTACTGATTTGATTTTTAAAACTCATATTTGATTTTTAAAACTCATTGTAATAAACTTAATCATATAACAACCAAATCAGGAATGTCTACTTTTTATATAATTTAATAGCTCGTCTCCTTGGTAAATTATAAATTATTTGGTTTAAATCTCAGAAAATGATGTTACCCTGAAATATCATCACAACAGAGAAGAGACTGGTGTTGTTAGCATAAACACTTACTTTTAGACACTTCTCTTATCTTTCTATATCATACTTCCTTTACTGAGGACACATACTTTAATTTCATACATATTTATTCATATTGTAATATCGTTCGTTCGTCGTTAAGTGCCGTCGAGTCGGGTTCCGACCCATAGCGACCCTGTACAGGGTTTCCGAGGTTGTAAATCTTTACGGGAGTAGAAAATCTCATCTTTCTCCCGTGGAGCGGCTGGTAGTTTCGAACCACTGACCTTAAGGTTTGCAGCCCGATTCGTAACCACTACGCTACCAGAGCTCCTTATATTGTAATATAGAACTCTTTTTTTATTGAGAGCAATGGATTTTTTTTTTTTTTGTACTTTTTTAAAAAATGTTTTATTGTGAATTATGTGGTAGTTTACATGGGAGAACATTAGTTATACATTCATCCTATCGTATATTGTTTCATTGTCATGGTTACAATCCCCTCCATGCAACATCAACCTGCAAGCTTGCCCCCTGGTCATCAGCACACAGCCCCTCGCCCTCTCTGGGTCTAATGTCCCCAGCACTCCATCTCTCCACGTCATCATCTTTGCCTCCATCTCTGACATCACTGCTTCTCTGGGTAGGATCCTGCACACTGCTCTTCTCCCATGATGGTCCCAGGGATCTCCACTCATAGACTGAAAAGTTAATCACTCCCCTCCTTGCTACAAAACGTCTACCTTTACATTTCCAACCCTCACAAGGAGTCCTGATAACAATTATTTACTATTGTATCACAAGAGAGCTAACCGCATTTCCTTTCACTAGCCCCGCCTAGACAGATTGGATACTACTCAGTGGAGATTCTTTCTAACTTCCTCCATGCCATCTGGATCTAGATACCTTCTTGAAAGCTTGTAAGCCAGTCACTTCTTGACTTTGAGCCCCCTCCCCCCTTTTTTTGGGTAGCAAATGTCCAAGTTACCTATCCCTGTCTACTCTGTGTGTGGAGGGGGTGGGAGTGATCCTTGCTGTAAAGATTTGTTACATCTTTTGAGCTACTGCATCGATAGGTGTAGGTCAGATTCATCAAACTGTGTCAGATTACTCTTTTTTTTCCCCTCTTCTTTCTTCTTCTAGTTGGACTCTGGTCATCCAGTCATTGAAGCCAGGTCAAGTGTGTATTATCTGCAAGTGTGGATATTCTTGTGGATATGCCCTCTCTGTTCTTATCAGCTAGATGCTTCACTCTCCACTCTAGTCCTCTGTGGCTATGTCACTGACTCTGGGCCCAAGAGTTCCCAGGTGCAGAGCTCTTTTTTGATAATTGTAAGTTGTTTGGTTTAAGTTGCAGAATATGATCATATTTTTCTACTTTTAAGGTTTGGTGTAGGGGGTGTTGCTAAAAATAACAACTGTCATGGTACTCTGTATTTATAAACTGGGTTGGATAATTCATTTCAATGTACACACTGAACAGCTATATTTACTGTTACAGGATTTATTAGAAAAGTTAGCAGGTTAAATTCTGGGTAACAAATGATCAGGACACATTTCTTTCAGTCAGGACAGCCTTTCCTTAGCTGTGTCCACAGGCAGGCCTCTCTCTACTCGGCATTGTTTTAAGGCTGTTGATAAATGCTCACAGAACACACAGGCTACAGTAAACCCATGCCTTGAAGGCACTCACTTCTATCTCCATGAGTCAGCAATTATTGTTAGGCACCATCAAGTTGCTTTTGCCTCATAGCAACCCTCTGCACAACAGAACAAAACACTTCCCGGTTCTGGGCCATCCCATGATTGTTGTTACATTTTCACCCATTGCTGTTGCCACTGTACCAATCCATTTCATTTCAGGTCTTCTTCTTTTTTACTGGCCCTCCTCTTTTCTAAGCATGATGTCCTTATCCAGGGACAGATCCCTCGTGTATGTATGTTGTTGTTGTCATATGCTGTGGAGTCGGTTCCGACTCATAGGACCCTGCACAGAGTTTCCAAGGCTGTAAATCTTTACAGGAGCAGAAAGCCTCATCTTTCTCCCAAGGAACAGCGGGTAGTTTCCAACTGCTGACCCTGAGGTTAGCAGCCCGATTCCTAACCACTATGCTACCAGAGCTCCTTCATATATATATATGTTGTTCTTAAGTTCTGTCAAGTCTGTTCTGTCCCATGGCTACCTTGTATAGGATTTCTGAGGAGTGACTGGTGAGCTTGAACTACCAACCTTGCAGATCATACCGATTTTACAGTCTAGTGCATTAACCCACAACACCACACCAGGACTATATATATATA
>NW_006408523.1:26540180-26549659 GCF_000296735.1 Chrysochloris asiatica | reverse complement strand
TATATATATATATATATATATATATTACATAGATACGAAAGATAAAATAATAAAATTATAAAGAGTGAAGAAGATAAAAGGAAATTTATAAAAACAACTAAATTCAAATTTTTTAGCATAAATAGATAAATTTATGAAAAGCATAATCTACAACTAAAAGCAGTTGAATGATCAATAATGCCATTGAGATATGTTTGATTAATCAAAATCAGGTACCATGTAGACAAATCTTGTGCTCAGAAAAATCGATTGAGAATAATCATTAAATAAATATATTGAAGAAATAATAAAATGGGTATTTCCAAGCCATACTATTAAGTAAAATAAATGGAGCACACTTCTTTAATTTGTGATTCCCTGCATAGTAGACCATATGATTATTAAAGTTAAAATGTCCAGCACCAGTCCATTTCAGTTCACTAACACTTATAATATCAATATCCAGTGTTAAATTGCATTTTTTCTTAATTTCAAATTTCCTTGATTCATTATGTATACAAAATTGTTACAGCTATGCATTTCAGTGTGTGGTGGTGGTTGTGTGCTATTGACTCGGTTCTGACTCATACTGACCCTTATAAGGTTTCCAAGGCTGCAGAATCTTTATTAGAGCAGAAAGTCTCATTTTCCTCCCTTTGAGATGCTGGTGGATTCAAACTGCTGACTGTATGGTTAGCAACCCAATGTGTAACAGCTACACCACCAGAGCTCCTGATAGCTATAGGAATTTTCTACATGGAGAAGATTCCTGGTGTGGCACTGTAGGATAAGCACTGGATTGTTAAATAGAGGTTGGCAGTTCAAACTCACCAGCTGCTCCTTGAAAACTTTATACAGGGTAGCTATGAGTTGGTACTAACTTGGTGGCACTTAACCACAACAACATACAAGAAAAGGGAATTGCCAGAAGTTAAATTGCAATTTTGAAGAGGTTGTGAAATGGGAATATGATAGTTGATGTCAGATGCATTTTGGACAAAAGTAGAAAATATTAGAAAGATGTTTACCTCTATGTTAACTACTACTAAAAAGCTTTTGGCTTTGTAGATCATAAAATGTACTGGTAACATGAAGAATGGGAATTGCAGAACAATTAGCTTTTCTCATATGGAAACTGTACATAGATCAATAAGCAATCAGCAAAATACTACAAGATAGTCCTTGGTTTTAAATTGGAAAGTGTACAGCAGGGTTGCATTTTTTTTTTCTTTTTACTTTTACTTTATTTAGTCCTGATATAGTGCTGTAGGATAAGCACTGGACCACAAGGTCAGCTTGAACTGTAAGGCTGGTAGTTCAAACTCACTATGAGTTGGAACAGGTCTACAACACTTAACAACAACAACAAATTCAGTCTAGATGAAAAACTAAATTATATGACAAGAAACACTGTATAAGGAGTGAAGGATGATGATTCATTGACACACTAAGATGAAGCTGATAAGCTCTTCTTGTCAGACGAAGATAACTAGAATAACTTACTGAGAAAACTCGAAGACTACAATCTTCAATATGGATTGTGCCTGAACGTGAAAAACAAATAAACAACATAATTATAAAAATGAAGTCAGAGATTTTGTTTTACTCGGATCAACAATCAATGTCTATGAAAACAGCTGGGCAATTAAAAGAAAGAAGGAAAACAAAACTGATATATTAAAATTGTTGTTTTGCCGAGAAATAGTTAATATATCTTGGACTTCTGGAAGAATGAAAAATAGTCGTAGAAGAAATGTATCCAGAACATTTCTTAGACATGAAGAAAGCAAGATTTATACTCACTTAAAGCCATTAAAAGCAAGCCATTACAGCAAGATCGGCTGTTCAAGCTCACCAGCTTCTGCTGGGAAACCATATACAGGGTCGCTGTGGGTCGGAATTGACTTGACAGCACTTAACAACAACAACTTCATTAAAGACCTACTATTAGAAAAGTATATTATGTTTGGTAACGTATAGGGTCATTCATCTAGATTGAAGGAAACATGAAATAGACTGACACATATGCCAGAACATTGGACTTAATCATAACCAATGAGGGTAGCACAGACCCAGGTAACGTTTCTTGTTGTTAAGTGCCATTGAGTCAGTTCCGACTCATAGCAACCCTGTGTAAAGTGTCCGAGGAGTGGCTGGTGGGTTTGAACCATCGACCTTGAAGTGCAACTTGTCATTGCAGTTCAGCGTATTATCCAGAAGTGCCACAACAGGATGTACCATGAGTCGGAGTCACATTAAAGGCAACCAAAACCAACAACAAATACATACATTGAAATAATCTATGAGAATAATTTTAAAAAAATACTTAAATATATTTTAGAAAAATGTAATCTGTGAAATTATCACCCTGCAATTTAGAAATTCAGTTGTTGTTGTTATGTGCCGTGGAGTCGGTTCCGACTCATAGCGACTCTGAACAGGGTTTCCAAGGCTGCAAATCTTTACGGGAGCAGAAAATCTCGTCTTTCTAACGTGAAACAGCTGGTGGTTTCGGACTGCTGACCCTGAGGTTCGCAGCCCGATTCGTAAGCACTACGCTACCAGAGCTCCTTAGAAATTCAGAAAGCTCAATAATACAGTGGGAGTCAACTTATTAGAATTCCACTCTTCAAAAAGTAACACAAATATTATGGCTGATAATTTATTCCATATTATCTAAAATCTAGTATTCTAACACTGTAGAGAAATAAAAGACATACAAAAAGTAGAAATATATACATATATATATATATTCCATATTCTCAAATTCATGGACATTATTGAGATCATATATTACTTATAAAGAAGTTACTGGGCCAATGGCACATGGTTAACTTCATATCAAACATATATATATAACATACATATATAAATTCAAACATTTGCCTTAATAAATTAAAAAATGAAAGTAGGTGGAAATTCCTTTAACTCAAAATTAGCACACATACAAAAAAAATCCGTATGATCAGAGAGAGAGGGTAACTACTTGTTATGATTTTAAAAGATAAAAGATCACATTTTGAACTTAAATAGGAAAACTCACAATTATTTTTTTTAATGTATATATGGAGTCCTTGTGTGGCGCTCTCGGTAAATGTTCTGGAAAGCAAAATCGGTTTGAATTGCCGCTCTTTAGAAAACCAATACGGGGTTGCTATGGGCCGGAACCTGATTTGACGGCACTTAACAACAACAACAACATATATAGCAACAAAAAATAATGAAGTAAATACATAGTATGACAGGTAACGGAAAACAGAGTAAAAGAATGAACAGGGCAAGTTAGAATATGTTTCTATTTTAGAGACAGTTGTAGGAAAGGACACTTATGCATAGATAATCTGATTGGCACTTGCGCAGGAACTATGTAGATAGCTGAGGACAGAGAGTTCTTTTTTTTCAGAGATGAGATGAAAGCTCATCATTATTAAGCTTTAGTTTTTTTCTCAAATAATTTATAGAATCTAATGGACAGTATTAAACATTTTGTTGAAATTATACTGAGTTACTTTTCCATGAAATGTCAACATGAAGATTTTTTTAAATGATTTGTTAAGAAATATATACATTACTGAACACTATTTTCATGACGTATTGTAACTTACTATGAAATTTCAGTATTTAAAACATTTCAGCTTTGAACAAATGCCAGATAAACTTTTGAAAGAACACTGTTACAGATGTACCAACATTTACAGGAAAATTCCAATATACATTGATCTCACTATGCCAATTTTATAAGTGCTAACAGTGCTAGTGATTAAATACAGAGCACTAAATACAGTGAAAGTGTAAGAGTTGATATAAATAGTATATGACGTGGGAAAGAGGGGGAGCCACCCTTCTCACATTGATATATTATGTTTACTATAAATGGACTAAGGAGCTCTGGGTAGTATAGTGGTTACGAGTTGGGCTGCAGTTCAGAACTACCAGATTTTGCTCAAAGTCAGCAGTTTAAAACTACCAGATTTTCCATGGGAGAAAGATGAGGCTTTCTGCTCCAGTAAAGATTTACAGCTTTGGAAACCCTATGCAGGATCATTATGCGCCAGAACCCACTCCCACAGCTCCACCACCATATTCTACCACTATATCAATTAACTGATACATGGAATAGTTTCAAACCATAAATTAATTGATATTTGGAAACAAAAGTTACTTTCTGGGAGTAATAAATCCTAATAAAAATCAATTCTTATAAAACACTATACTTTATGTGGCATACACATAGAACTTAAAAATATGTAGGGCCCAATCTAAATAAGATATAAAATAAATACTTTTGTAACTATCCAAGCCAATTCAATTTTGGATTATATACCAAGAATAATAATGTTGATAGAGAATACATTGTATCTGTGTAATATGCTATTATAAACTGTGGTTATCTAATTTTCAATATTTCAACTCTTGAACTCTTGAAGTCTTTAAATATCTTTAGTTGTCACATTTTATCTAATTTGAAGAAGAAATAATAACAGAAAAACACCTCAGTGATCAAACCTCACTGCTTGAGTAATGTTTGTTGCAAAGCTAGTAATTGTCACGTCATTGGACTGAAAATCAAATCTGAATTCTAATCCTACTCTTGCAATAGCTTGATCCATTTACAACTTTATATTCTTCAATTTACGGAAATGTTGGTATCAGCTGAAAATGAGCATTGAGATAGTGTTACAAAAATTCTCTTTGGAAGAAATTCACAAAAATAAATGCAGCCAATCTTTTAAATCCAGTGCTGGAGTTGGATGAAAGTTAGGCAATTTGGAAAGCTGCATTAAGTGTTTTAGGATATATGAGTCCCACACTAATGCAGCCACGTGCCAAATAGCACTTCAGTGACCTGTAAGAACTGATCTGACTGCCCAAATGCTGATATATTCATCACAGCCTGGCCAAGATGCTTCCAAAATTTGACTTTTTTGAACTATTTAAAAAGTTTTCCACATAGTTTTCTAATTTTGGAGGAGACAAGTATGAAGACAATTTATGTTACTACCACTTTTTTTACTATTTCTACTATTACTATTGTTTGGTCAAGAAAAGCAGAAATTTGGTTTCAAATCACTATATTTTCAATATAATCATATATTTTAGACTTTTCTTACAAAATTACTTAGAAATTGTCAATACATGGTTTCAGCCATTTTTAATTATTTTTTAGCAAAATTTTGCTTGCATAGGATACCAATGATACTGTCTGATGATTTACACATTCCACTGGGTCACTTCTCTTTTGAATGGACAAAGATATGGATCTCTTCCAATCAATTGGCCAGGTAGTTGTCTTCCAAATTTCTTGACATAGATGAGTGAATGCCTCCAGTGTTGCATCAGTTTGTTGAAAGATTTCAATTTGTATTCCATCAATTCCTGGAACCCTGTTCTTTGCCAATGCCTTTAATTCACCTTGGGTTTCTTCCTTCTGTATCATTGGCCCTAGATCATATGCTACCTCTTCAAATGGCTGAATATTAACCATTTATTTTTTGTACAGCAACTCTGTGTATTCCTTCTATCTTCTTTTGATGTTTTCTGCATCATTCAACATTTTGCCCAAATTGTTGTTGTTATTTTGCCCATAGAATCTTACAATAGTCCAAGTCTAGGCTTGAATTTTTTTTCTTCTTCTTTATTTTCAGCATGTTGAGGAGTGCTGAGCATATTCTTCCATTTGGTTTTTGAACTCCAGGTCTTTGCACAATTTATTATAATATTTGACTTTGTCTTCTTGAGCTGCCTTTTGAAATTTTATATTCAGCTCTTTTACCCTCTCATTCCTCTCAATTGGTAGCATCACTATGCTGGAGAACAAGTTTCAGAATCTCTTCTGATATGAATTTTGGTCTTTTCCTTCTTTCTTGTCTTTTAAAAGACCTTTGTTTTCTTCTTTTATAATGCTCTTGATGTCATCCCTTAACTCTTCTGGTCTTCAGTCTTTAGTGTCTAATGCATCAAATATTTTCTTGAGATGATCTCTGAATTCAGGTGGGATATGTTTAAGGTCAGATTTTGGCTTTTATGAACTTGTTTAAATTTTCTTTAACTTCTGTCTGAACTTGCATATGAGCAATTGATGGTCTGCTCTGCAGTATGCCCTGGCCTTGTTTTGGCTGATGATATGAAGCTTTTTCACCCTCTATTTCCACAGATGTAGTCAATTAGATTTCTGGGTATTCCATCTGGTATGGTTCATGTGTATATTTTATGTTGTTTCAAGAAGGTATTTGAAATGAAGAAGTCATTGGTCTTGCAAAATTCTATCATGCAATCGTCAGCATCATTTATATCACCAAGGCCATATTTTCCAACTACCAATCTTTCTTCTTTGTTTCCAAATTTTGCATTCCAATTGTCAAAAATTATCAATACATTTTGATTGCATGTTTGATCAATTTCATACTGAAGAAGTTGGTAGATTTCTTCAATTTCATAATCACTGACTTTAGTGGTTGGTGTGTAAATTTGAATAATAGTGGTATTATCTGATCTTCCTTGTAGGTGTATGGACATTATCCTATCACAGACAGCATTGTATTTCAAGACAGATTTTGATAAGTTCTTTTTGAAAATTAATGCAATGTTATCCCTCTTTAGTTTGTCATTCCTGGAATAGTAAACCATGTGATTGTTAGATTCAGAATGGCTAATGCCAGTTCATTTCAGCTCACTAATGCCTAGATATCGATGTTTATGCATTCCATTTAATTTCTGACAATTTCCCATTTTCCTAGATTCACACTACACATTCTATGTTCCAATTATGAATGGATATTTACAGGTGTTTCTCTTCATTTTTAATTGTGTCTCATCAGCATATGAAGGTCTTGAAGACTACTCCATTCATGTCAACATGGTCAGTTCTATTTTAGGATTACAGCAATACCCCAGTACTATTTTGAGTGTCTTCTAACCTGAGAAGCTCATGTTCCAGCACTATAGCTGACAGTATTCTGGTGTTCTTCACCATGTTTCAGTGTTCAGTATTTTGGTGCTGACAGTGTTTAACTGCTATTCATAAGGTTTTAAGTGACTAAATATTTGCAAGTAGTCCGTATTTCCTTCTTTCTAGTCTGTCTTCATCTGGAAGCTCAGCTGAAACCTTTCCATCTGGGATAACACTGCTGATATTGTAAATACCTATGGCATAACTTCCAGAATTACAGAAACATGCAAGCCACTGCAGTACGACAAACTGACAGTCAAGTGTGGGAAAAAACCACATCAAATTAGCAATAGATAAAATAAGCTTTGGATTCCTGATGTGGAGCTGTGGATTAATGTGCTGGACTTCAAAGTCAGTCTGAACCACAAGGTTCACTAGCTGCTCACCAGTTCAAGCTTACCATCTGCTCCTTGGAAACCCTATACATGGTCGGTATGGGTCAGAATTGGTTCAATGGCACTTAATAACAGCAACAAGGTAAGGTTCAGACCTTTTCCAGATTAAAACAAATACCACTTTAAAAAATATGCAAACAGGGTTAAAAATGAAAAAAAGGTTTAACCTATTATGCTAAAGGGTCATAGGTAGCCCTGATAATACTAATCAGATATACACTGGACTGTTAAACACAACGTCAGCAGTTCAAACCCACCACCAGCTCTGTGGAGAAAGGTGAGGTGTTCTGTTCCTGTAAAGATTTGAAGTCTTAGGAACCCTATATCATGTTGCTGTGAGTCGGAATCAAATCAATGCCAATTTGTCTTATGGGCAATGAAATCTTGTTCAGGTGACTGTTGAGATCTGCATCTCCATCTTCTCATTTTAGAGACAGAATCACACTTTTATATTGTTTTCCTATATAGAAAGTTTTTAAGGAAATGAGAATGTACGATTAGTAAGTGGGAGAAATTGATCTGTAACTTGAAGGTTAATGAGCCTTTTAGTGATCTCATGGTGGAACTATAGAGCCAGCAAGATCACTCAGAGTTGTATCAAAACTAGGCAGTTTTTTCCACAAAACTTACCCAAGGCATATGCCCAGCAGTGTGTTGCTAAAGTAGCTCTTTTAGGCTGGGGACTGGGGGGAATAAAGAAAATACACACAAACTCAGAAAAACAGAAAGTTCAAATTTATATTTTAAACATCTAACCTTTAACAACAATCCCTAAATGCTTTTATATTTGTTCTATTAGCACAAAGTGGCTACAGAGTATAAGAGGACCAAACCTTGGTCAAGGTAGATCCTTGTGAGCCTGGGACAAATCCCAGTGATGTAAATAGCTGTGAGCCATTTGCCTCCAATATTTCCAGTAGTTGAAAAGTATGTGTCTTAGCTCTGAGAGGAGATCACCACAGTTACCACTACATCCTGTATTCACTGTTAGCATCCTCATAAATCTCAGACGTTTAGATTATGTGAAAAGGAAACCAATTTCAGAGTTCACACTAGGCAGAGTGCTATGTTGTTACGTTTAAGCCCACTGCTGTTGCCATGGTCTCAGTTCATCTCATAGGCATTATCCTCTTTGCTGAACCTCCATGATGTCCTTCTCCAGTGACTTGACCTTCCTGATAACATGTCCAAAGTATGAGAAATGAAGTCTCACCAGCCTGGCTTCTAAGGAGCATTCTAGATACACTTCTTCTTCCAAGACAAAATTGTTTACTCTTTTGGCAGTCTGTGGTGCTTTTAATATTCCTTTCCAACACTATAGTTTAAATGTATCAATTATTCAACACTCTTTCTTATTTATTGTTCAACTTTCACATGCATATGTGGCAACTAAATACCATGGCTTGGGTCAGGTGCACCTTAGTCCTAAAACTGATATCTTTGCTCATTAACACTTTATAGATGTGTGTTGCAGCAGATTTACCTAATGTAATGCTTCATTTTTTTTTTTTTTTTTTTTTTTATTCAGAGTAGTGATCTTAGAGATTATCTACTCCATAGAAAAATATCCATTCTGGTATTCTTGCGTCTATGAATGTGGATTTGGGAGCCAAGCAAATTGAAATATTTGAATGTTTCATTTTTTTCTTCATTTACCATGGTAATTATTGGTTCAGCTGTGGTGATTTTTGTTTCCTTTCATTGAGGTACAACCCATAGTAAAGTTTCTGGTATCAGTAAGTGCTTTAGTCTTCTTTTCCAGCAAGTAAGATTGAATCGTCTACACATTGCAAGATTTTAATAAATCTTCCTCCAATCCTGATGCCAGGTTCTTCTTCATATAATTAAGTCTTTCAAATTATATGCTCAACATACAGATCGAATAAGTATGATGAAAGAATACAACCCTGATGCGCACATTTCCTTATTTTAAACAGTTTAGTATTCCTTTATTCTAGTCTAATGGCTATCTTTTTGACAATATACAGACAGGTTCCTCTTCAACACTTCTGAGGAATCTGTACCTGGACCAAGAAGCAGTTGTTCGAACAGAGCAGGGGAACACTGAATGTTTTAAAATTGGGAAAGGTGTGAGACAGGGTTGTATTCTTTCACCATACTTATTCAACCTGTATGCTGAGCAAATAATACGAGAA
>NW_006408523.1:26523661-26539395 GCF_000296735.1 Chrysochloris asiatica | reverse complement strand
GGGGTCGCTATGAGTCGGTTCTGACTCAATGACATCTGACAACAACAACAACAACTTCAGCACTATTAAGTCTTCTGGAATATCCATTCTTCACATAGTTTGTCATGATACAAAAGAATTTACAAAGTCAGAAAAGCACAAGTCAGTATTTTTCTGCTTTCATCCAAGACTCACTTGATGTCAGCAGTGATATCCCCAGTTACATGTTCCCTTCCAAATACAACATGAATTTCCAGCCATTCCATTTCATTGTGCTGTTACAACCATTTTTAAATTATCATCAGGAAAATTTTATCTGCATTTTATAATAATGATACTGTCCAATGATTTTCACATTCCGTTGGGTCACCTCTCTTTGGAAGGGGCACAAATTTGGATTACTTCCAACTGGTTGGCCAGGTAAGTTGTCCTTCAAATTTCTTGGCATAGCTGAGTGAACACTTCCAGTACTGGAGTAGTTTATTGAAATATTTCAATTTTATATTCCATCAATTCCTGATGCATTGCTTATCAAAATATTATTATAGAATATTATTTGAAAATCCCATTGCTTCATATTGTCTACTTTCTCAGAGCAAGTTTATTATTTTGAATTTTACAGCTTATAGAGTCATAATGTGTATTAGGCTTATGATTTACACAAATTGAGATAATTAAAGATTTTACAAATATTACCATAAGCAGCCAGAACCATTAAGATTTGTAAATAAATCATGCATTTGGAAGATATTTGGCTGTGTGTAGCTGTATGTATAACCTACAGAGCACAAGAAATCAGAATACTTAATTTCATTCATGTGTAACCTGCATATAGAAGTGGTTAATATCGGGAAAATGTACAGTACGTTTGTTCTATATCACCTTACTTATTGCTGAGTAAATAGCTGGACTCTATGAAGAAGATTGTGGCATCAAGATTAATAGTAGAGTCACTGACAACCTGTGATATGCAGATTTATTGCATGGAATGTGAGAATACTACCATGGAATCATCTCTGCTATGATTCATGGTTACATGTCAAAAAATCTGTTTCAAATTTGAATAATTATGAAAATAAAATGAAATTTGAAGTTGAGTTATTATTAAGACATAATTCCCTAACACTCAAAAGTAAATACTGATGATTTTGAATATAAAAAATTTGAAAATCATAGTGTAGTTCTATAATTAAGCAATGAGCTGCTAACCTCAAGACTGGTGATTCAAAACCACTAGTTGCTCTATGAATTGGAACCAATTCAATGGCACTTAACAACAACTACAGCATAGAAAAGAACATTGTAAACAAAGGTAAGAAACAATCCAAATCAAGTTGTTCACCACTGTTAATAAACTGTTTTAAAAATACAAGACATATCAAATTAAATTTAAAAAACTGAAAAATCAGCAAGTATTTCAGATAAGAAATTATAAAAAAACTAAATTAGCAAAGTGCTCTGTTATTATTTATTATGTATTATGTATAAATAAAGAGAAAATATAACACAATTTAAAAATATACCAATAAAAAATAAATATTTGAAAATCTTTATATTAGACACAATTTAAGTATGCAGGATTTTATAAACATTTCAATATCTTATAAACATTTCAAAAAATACATTTCGATAATAAAATGTGTTGTTGTTGTTAAGAGTTAATTCATATTCATAGTAAACCTGTGAATGGGCAGCTGGTAGGCTTGAACTACTGACCTTGCTGTTAGCAGTAGTGCTTATCCCACATCACATAAGGACTTCATATTAAAATAAATATTATAATTCTAAATAGAATTTTTAAAAAGTGATGTTAATGCTAGAACTATATACAGTGACATGAATGCATTGACTATTAACAGTACCTGAGTAAATTTAATGAATTAATATTTTTATACTATATAGATAACCATGTTGATGCAAATGGAGTAAAGTCTTTGGGACCTTCATTTGCTGATGGAGCACAACTCAAAATGAAGAGAAACAGCTGTAAACATCCACTAATAATTGGAACATGGAATTATGAAGTATAAAACTAGGAAAATGGGAGATTGTCAAAAATGAAATGCATAAACATTAATATCTTAGGCATTTGTGAGTTAAAATGGACTGGTACTGGCCATTTTGAATCTGAAAATCACGTAGTTTACTATGCCAAGAATGACAAATTAAAGAGAAATAACATTGTATTTATTATCAAAGAGAACATATCAAGATCTGTCTTGAAGTACAGTGTTGTCTGTGATCAGACCCAAGATATCCCACTTGGATTTAGAATCACCCCAAGAACAGATTGGATGCATTAGATACTAAAGACCAAAGACTAGAAGTTAGTTGTAAGATGACATCAAGAACATCATAGAAGAAGAAAGTAAAAAGTCACTAAGAATATAAGAAATAAAAAGAAGACCAAAATGGATGTCAGAAGAGATCTAAAACTTGCTCTCCAGAATAAAGATGCTAAAACAAATGGAAGAAATGAGGAGGTAAAAGAGCTGAATAAAAATTTTCAAAGGGCAGCTGGAGAAAACAAAACCAAATATTATAATGAAATGTGAAAAAAACCTGGTGCAAGAAAACCGAAAGTGAAGAACACGTATAGCATTCCTCAAGTTAAAGGAACTTAAGAAAAAAATAAAGCCCAACTGGCAATATTGAAGGATTCTTTGGCAAAATATTGAAAGGTGCACAAAGCGATGAAAGAAGACAAGGGAATACGTAGTCACTGTACTAAAAAGAATGGTAAATGTTCAACAATTTTAAGAGGTAGCATAGGATCAAGAACCAATCACACTGAAGGAAGAAGCCCAAAGTCCATTGAAGGTCTTGGCAATGAACAAGCCAACTTGAATTGAGAGAATACACATTGAAATTTTTCAACATACTGATGCAGCATGGAGGGCACTCACTCATCTATTCCCAGAAATTTTGAAGATATCCTCCTGGCCAACTGATGGGAAAAGATCCATATTTATGCCCATTCCAAAGAGAGGTGAACCAAAAGAATGCAGAAATCATTGGAAAATCTCATTAATATAGCATGCAAATAAAATCTTGCTAAAGATAATTTTTAAAAAAAACTTCAACCATACATTGACAAAGAACTTCCAGAGATTCAAGCTGAATTCAAAAGAGGCTATGGAATGAGGGATATTATTGTTGGCGTCAAATGGATATTGGCTAAAGCAGCTAATATCAGAAAGATGTTTGTTGGTGTTGTTGTTATGTGCCGTGGAGTCGATTCCGACTCAAAGCGACCCTGTACAGGGTTTCCGAGGCTTTGAATCTTTACGGGAGCAGAAAGCCTCATCTTTCTCCCTCGGAACAGCTGATAGTTTCGAACTGCTGACCTTGCGGTTCACAGCACGATTCGTAACCACTACACTACCAGAACTCCTTAGAAAGATGTTTACCTGTGCTTTAATTACTACACAAAGGCTTTCAATTGTGTGGATCATGACAAGAAAGCTATGGGCAACATTGCAGAGAATGAATATTCAGGAACACTTAATTGTCCTCATGAGGAACCTGTACATAGTCAAAGAGGCAGTTGTTTGAACAAAACCAAGAACACTGAATGGTTTAAAATTGGGAAAGTTGTGTACCTAAGGGTAGTATTCTTTCACCATACTTATTGAAACCGTATGTTGAGCACTTAATCTGAGAAGCAGGATTATATAAATAAAAACATGCCATCAGGATTGGAGGAAGACTCATGATAAACCTGCAATATGCACATGATACAACCTTGCTTTTTGAAAGTGAAAAGGACTTAAAATACTTACCAATGAAGATCAAAGAACAGCCTTCATTGTTGATTGCACCTCAATATAAAGAAACAAAAATTATGTCCTCTGGACCAATTAACAACATCTGTATGAATGGAGTTATGATTGAAGTTGTCAAAAACATCATTTTGCTCAGATCAACCATCAACATATATGGAATCAGCAATTAAAAAAATAAATAACATATTGTATTAGGCACATTTGCTGCATATGACCTCTTTAAAGTGTTCAAGAGCAAAAATGTCAATGTCAGCACTAAGTTGTGTTTAACCCAAGCCATGGTCTTGTTACTAACTTCAAATGTGTGCAGAAGTTGGACAGTGAATAAGAAAAAAAAAAAAAATGTAGAAGAATTGATGCATTTGACACATGGTGCTTGAGTAGAATATAAAAACTACCAAGGACTTGCAAAAGAACAAACCAATCTTTAGTGTTGGAAGAAGAACAGCCAAGATGGCCAGACTTTGTTTCTCATACTTTAGACATAATATCAGGAGGGACGTCTCCCTAGAGTAGGATATAATTTTTGGTAAATTCTAGGGTCAAAGAAAAGGAAGACACCTAATGAATAGATTGACACAGTGGCAAACGTAATGGGCTCACACACAGCAATGATTTTGAGTTTGGCATTGGACCAGGCAGTGTTTTGTTCTCTTATACATTGGGTCGCTGTGAGCTGGTACTGACTCTGAGGCACCTAACAACAACAACAATCACAACAGTGTTATATGTTTTGGGAAGTCTCTCAGGTTGTAACTTAAATTCACTTGTAATAAATTGATTTATGAACAGAACTTAGCCAATACTGAGGAAATACAACAACTTAATTGTCAAGTGCTTATCCTACAGTGCTACACCAGGAATCTGTAACTACTCAACAGGTCTTAGTAATACATTTCTGTGCCTTGTTTACTTACATTTTACTATCATAATACGTATAATGCAGAAGCAAGAGTTTTGTGAATATAAGACATTTATGTTTGTCTGACTTTTAGTGGAAATGTATTTGTATTGTTGCCCTATATTCCTTCTAATAAAGAATGGTGAAAATAAAGCTTCTAAAGCCATAAATTATTTAATGAATTTAAAGGAAAAATGTAAGCTTTCTAGATTCATACATCACTTCTAAAATTTAATTAAAATGTTGTTTGAAAGTATAAGCTAATGTATAAGTATTGATTTTTCTCTATATAATTACTTAATGGCAAGTATGATTATAATATGTCTTGTTATTTCTTTGGGGGTGTCTATCAAACAACATATTGCATTAGGCAAATCTGCTGCACAAGACCTTTTTAAATGGTTTACGAACAAAGATGTCAACTTGAGGACTAAGGTGGGCCTGACCTCACCCATGGTATTTTTCAATAACCTCGTGTGCATGTGAAAGTTGAACAGTGAATAAGGAAGACCATAGAAGAATTGATGCATTTTACTTATAGCGTTGGAAGAGAATATTGCAAGTACTATGGGCTGCGAAAGGAATGAACATTCGTTGTTGGAAGAATTAAAAGCAGAATGCTCCTTGGAAACCAGGATAGCAAGACTTTGTCTCTCATACATCGGACATATTGTGAGGAGGAACCAGTCACTGGAGAAGGATATCATGTTTGGTAAGGTGGAGGGTCAGAGAAAAAGAGGAAGACCCCCAACAAAATGGATTGGTACAGTGGCAGCAGCAGTGGACTCAAGCATGGCAACAGTTGTGAGGTTGGCCCAGGACCAGGCAATGTTTCATTCTATTTTTCATAAGGATACTGTGAATCAGTACCTATTCAGGGGCACCTAACAACAAGCAAAAATGAATACTGAGAGATCTTTCTTCAAATCAGTTATTTGACTTTCAATTGATTTCTTTACCTTTCAGTCTGTTACTATTTCTGAAGTCTTAATGTTAATCTCCTGACTTTGTAATTGCTGTTTTTGTATAACTCCCATTTTTTAATATATGTCATTTTCATTTCATTCTATGGTTTTGTCTATGTTTTCCTTACTTTCATCTTTAGTTTTTCTCAATCTTTCTCACAAGCCTTAGAGGTTGCCTAATTAACATTCTTTTAAATTCCTTATCAGCTAGTTCCAGTACCATTCCTGGTGTTGTAGTTTCCTACAATGCATTTTGGTTACTTGTTTGAGGCATTTTGTCTTTTTTCTTTGTGTAATCTGGAATTGTCTGCTTTCTCTGAGACATTGTGGTATAGTATTTATTTTTAATTGATTATTATATTGTTGTTGTTGTTAAGTGTCGTCGAGTTGGTTCCGACCCATAGCGACCCTGTACAGGGTTTCCGAGGGTGTAAATCTTTATGGGAGTAGAAAGCCTCATCTTTCTCCCGCGGAGCGGCTGGTAGTTTTGAACCGTTGACCTTAAGATTCGCAGCCTGATTGGTAACCACTGTGCTACCAGAGCTCCTTATATATTGATGTATACTCAGGCACCCACCACCTGTCTCCTGGTGCATGTGGTAAAGTGTGGATGCAGTTAGTTTTCTGTTCACTGCCCATGCAGTGTAGTTCAGGGTGGGTTCATGCACCTTTAGAAGCAGGGGCACTATGCCAGGTGCCTGACCCCAGGCAGAGCAGAAATTGTGCAAGAGAGGGTCCCATGGGCTGCTGGATTGATAAGGGGAGGAACTAACCACACTTCTGATTACCAGGAGATTACAGGAACCAGAGAGAATTACATCCACTTGGTGCCAACCTCCACCTATGCCCACAGGTCTCTGTATCAACAAACACCCACAAAAGCTCAAGATGTCTGCACCACACTGTGTCTGCCCACAGTCCCCCCATTTTTCCTCTCTCTCACTGCTACTGCTTAGTGTCCTCTTCCAGTAGGCTCTCAACCCACCTCTCTGTCGTATCTTTGGATGCTCCAGGTTCCAGGATCACCATATGTGTCTGTTTCATTTGTCTCCCATGTCTTTGTTGCAGAGGGTCAGATCAATGCAGCTACTTACTTTCTCATCTACTCTGGACTCCTTACTAATGATTTTTGCTTATTTTGCTTATTCCACAGGAATTTTTTTTTTTTTTCTGAACTGTCATGATTCATCTTGTAAGTCATGATGTTCTATTTGTAAATGTATATTTATGTCACTAATTTACATCAAGGAGTCCCTTTGTATGGTAAATAGCTAAGTACTTAGTTACTAGGTTCTAGAGTAGCAGATTTAAGCCATGCAGACAGACTTCAGAATCTGCTTCCAAAATATTCCAGCCTTGAAAACTTATGGAGTACTTCTATTCTACACTCATGGGGTCACTATGAGTAGGAATTGTCCCTACAACAACCAACAACAAGATCAATTCAGACCATTACATACTATCACAGCAGCCACATAAATACACTCTTAGATTTTCTATTTGTTTTATGTAGAAATATAAAAGACTTAAAACTTACATGAATTTTCAAATACTTGAAACAATTTTCTGGATATTAATAACAGATGACAGATCATAGATTTTGGTAAATTAAGAGAAATGACATTATTATTTCTTTTCAGTAAAGATATTTGAAGCAGGCAACCTGAAGTATAAAGCAAGAGAGTCATATTCCAAATGTGATCAATACAGATAATAAATCAATGAAATTCAAGCACAGTATCTAACATTTACCAAATGAAGATTATGTTCCCTATTCTGCTAAATTGTCTAAGTGATTACTTTTAACTCTTCCATTAAATTTGTCTGCTTAACTCTTCAGTTAAATTTGTCTCCTTAGGAATTCTAAGTATACCCTACAATGCATTTATCTAACACTAATAGTCCTGGTGTGGCATTGTAGGATAAAACACTGGATGGCAAGTTCTATTTGAACCACAAGGTCAGCTGTTAGAATAATTAATATAAAGATGTTATGTATTTAAATGAAATGGTGATAAATACATTATTTGTAGTATCAAATATAGTATAATAATCCCCAAAGAATAAGACAATATAGATCAAGAGCTTTATAAATGTTGTTGATGTTGTTAGGTGCCATTGAATCAGTACCAACTCATAGGGACATTATACACAACAGACCGAAACATTGCCTGATCCTGGGCCAACCTCACAATCATTTCTATGCTTAAGTCCATTGATGCTGCTACTTGGCCAATCCATCTCACTGGGGTCTTTCTCTTTTTCTCTGACCCCCCACCTTACCAAACATGATATCCTTCTCCAGTGACAAGTCCCTCCTGACAATATGTCTGAAGTATGAGAAAGAAGTATGGCCATCCTGGCCTCCAAGAAGTACTCTGGCTGTACTTCATCTAACACAGATCTATTTGTTCTTTTGGCAGTCTCTGTTACTTTGAATATTCTTCTCAAACACCATAACTCAAATGCATCAATTCTCCTACTGAGTTCCTTATTCACGTTCCCATTTTCGTATGCTTATGAGGTTGTTGATCTTTTTAGTACAGGCATTCATTTTGAAAAATGTCATCCCTAGAAACTATAACAAAAGTTATGAAGAATTATAATTTTGAAAATATTGCAGTATTACTTATAATAGAGAAAATACAGTCACCTTATTGCTATATGAGGGGCTTCAAAATTTATGAAAAAATAGAATTAAATTCTTATATTAACTTTAAGAAGCTGAAGAAAATTAAATGGTTTTACAAGAGTCAAATATAATATTAAATATATTCAGTGAGAATTTAGAGACCATCTCAAGAGCAGATGTGATGCATTAGACACCATTGACAAAGACCAAAGGAGTTGTGGATGATATCAAGATCATCATTCAAAAAGAAAGCAAAATATTATGAAAAAGATAGGAAAGAAAGAAGGCAACAAAGTAGACGCCAGAAGAGACCTGAAATTTGCTCTAGAAAGTAGAAAAGCTGAAGTGAATGGAAGAAATGATAAGCAAAAGAGCTGAAGAGGAAATTTCAAAGATCAGTTCAAGAAGACAAAGTCAAATACTATAACGAAATGTGCAAAGAACAAAAAGTAAGGATGAAAGGGAAGAAACAACCCGGTGCTGCTTGTCAACCACACCTCACACCAAATGGCCCCATCTAGAGACTTTTATTCAGGGTGAGGAAGGTAACCTCTGCCGGAGAGAGAAGGCAGGAGGCAGAAGGGAAGAGAGGAAGAAGAAGAAGAGAGAGTCAATGGGAAGGGAGAGGATTTATATAGGTTCAACAGGAAGGAAGTGGTCATTGCTGGGGTGATTTAGCTCTGGCCTATCAAAAGCCATGTTGTCCTTTAAACTACACACCTTGTAGCTTAGGGCGGGGAAACAGACAAAATGGAGTTGGAGGGAGGGGAGAGTGAAGAACCAGAAGGTATCGTAACTTTGTAACAAAGGAACCAAAAGGGAAGACCATGCTCAGCATTATTGGAACTGAAAGAGCTGAAGAAAAAAACCCTCAAGCCTTGGGTTGTAATATGGAAGGATTCTATAGGAAGAATATTAAATGATACATAAAGCATCAAAATAAAATGGAAGATAAAAGTAGGACATAGAGTCACTGTACCAAAAATAATTGGTTGGCATTCACACATTTCAAGAGATAGTATATAATTAAAAAAAAAAAAAAAAAAAAAGGTATTCAAGGAAGAAACCCAAACTGCACTCTAGGCATTGGTGAAAACAAGGATTCAGAAACTGATGAAATACAAATTGATTTAAAAAAAAAAAAAAAACTACTGCAATACTGGAGGTGCTCACTTATCTATGCCAAGAAATTTGGAAGACAGTTCCTTGGTTAATTGACTGTAATTTATCCATATTTGTTCCCATTCCAAAGAAAGGTGACCCAACAAAATGTAGAAATCATTGAAGAATATCATTAATATAACGTACAAGTAAAATTTTGTTGACGATAATTAAAACATGGTTGCAGCAGCACATCCACAGAAGGTCACAGAGTTTCCAGCTGGACTCAAAAGAGGATATGGAACTAGGAATTATACTGTTGATGTCAGATCAATCTTGCCTGAAAACATAGACTATCAGTAAGATGCTCATTTGTTGTTTATTGACTACACAAAGTCATTTGATTTTGTGGGTCATAATAAATAATTTATAACATTGAGATGGATGGGAATCCCTGAACACTTTCCATTATGCTTATAAGAAACTTGAACATACACTAAGAGACTGTTGGTTTCTACAGGGATAGCTGAAGGGTTTACAATCTAGACAGGTGTGTGTCAGAATTGTATTCTTTCACAATAATTAGTCAATTTGTATCCTAAACAAATAATCTGAGATGCTTGTTTATATGAAGAAGAATGTGACATTAGGATTGGAGGAAGAATCATTAACAACCTGGGATATGCAGGTGACATAGCCATACTTTCTGGAAGCAAGGAGGACTTAAAATATTTACAGATGAAAATCAAAGATTACAGTTGTCAATATGAATTGCATCTCAGTGTCAAGAAAATGAAAATTCTCACAACTAAATTGGTAAAAATCATGATAACTGGAGAAAAAAATTGAAGATGTTTCAATCATCTCATATGCATGTGAAAGTTGGACAATGAAAAAGGAAGACCATAGAATCGATGCATCTGAATTATGCTGTTGGAGAATATTGAAAGCACACTGGACCAAAAGAATAAACCAGTATCTCTTGGGAGGTATACATCCAGAATGCTCCTTAGAAACAAGGGTGGGGAAACTTTTCTTGTCTTATGTTGTCAGAAATCACCAGTCTGTGGAGAAAGTTGTTATGCTTGGTCAAGTGGAGTGACATGCAAAAAAGGATGACTTTCAAGGCGATGGATTGATAGGGTGGCATAAAAAAAGGGCTCAAACAATATTTGTGAGGATGGTGCAAGACCAGGCAGTGGTTTCTTCTGCTGTGCACAGGGTCACTATGAGTTGGGACCAACTGAAGGGCATCTAACTAACCACAAGTAGCATAAAATGAGTCATAGTATAATTGCGAGGTAAGTATAGTAGTTTCAATAAGACCATAAGTTTGAAGAGATGGATGGAATTTACTGAAGAGGGAAAGCAGTCCAAAAGTGGGCGCTCAGAGTTTTAGTCATTTTGCTTCATTGATAATAAATATGTAAATGTTCATTCCATCACAACTATGTAAGCTCATTAGGTACAATAAATGCATTTTATTTCATGTGAATTGAGTATATCAACCATAATTAAAATTCACTTCAATGGCATATAATTTTTAATTTTGCATGTATTACCATAATGCAAAATGTTGATCTTTTGGGAGATATATATTTGAGAGAACATGGGTATATTTCTATTTTCTGAAACACAGGCTATTGTAATGTATCTTAGAATTTGGTAGACAATTATCTATATTACTTGTAAAATATAAAAATGTAAATGAAGGGAGTATGTTAAAATAAACATTAAGCTTTAGGTTATATTGTCTGAATAATATCTAATTAAAAAATTTCCTTACAATGTAAAATGTATTATGAGAAAGGGGTAAGTTTTCCTCAGAAATCTTAAATTGGTTTAAATGCTCTTTTCCTTCAGCATCTTAATTGATTTATGTTGAGTCCTTGACCTATCCTAATGTTGAAAGCTTTGATGTGACACACAAACATTTTCAAACTCCATGTACGGTTTTCATAATTCCCTCAGGAATTCCATGAATAAAGAGAAGCCAATATATATATATTTTTTAACTTTCTCACCTCAGTCTTTATCTAATATTAATACATTTTGTATTTACTTTCTGGATGAACAACCAAACGTGTTGGTTGTTCTTGAAATATGAACTAGTCCTCAAGGAAAATAAGAGATAACAAAAGATGATAAATGTTTCTACTTATGAAATAAAAATTTTTATTTTCCTTAGGGTGAAATATTTGCAGTGAAGGTCAACCCAGGCAGTATTTCCTTATTTTGATAGAACAAATGCCTCTTGGCTTATGTACAGGTTCTGCATCAGCACAATTAAGAGTTCTTAAATTCCTATTTCTTATAATGCTATGTATAATTCATAATGATTCACACTGGAATGCCTTTGCATAATCAATAAAACAAATACAATAAAACTACTTTCACCCAAGATGCATCTGACATCCACGTCATCTTCTGAATCCTGATGGAATTTCTATCAGCTCCTTATAGATGTACTGCTGCATTTTAACTTGCAAATGAGTTATTCATAGTCTGCTCCACTACTGGCCCCTAACTTTATTCTGACTGATGATCCCGATCTTCTCCTTTATCTCCTTCCATAGTTGATTTGAATCCTTTGTACTCCATCCAAGGAGTTCTATGAGTAATGTCACTAATTATGTTGTTGAAAAAAAGTATTTGCAATGAACACGTTGCTGGTCGTACAAAATTCTTTCATGTGAGTACCAGAATTATTTCCATCATGAACATCATGTTTTCCAGCTATTGATCCTTTTCTTGCAATCTTTTGCATTCCAGTCACCAGTAAGTACCAATGCTGCCTGATCATATTGATTATATCTATAAAATTATATGCATATCTATCGATATGACCTTCCTATTTTTTTCCATATGTTACTGAATCCATATGACTTGAAATGCAAAACACTATGGCCCTCATGACTAGAATCTGTGCTGTACAAAGACACTCAAATAGTTTATCTGTGTCTTGTTTTTATTTGTTTCTTGGAATTTATAATACATGCTTTGTTTGCATTTATAGTATATACCTTCACAGAATTTAACACATAATTTTGTACTTATTAGACAGTAAATTGTGTTGTGTATGTATGTTTTAATTTGTCACTGTACTTTAGATTTTTGAGAAGATTCAAAGGATTATAAGAAATAGCAGTATTAGGCAATTTCATATATGGAACCTAAAAAACAAAGATAAGTAGTTAAGACTTTTAACAGCTCTCCTTCCAGGTATGAGGGGGTTTCAAAATATTCATGGAAAAAAATTCATTTTCTTTTAATTCAACTTTTTAATGAACATTTTGAAACCTCTCATATGTCACTGGTACCTAACACACTAGAATTTAGGGTTCCTATAAGCTGGAATCAACTCAACATCAGTAGGTTTAGTTTTAGTGGGATGTCCCAGTTAAAAACTAAGTTAACACAATGAAAATACATTCTAGTCTTTAATGTTAATTTAACTATAATTTTGTTAATGGTTCAGAATATGAATTATTTTACTCTTAATATTTGTTTCAAATATGGCCACAAACTTTCTTTTTACTTTCAGTCAATAAGTGAAGGCTGCATGTGAATTATACCAATGATATACAGCATATACAAGCCTGGAATTGCCTCCAATTTTTGTCTATTATTAAACATCTGATTTTTTTTTTTTTTTATGTGAAAAGGGAGGTAGAAGTAAGAGATCTGTGACAAGAGCAAGGAATTTTAGGAAGTGTTCAAGAAAACATATTTTCCTCATTATTGGAAGGGAATTGGGATGTATGAGCATTTTAAAAGACGAGAAACTGGCTATACATTTGATATTGTGAATCTTGTAGTTTCTAAATCTTGTTCTATCTATCTCTCCAAATACAGTTCAATAAAGGACAGACTAGAGGAAACATGGCTGAAATTGGGAGCAAGATTGCTGTTGTTAATTGCTGTTGAATCAATTATGACTTTTTTCAAATATGTCAAATTACAATGAGATTATACTTTATGTGTGTTTGCAATTCCTGGACAGGAAGTGACAGAAAAAAAACATGAAAAATTGTTGAAGAGTTGTTGAAAGAAAGCATTCCTAATGCAATGAAAGAGAGTAAGATTTGCATTCAAGTAGCTGATTAAATTCCAAACAGAATAGAATCCAAAAATATCAGCAAAACATTATAATGACCATATACCAAAGAGTCCTGGTGTGGTGCTGTAGGTTAATGCACCAGACTGCAAAGCTGTTTGAACTGCAAGGTCGACGGTTCAAGCTCACCAGCTGCTCCTCAGAAATCCTATACAGGGTCGCTATGGGTCAGAACCAACTCGATGGCACTTCACAACAACAACAATACTAAAGAAAAGGAAAGAATCCTGAGACCAGCTTGATAAAATTAGTAAGCTATCTACAAAATGCAACTAATAAGACTAAGTTAGGATTTTTCAGCAGAAACCATCTATAATAATTTATAAATATAAAACTCTGAAAGAAAAAAACCCTGCCAAATCAAGAATTTCATGCTGTTGTTAGGAGTCATTGAGTTGGTTCTGAATCACAGCAATGTTGTGCACGATAGAAGAAAATACTGCTGGGTCATGCACCATTATCCCAGCTATTACGTTTGAATGCACTGCTGTTACCATTGTGTCAATCCATCTTGCTGGGGGTCTTTTTCCCCCGAGCCTCTACTTTACCACCTTCTTGATGTCCTTTCTTACAAGGCAGATTTGTTTGTTCTTCTGGCAGTACATCGTATTTTTAATATTCTTCTGCAGCATTATAATTCAAATGCATAGATTCTTCTATGGTCTTCCTTATTCTTTGTCCAATTTTCACATGTACATATTGTTGTTGTTGTTATTAGGTACCACTTAGTTGGTTCCAACTCACAGCGATCTTATGCACAACAGAACAAAATACTGCCCAGTCCTACACCTACCTCACATCCACTTCTGTGTCTTATTTGTTTACTGGGGTTTTAATAACTTTTTGCTTTATTCCTATAGTATGTATCCAGCAAAACTGTCCCTTAAACATGATGGCAAAATTAGGACATTATCAGATAAACAGGTATCAAAATAATGAATGAAAATTAGATCAACATTAAAAAAATACTAAAGTTCTTTGGACAGAGAACTAACAATAGCAGACAAAAACTTGAGATTAATACACCTGAAAACATTACCCAGAATTCAACTCCGATATAGAAGTATCCAAAGTAAAAAAAAATCTGCAAGAATGGAAATAGTGATCCAGAAACATCAGTTTATGACAACAACATAAACAAAAAGTAAGAACAGGGAATTGTGTGTGTACAGAATCTTCAAATGAAGAGGAAATCGAGGGGAAAAAAATGTAAAAGTCTACTCCAGATTTTCATATTATTTGTTTAGTTCGTAAAAGGATACAACCCTGATGCACACCTCTCCTGATCTTAAAACATTCAGTAACCCTTTGTTCTTTTCCAATGACTGCCTCTCAATCTGTGTACAGGTGTTACATGAACACAATTAGGTGATCTGGAATTCACATTCTTCTTAATGTCTTCCATAGTTTCTTATGATCCAAATAGTTGAATGCCTTTGCATAGTCAGTAAAGCATAAGGCAACATCTCTCTGGTATTCTCTGATTTCAGCCAACAACCATTTGATGTCAGCACTGATCTCTTGGTCCATGTCCTATACTTTATCTCACTTGAATGTCTGGAAACTTCCTGTGGCTGCACTGATGCACACATTTTTAAGGAAATTTTATTTGCATGTGATAGTATTTCATGATCTCATAATTTCCACATTCTGTTGTGTCATCTTTAGGAAAAATTACGTAATAATTACAAATAAAAGTGTTTAATTACTATTGTATCAAGTAACATGAGAAAATCATATTGTTACAAAATACCAAATTTTGGTTTTTCAGCATGGATCTCTTTGCTGAGTAATAGATAGAGACTTGTATACTTTAAATACCCACATAAATGTCATATATTTGCATCAATAACAACATCAAAAGTAAGAATAGTGTTGAATTTATTACAATCGTAACCTCATAACTACTTACACTAAATAAATGTAAAATTGATGTAAAATGTAAAATTAATGTAAAAAAGTATTGACTCTGCATTCACTTTTCAATATAAAATTTGTGATGTATATTCTCTTGCTCTTCTGAGTTCTAGTATCTGAAATCTCTATCTTATCACATTATAATTCCAGTTTAAGTTTTTGAAGGAGACAGCTTCAAATGACATAAAATGTTTCTGTTTTCTCATTCTTAGGAACCCATGTGGCATTTGTCATACATTCATATTACTTTTATACAAAATGCTTTATTGTAATTGTTTTAAGAATGAGTTATATCGACTACCTAGGCACATTGTAACCTCTATTCCTCTATTTTTTT
>NW_006408523.1:26506167-26522466 GCF_000296735.1 Chrysochloris asiatica | reverse complement strand
TTTGAAAGATGACTACCTAGCCAATCAACTGAAGGAGACCTATATTTGTGTTCAATTATAAAATTATAAAAAATATATCATTAACATCATATACAAGTAAAATTTTGTTGAAACTCAAAAGCAGTTACAGCAGTATATCAACAGGGAACTGCCAGAAATTTAAGCTGAATTCAGAAAAGGAGGTGGAACAAGGGATATTAGGACTGTTGTCAGATGTATACTGACTGAAACCAGAGAATGCCAGAAAGATGTTGACCTGTGTTTTACTGACTATGCAAAGGCATTTAACTATGTGGATCATTGGATCATAACAAATTACTGATAACATTGTGAAGTCAAAAGACTTCACCAAAAGACTAAAAAGGGAACCCACAGAATGGGAAAAAGTCTTTTGCAATGGCGCATCAGAGAAGGGACTCATTTCTAAAATATATAGGAAAGTACAATACCTCTACAAGAAGAAGACACATAACCCAATTAAAAAATGGGCACAGGACATGAACAGATACTTCACCAAGGAGGAGATCCAGGCAGCCAACAAACATATGAATATATGTTCACAACCACTAGCCATTAGAAAGATGCAAATCAAAACAACAATGAAATATCATCTCACACCAGCAATAACAGCAAAGATATAAAAAAAAAAAAAAGGAAAAAAAAGAAGGGCTGGCAAGGATGTGGAGACTCTGGGATGCTCCTGCATTGTTGGTGGGATAGCAAAATGGTCCAACCTCTCTGGAGAGCAATAGGGTGCTTACTTAGAAGGTTGGAAATAGAAGTACCTTATGATCCAGCAATCCCTCTACTTAGTATTTACCCAAAAGAAATAAGAACAATAACACAAGTAGAAACACACACACCAATGTTAAGAGCAGCATTATTTACAATAGCAAAAAGATGGAGACAGCCTAAGTGCCCATCAACTGAAGAATGGATAAACAAACTGTGGTACATACACACAATGGAATAGTATGTTACATTGAAGAATAACAAGGAAGTTGTAAGCTGTCCCATAACATGGATGGACCTTGAGGACATTATGTTGAGTGAAATTAGTCAGTCACAAAAGCAGAAATACTGCACAGGACCACTACTGTAAAAGATTAAGTAAAAGAACCCATACTAAAGGGCGGGGATTCTTTGCTGGTTACTGGGTTGTGGAGGCTGGGTTAGTGGAGGGAGGAGAAGGTAGAACACAGAGTAGGGAATAGACACAGATTAGTTTGGGTGCTAGGGAGGGAGGCAATACATGATAAAGGGGAGGGGAATGGAAGAACAAGGCTGATGGGAAAACAATTAGACAGGTTTGCATGGGGTAAGTGGGACAGAGGTGAATAATGATGTATGCACAACCTTGGAGCAAAAGGACTCTGGGATACAGGGATTGTGACATGGTTGGAATGGGCAAAAGGGGAAAAATAATGTTAAGATGCTTGGCTATCTTTTGAAAAAGAAAAAAAAAAAAAATTGATAAGGCTACTAGTATTATCCTTAGGATCAATTGTTTAAACCAAGACCTATTCCTGGCAGGGTTTTGATCTGTGCTTTAGGGAGTAGAAATGGCAGCCTCTCCCGGCTACTGACTGGGAGTAGGGTGAACTAGGACGCAAAAATTAGTGAAAGAGAAGTGGAAGGGTCTTCACCTATGAGCACTAGCTAGCTTTTCAGAGTTTCTTGGATATGCTACATTGAAGACCAATAAGGAAGCTGTAAGCTACCTGGTAGCGTAGTGGTTACGAATCAGGCTGTGAACCGCAAGGTCAACAGTTCGAAACCACCAGCGGTTCCGCGGGAGAAAGATGAGGCGTTCTGCTCCCGTAAAGATTTACAGCCTCGGAAACCCTGTGCAGGGTCGCTATGAGTCGGAACCGAATCCACGGCACTTAACAACAACAACAACAAGCTACCATATAACATGGATGAACCTTGAGGACATTATCTTGAGTGAAATTAGTCAGTCACAAAAGGAGAAATACTGCATAGGACCACTACTGTAAAAGTCTAAGAAAAAGAAGACAGACTAAAGGGCGGGGAGAGAGGGGGAATTTTTATCTGTTTACCATGATGTCGGGGGTGTGGTGAGGGGAGTGAGGGGAAGGTGGAGCACAGGGTATGGAATAGACACAGGGTAGTTTGGGTGCTAGGACCAGTGGCAATATACAAGAAGGGGAAGGGGAATGGAAGAACAAAGTGAATGTGAAAACAATTAGGCAGGTTTGTGTGGGCTAATGGGACAGAGGTAAATAAATAATGATGCATGCACAACCTTGGAACAACAGGGACTGAGGCACTGTTTGAAAGGCTATACGAGGGAAACAGTGTTAAGATGCTTGGCTTTCTTTCTTTTTTTTTTTAAGTTTTTGTTGTGAATTAAGTGGGTTTACATGGGAGAACATCAGCTTCATACTCATCCTACTGTATTTTGTTTCATTGCAATAATTTCAATCCCCTCCAGGCATCATCAAGTAACCAAAGGATACACCCCACAGGCCCACCCCCCGGCTGTCAGCACCCAGCCTCTCTCCCTCCCTGAGTCCTGTGTCCCCAGCCACTCCATATGTCCACGTCATCATCTCTGTCTTCATGCCTGGCTTCATTGCCTCTCTGGGTAGGGTCATGCTCTCCGCTCTTCTCATTTAATAGTCCCAGGGACCTCCACTCCTGCTCTGCAAAATCAATCACTCCCCTCCCTTTGTCAAAAAACATCTACCTCTACATTTCTGACCCTCACAGTCAGTCCTGATGGCAGTTATTCACTATTGTACCACAAGAGTCTCACCCCATTTCCTTTCTTCGCCAGCCCAGTCCCAAAAGATAGGAATTCATTCAGTGGAGGTTCTACCTACCCCTGCTCTATCTGGAACTAGGCTCTATCTTGAAAGCCTGCATTCCATTATCTTTTCTCTTGTTTCCAGATTTCTAGTTGTAACTCCCAAGACATATTTTTTTTTTTTTTTCCATTTAAACTCTCCATTTCAACTTGTGCTTCAGATCTTATTCCTGGTGGCTCATTCCAGGGCCCATAATAGTTAATCTGACATGTTTCAAATTCCTGAAGTCTTGCTTTTTGCTTTTCACTAATGCCTTCAGTAATTCTTGAACATCTTTCTTCAATTCCATTGGTTCTTGATCATATACTGTCTCCTGAAATAATTAATGCAAACTTGGTCAAATATTTTGGAAAATGTGTCTTTTTATTTGGAGTACAATCTGTTTGTCCTTCCATTTTCTTTTGATGCTCCCAGCATGATTCACTATTTTACAAATTGAAGTGTTCAATATTGCAATTTGGAACATGACTTTTTCCTTCAATTCTTACAGCTTGAGATATGCCAAGCATGTTCTTCCATTCTGCTTTTCTAATTCTAGATATTTACATATTCCAACCTCCCTTGGAAATCTTCTATTAAAATATTTTACTTCATTATTTATTCTCTTTTCTTTATCTAGTCTATGTTCAAGATCAAGTTTCAGAGTCTCTTTTGGTATCTATTTGGCCTTTATTTTTATTTTTCTGTCTTTTTAATGACCTTTTACTTTCTTCACATCTGATCTCCTATAGTAGTTAATTTTGAATGAGTCAAATCTATGCTTAAGATGGTCTCTAAATTCAGATAGTGTATAGTTAAGGTTGTATATGGGCTCTTGTGGCCATATTTTAAATTTATTCTGCTTCACTTTTGAATTTACCTGTGAGCATTTGATGGTTTGTTCCACAATTGGCTACTAACTTTGTTCTACTCATGTTATTGCTTCTCCATCATCTCAGAGTTGGTCAATTTTATAACTGTATGTTTTTTTTTGGTGAGGTCCACATGCATAGTGACTGTTTCTGTTGTTGCAAAAGATATTTGGAATGAATAAGTCATTGCTCTTGCAAAATTCTATCATGTGATTTTGGTATCATTTCTAGCACCAATGCTATTTAACTTTCACATTTCAATTACCAGTAACTATCAGTACATTCTAATTGCATGTTTGATGAATTTTACTGCAGGATTTGGTGAAAATGTTCAATTTCTTCACCTGTGGCATTGATACTTAATGAGTAAAATTGATTAATAATCCAATTAATATTGCTTTGTAGGCACAGAGGAGCTCTGATAGTGTAGTGGTTACAAATTGGGTTGCAAACCGCAAGATCAGCAGTTTAAAACTACCAGCTGTTCCGCCGGAGAAAGATGAGGCTTTCTGCTCCCATAAAGATTTACAGCCTGGGAAACCCTGTACAGAGTCGCTGTGAGTCGGAACCAACTCCATGGCACATAACAACAACAACAACTGTACTGAACTTCAGGATAGATCTTGAACTTTTCTTTTTGATGATAAATGTAATGGCTTTACTCTTCCAATTTATCATTTCTGATATAGTAGACAATATATTTGTTTGACTTAAATGGAAGACAGCTCCCTGGTCATCCAACTGATAGAGACCTATATTTGTGCTCATTCCAAGGAAAGGTGATCTAGTAGAATGTGAAAATTGTCAAACAATATCATTAATTTCACATATAAGAAACAATTTGCTGAAGTTAACTGAAAATTATTGCCTTCACACATCAACAGGAAAAAAGCGTTTGAATGTGTGGATTATAAAGTGTTATGGATAAAAAGTTAGAATATTGGAAATTTCAGGACACTTAACTGTACACAGGCAAAATTTGTAGATAGATCAAGATACTGTCATTTCTATTGAACAAGAGGATATTGTTTGGATTAAAACCAGAAAAGGTGTGTATCTTTAAACCATACTTATTCAGTATGTGTGCTGAGCAAAAAATTCTAGAAATTGGACTACATGAAGAAGACCGTGGAATCAGGAGTGGAAGAAGCCTCACTAACAAGTTGCAATATGCAGATACCTTAAATTTGAACAGCAGTGCAGTTATATAGGTGAATAGGAGAGGCTGTTCAGCCCAGTCAAAAGAAGAATGCATTTTAAAACATCAAATTAATTGTCTTCTTATATCACAACTTTGTTTGCTAAAACTGAACAGGAATACTGGAAATCAAAGATTTCATATAGCCTTCAGCATCACTACCAGCTGCTCCTCAGGAGAAAGATGAGGCTTTCTACTCCCGTAAAGATTTGCACCCTCGGAAACCCTGTACAGGGTCGCTATGGGTCGGAACCGACTCGACGGCACTTAACAACAACAACAATGAAAATGCACACACAAAAAAAACCCTCACAACTGGACCAACATACAACATAGCATTGAACTGAGAAAAAACTGTAGTTGCCATGAATTTCGTTTTACCTGAATCCATAATCAATATCATGGAAGTAACAGCCAAGAAATCAAATGACATGTTGCTTTGGCTAAATCTGCTGCAAAAGACCTCTTTAAAGTTCTTTTTTAATATTCAAAAGCAAAGATGTGACTATGAGGACTAGGATGTGTTGATCTCAGCCATGGTATTTTTAATCACCTCATACACATTTGAAAGATGGACAATGAATAAGTAAGACTGAAGAAGAATCCATGCATTTTAATTGTGGTGTTGATGAAGAATATTGAAGCTAACGTGGACTGAAATCTGTCTTGGAAGAATGTTCCTGAAAAGTAGGAAGATAATACTTTGTCTCATGTACTTTGGACATGCTATCAGGAGGGACCAGTACCTGGAGAAGAACATAATGTTTGATAATGTGAAGGGTCACTAAATAAAGATGAGGCTCTCACAAGATAAATGAACTCACTAGTTGCAACAATGGCCTAAACACGGTAATAATTGTATGGATGATACAGGACCAGGCAGTTTCCTTCATGGGCTCACTGTGAGTCAGAAGAGCAGATACCACACCTAACAACAACAGCATATGTTGAAGTCTTCTCATTAAATGACAAGTTCTTTTTCTGTAATTGCATCTGCCTCACTGTATCTGCCTAACTGCCACACCTTAGTCCTCAAATTCACATCTAAGCTCTTGAAAACTTTATAAACAGGACTTGTACAGCAGATTTGCCTAATGCAATACGTTATTTGATTTCTTGACTGCTACTTCCTTGAGTGTTAATGGTTGACCAGAAAGAAACGAATCTTCGCCTACTTCAAACTTTTCTCCATTTATCTTTGTGTTATTTATTGGTCTAATGGTGAGGATTTTTGTTTTCTTTATATTGAGGTGCAAACCATATTTTTTTGCAAGGAATTTTTCAACTTTCAACAATGTAAAGATGCTTCATTTCTGACCACTTTTTCAGCCATGCTTCTCTTGGACTTTCATTCTAGCAATGCTAGGGTATGAGTCCTAGTGTGGAGCTGCAGAATAAGTACTGGACTGAGAACTGCAAGGTTTGTGGTTCAAACCCACCACCTGCTAGGGTTTCAAAGCTATACTTCTGTATAGCTAGCTGCAAAGCCTTTTGAACTGCAAAGTCAGTGGTTCAAGCTCACCAGCTACTCCTCGAAAACCCTATAAAGGGTCGCTATGGGTCGGAACAAACTCGGCAGCACTTCACAACAACAACAACTTAGCAACCTGATGATTTAAAGGGTCACTATGAGTTGGAAATGATTTGAAGGCATTTAAAAAAAAACAATTAACAACATGTTAAAGTACTAAACACATTAGGTTTTAAAAAGAAGAAAAAAAGCTTCTTTGCTAATAGGAATTATAATTTAAAATCAGAAACAGTATTTTCTTACAGTTCTCCAGTTAATGTGATAGCAATTAATAAATGTTGGAGCATGAATAGGGAGAGTCTGAATGTGCTGCCATAAGCAGCAGAAATTCTAATGGCACTCATTAGCAATAATATGTATGATAAAATGCTATGCCAATGCCCAGTCTTTCAGTTCACTAAAATTTAATTGATTTAAGGAAATTATACTTCTGTATAGCTGCAAAGGTCTTTGAACTGCAAGGTCAGCAGTTCAAGCTCAACATCTGCTCCTCGAAAAGCCTATAAAGCGTCACTATGGGTCGGAACCAACTTGACAGTACTTCACAAAAACAGCAACATAGCAACTTGATGATTTAAAGGGCAGACCAAATAAATTGCCTGTGCTGGCACTTAACAACAACAACCATTTAAAATAACAAATCATGGTAATCTAATGCAATAATTGTTCCCTGAGGCTATGTATTTTGGAGTCTTAGTCACCTTACAGACCGATTAATATACTGTAGAACAAAACTGTAATGAACTTTTCTTAATTATTTACCCAAATGAATAAGGCTAATCTAGCTCATAGAACATCGCATGTTTCCTAGGTTCTATGAAAAGAAAATCAACAGCTACAAAAACAATGTGCTTTGTTACATAATCATTTCTTGTAAAAGCACTAATAGAACATTAAGACAAACTAGATAAAAGATTGCCTATAAATGATTATTTTGCTTTCTTAATCTCTGTTTTTTTCTTCTATTTCTTTAGACTTCCTTAAGAATTATTTTCAACTAGACACGCATGAGAACTGAGCAATCTTCTACATTGCTAGTAATATAACTGGGAACATGGTGACTCCATATGAATTGCAAACCACAGGTCAGTGGTTTGAGCCTGCCAGCTGGTTTACTGGAGAGTAAGGACGCTTTCTTCTCTCATGAAGATTTAAAGCCTTTACCAGGTGGACTTAGCAACAACAACACCAATAATATAATGGAGTCCTCTTGTGGTGCTGTAGGATAAGCACTGGACTGCTAACCTCAAGGTCAGCATTTCAAACCCACCAGTTGCTCCTCAGAAACATGTAACTGGGTCAATGTACGTTAAAGCCAACTTGCCTGCACTAAACATCAAAAACAATAATATAACAGGGTCCTCATGTGGCACTTTAGGATAAGCATTGGACTACTAACTGGTTCAAACCTACCAGCTGCTCCTCAGAAACCCTGTAAAGAGTGGCTTTGGGTCAGAACTCACTGGACAGCATTTAACAACAGCAGTAATATTACACACTAAAAATATAGTTGATATTTTTTTACATGCTACCTATCTTTAGGTGTCCTGGTGTGTCACTGTGGATTAATGCGCCAGATTACAAAGCCATTTGAACTGCAAGTTCAGTGGTTCAAGCTCACCAGCTGCTCCTTGGAAACCCCATACAGGGTCTCCATGAGTCGCAACTGACTTGACGGCACTTGACAACAACAACCTAACCTTAAGTGTGTAAACTTACAAATCAGAAACAATGTGTTCTATTTAAGTTGTTATGGGATGTCATTGAGTCTGGTCTGACTCATAACTTCCCTGTATAAGGTTTTTAAGGAAGTGCTGGTAGGTTTGAATTGTCAACCTTACAGTTAACAGTCCATTGCTTATGCTACAGTGCCACACCAGGAATCCTCTATTTGGGTTGTTGGTGTTAATTATCGTCAGTTGATCCCAACTCATAGTGACCTTGTACAAGGTTTCTGATCAGTGCCTGGCGAGTTTCAATCACTGACCTTGCGGTTCAAACTGACCTTGTGGTCTAGTGCTTATCCTACACAGTGCTAAGCCAGGACTCCTTTTATTTGGGTAGTGGATTTGTCTCTCAAATTAGGAAAATGAAAATTGTGTTACTGATTTCCGTAACAACAGTAATTATTGCCTACAATTTAGTAAGTCATGATTTATAATCAGTTTAAAGATGTTAGGTTACTACTAGATCTATTTGACTTAATTTTTTGCCAGTATAATTTTTTCAGTAAAAAAAAAAAATGTTGAGAAATGTGTTCCGCAGAATATTCCAGAATCTGATAACATGAAAGAGTGAAATATGACACACTCCCTGTGTAGATTATGGTCTAATACGAATGTTTTCTAATCAGCATAGTAACTGATGCAACAAAAAGTCAGCCTTCAAACTCAATGGAATAACATTTTAGCAACACTTATTATTTTTAAACTCCTGTAAAATGTTTTGATTGGGTTCTTACTTTTAATACAGTCCCTTAAGTGATGATTCAGGGATATGATCACTTACTGTGTAATGGATCTGCCATTTTCTTTTCCTCAGTTTTTTTAATCCAGCAGAGTTAATCATATTAACATATACTATTGGAGGAAAGGATCCTAATTCAGGTTAATCATGATGTATATAATTTAATGTCATTAAATATGCCTAAAAGATAAAAGCCTCAAACTAGAAGCAGCTATAAGAATGAATAAGCATTGTGTATTTCCAGTTTGAAATGTATTATCAATGAAAAATTCAATGCATAATACCATAAATGGACTTATAAGTGTGGCACTATAGAATCAGCACTGGACTACAAACCACAAGGTCAGCAGTTCAATCCCTCCAGTTGCCATTCAGAAACCCTCTACAGAGCTGCTATGAGTCAGAATCAATTCAACGGCAGTTAACAGCAACAAGCATGAATGGATCTCAGAAACATAATGAACTGAATATAGATCTTAAAATTCCATAATTTTAAAAAGTTAAAATTAGTTCTATCGAGAATAACTTCCTAATGTACAAAAATAAAGAGCCAGCTTAACCACAATGTGCTGAGGTCCCAGACCACTCACTTGCTCTAAAATATAATAAAAAATACTAAGAAGCCTACAATGAAGAAGATTGTACTAGGAAGTGGTCAAGAGGTGTAGATGCAACTGGTAAGAAGAGTTTAGTCAATGAAGCTCACAACCAGGAAAAGGCTGAGTACAATCTGATGGGATATATCTGAATCTCCAGAGGCTATGAAGAATGAGGACAGTGTTCATCTTTTCACAGACTCTTTTTCCATGAACTCAATAGTGTACTCACAGAACAAATTGTAAAGATTAGGGGTAAAGAATAGTAGTTATGCAAAAGGGTAAGAAACTATCCAGAAGAATTTGATATCTAGACCATATGAACAATTCTTTAAGATCAATAATAATTATAAAACAATGCAATTAAGTATTGGGCAAAGGATTTGAACAGACCTTTCTCCAAAGAAGCTATATACATGGCCATTGTTGTTGTAGTTGTTGTGTGCTGTAGCGATAGTTCCGACCCATAGCCACCCTGTACATTGTTTCTAAGGAGCTGCAGGTGAGCTTGAACTGCCAACCTTGAGGTTCAAACTGACTTTGTAGTCCAGCGCATTAACCCATAGTGCCAAACCAGGACTCCAGTTAGCACGTGAAACTATGTTAAACATTATTAGTCATTGTTAAGTTCCATGAAGTCGATTCCAACCCTGTACAGGGTTTCCAAAGAGCAGCTGGTGGGTTTCAATGGCTAATCTTGTGGTTCACAGCACAGTGCTTATCCTACAGCACAACACCAGGAATCTTTAGTCATTAGAAATGCAAATCAAAAGCTCAGTAATAGATTATCATACATGACAACAAAAGCACAGGAAATAAAGGACAAAACTGATAAGTGAGATCTCATCAAAGTAAAGACTTCTGAGCATTATGTCAACAAAGTGAAAACGCAGCCAACAGAGAAAACTTTTTGAAACTCTATGATGTGCAAGGGCTTAATATTCATAACATTTGGGGACATAGAGTAGTCTACAACTCAACAGGAAATAGACAACTCAATTGAAAATGGACAAAGGACCTGAATGGACATTTCACCCATGAGTGTATTCCAGTGGCCAACAAATACATGAAATTGTATTCTACACCTTTAGCTATCAGAGCGATGTAAATCAAAACTGCTATAAGATAATAATACATTTCCTCCAGGAAGGCTAAGAGAAAATAAACAAACAAAGTAATAGAATAACAGTTGCTGGGTTTGAACCACGGGCCTTGTGTCTAGTGACTTAACCCATTGTGCCACTAGAGCTCCTTAGAACTTGTTGCTAAGTACAGTGGGGTTGTGTCTGACTCATAGGGACCTTGTGTAGGGTTTCTAAGACTTTTAAATCCTTGTGAGTGTGGAAAGACTCATCTTTCTCATGCAGATTGGCTGGTGGGCTAGAACCACCAACCTTGTGATTTGCAGTCCTGTGCTTTTCCTATGGAACCACCATGTTCCCTAGAACTGCCATATGACTCAGAAAATCCTAGATAAATACTCAAAGGACTTGAGGGCTGTTGGGAGCGATTTGAGCTGATTTCTCAGACTTGGGGGTAGTTTAACCAAATGATTGCTAAAGAACAGTTGTCCAGAAAATCTGTCTGCTCCCAGGTCATCTTGTTCCACAACTTGTAGGGCTGCCTCAGGGGACAGGGAACTTTGCAAGGCTTTTTCCTTGTATGACCTTCAGTTCAAGTCTGCAAAAACATCTAACTGCCCTGTCTCTGTTCCTTAGTGCATGCATCAAAAACACCAGATGTTATTCTTTTCCCTGCCCCCAGCACCTCCCCCTGAGCTGTGTATATAATAAATTCACTGCCTTGGTATGTGCTACAGTATCTCCATCAGAGTGCTGCATGCCACCTGGTCCCAGATTTTCTCCTTTCACTTGTGTCTTGTGTCTACCTTTTATATCTAATCTCCTGTCACCCCTACTCAGGTTTAAACTTTCCACGTGGGTGGCAGAGAATAGCCAATTGTCGGATGCGGCATTTGGCCCTAGCAGAGGCAACTACAAGAAGAAACATATATATGTTCATTGCAGCAATATTCACAATAATAAAAGGTGGAGATAACAGAAATGTCCATCAACAGATGAATGCATAAACAAAATATAATATGTATTTTTGTTATTGTTGTTGTTAACTGCCATCAAGTTGATTCCATAGCAACCCTCTATAGGATTTCCAAGGAGCAGTTGGTGGGTTTGAACCGCCAAACTTGTGATTCAAACTGACCTTGTGGTCATACTTACAATGCAATATCACTAAATGTGAAAGATGAATGAATTTATGAAACATGCTAAAGCATTAAAACATTATTGAATCTTGAAGATATTATGCTGAGTAAAATAAGTCAATTACAAAGGCAAATATTGTATGATCACATTTATATAAAAGGGTAGAATGGGCAAATATATAAATACAAATATATTTAATAGTGAATACCAGAGGAGGAAAGGAAGAGCATATGGTGAGCCATTGTATAGGAAGCAGTTAATTTATGTTTATAGTGATGGGAAATTTGGTATCAATTAAGAGTAACTATACCTCCAATTAATGTAACTGATATCAGTAAAGTGTACACATATAAATTATTGAATTGACAAATGTTACATGATATATATTTTTCCAAAACATAAAAAGAACAGCTGCTGATTCTATTTACGTACAAGTAAACACCTCACAGGATCTGTTTACTTGATTTGGAAGTGTAGGCCATTATATCTTTGCCCATCGTAACATACATAAGAGTAAGGATCAGTAGATGGAAATTATGAACTTGGTGATAGAAATGATGTTGGGGATCGATCACATGATAAAATTCTGCAAGACCCGTGATTTATTCATTGCAAATATCTTTTTGCATTAGCAAAAACAGTAACTATATAAGTGAATGTCAATAGATGGAGTACACAGGAATCCAACTGTTCATCTATACCTGTGGGAGAAGATGATGAAGACACTCAATATTACCAGCCCAAACAAGGCCAGATGCTGACTGTGGAACAGACCATCAATTGTTCGTATACAAGTTCAGATTGAAGCTGAAGAAAATTAAAAGAAATCCATTAGAGCCAAAGTATAATCTTGACTGTATCCCACTTGAATTTATAGACCATCTCAAGAACAGATTTGACATATTTCTTACTGGATTGTTTTAAGGATTTTTAAACTTTTCTTTTTGCTAAGTTATAACCCATATTGAAGTCCTCTCTACTTTCTGCAAGCAAGGTTATGTCCTCTGCATATTGTAGGTTGTTAATGAGCCTTCCTTCAGTTTGGAGACAGTGTTTTTCAAGTATTCCATTGCCTCAGATTATTTGCTCACCATGCAGATTGTATTGTTGTTGTTGTTGCTGATGTTAAGTGCCATACAGTCAGTTCTGATTCATAGAGATCCTGTATAGGGTTTCTAAGGAGAGACTGCTGAGCTTGAACCGTCAATCATGAGGTTCAAACCAACTTTGCAGTCCAGTGCATTAACCCACCATGCCACATGTATGAAAAAAGGATATACTCATGATGCACACCTTACTTGTCTGACTCTTAGTCTATATATAGGTTTTGCATGAACACAATTAAGTATTCGTGAATATTCTTAATGTTATCCATAAACTGTTTTGGTCCATGCAATTGAATGACTGCTTAGTAAATAAAACAAGTGAATATAGTCTAAGGAGCTCTGGTAGCATAGTGCTTACCAGTTTTTCTGCTAATTTCACAGTAAGCAGTTTGAAACTACCAGCAGTTTTGTGGAAGAAAGATAAGGCTTTCTGCTCCTGTAGAGATTTACAGCTTTGGAAACCCTATATAGGGTCACTGTACATTGGAACCGACTCCACGGTATACAACCACCATCACCATCACCAAACATATTTCTAATATTCTCTGCTCATTCCATATGCTGTTCTGAAACAGACTTGAATAATTAGCAGTTCCCTTTTGATGTACTGATGCAATTAATGAATTACCATCAGCAAAATTTTACTTGTCTGTGGTATTAATGACATTGTTTGATAATTTCTGCATTCTGTCAGATCATCTTTCTTTGAAATCAACATAAATATGGATCCCTTCCAGTCATTTGACCAGTTAGCTGTCATCCAAATTTCTTGGTATAAATGAAACAAACAAACAAAAAGAAATATATATGCAAAAAAGTACAGTCAGAAAAAATGGAAAAAAATATTTTGTAATGTGCTTAATTAGAATTCTAGAAAGTGAAGAGAAGAAATATTTGAAGAAATAATGATGGAAAGTATTTCAAAATTAAAGACAGAATCAAAAGCATAGACCAAGAAGTTCAGATACAAAAACTGAGACTGAAAACCAAATTAACAGAAAAGAAACAAGTATTCTAAACCATAAAACCAGTGCACATTTCATTTTAAGACACTAAAAGAACACACACACACAGACAAAAAGAAAATCTTGGAAGAAGCAAGAGAGGTTAAAGAAACCTTAAACACAGAAACGTATCATTTATTTAACAAAGATAAAATATTAAATAAAGTCTATAATATGAGATGTCTTGTCAGAATTCAGCAAAGAAAACAATAAAACGACATTTAAAGTACTAAAAATAACTGAAAATTTAAAACAAAAAGCTGCACTGCTGTAAAATTCTGAACTCCAATAAAATTTATTGTTCTAAAAAATACTCTATAATAAGTATTTTAAAACATTATATTTAGGCATAAAGTATATATTCATTTTTGATGTTTAAAGTAAAATGAATAGCACTGAACTTAAAAAAAATTATGGCAAAATAGAATTTCTTAGTTTTTTCATTTATAAGTGATAAAAAATACTAAAATAAAAATTGTAGCAATTGGTGAAGTTATGTCATATGTAAATGAAGAAGATGTTACAATAATAAAGCAAAGAATGGGAGGAAATAATTGGGAATATACAGTTATGTTCTTACAATTCACATAATGTGGTAGTATATTATGTAAAGGTCAATATGATAAAATTATAAATGATTGTTGTAAACTCTAGTGCAACGACTAAAATTATATTTTATACAAATGTTTAAATAATGTCAATAAAAAAGGTAAAGTGGAGTCCTAATAAAATCATCAATTAACACAAAAGAAGGCAGAAAAATAGTAAAAACAAAAACAACACAAAAATAAACAGAACATGTGACAAATGAAAAAGAGCTAGTAAAATAGTAGATTTTTGCATAATCATAATGATTGTTGTTGTTAAGTGACAAGGATTTAAGTACACTATTTACAAAATAGATATTGTCAAATTTTATATAACAATATAGATAGTTATATAATGCTTACAAAAATAAGTAAAGGAAATTTGTGTTGATTTATTTTTTAGTTGATACTAAAGCTTAATTTCAAAATGCATATATTTTCTCAATCCCTTCTTATTGGCAATTTGAAAAATCTAGTCTGTTCTAAGTAAGATTCGAGTAGTCTTTTATTTTTTGACACTATTGTGTGTAGATATTATTTGGCTATTAGTTCATGTGCATATCTACAAATAAATAATTTGATTCAAGCTAAATATTTTACTCACAAGTAGCAATTTTCATGCCTGGAAATAATGTTTAAATTTTGTTTTGACCCTTAGATAATAATGCAATTACAAGAATATTCAGAAATATATCTTCTTTCAATAAACTTTATCATTAAGCAGACACATCTTTTTCAGTATTCTTCATACCTCTTCTTGCTCAGTTGAAAAGGTCAATCAATGCTTTTCAAGATTCAATAAACTTAATCTATTTGCACTGTACTCCAAAGGATATTTATTGGAGTCAATGATGCAAGCAAGTTATTCTAAGAGCACACTTATAGGTTCCTTGGCTTTATCCCTTTCCTTGTTTTTGTTGTTAAGTGCCGTCGAGTTAATTCTGACCCACATTAATCCTGTATAGTGTTTCCAAGGAGCAGCTAGTAAGCTTGAACCACGAACCTTGCAGTTCAAATGACTTTGCAGTCTGACACATTAGCCCACAGTACCACACCAGAACTCCTTAGTCATCTTCAATCTCCAGTTGATTTTACTCTTATTTCTTAAAGAGATCTCTTTTCTTCTGTACGTATTCTTTTCCTAGACATGGAATATCTAACACATCATCTAATTATCACTGGTGTGGCGTGGTGTGCAGTCCTGTTGTGGTACTATAGGCTAATGCATCAGACTGCAAAGTTGCTTGAACTGCAAGGTTGGTGGTTCAAGTTTATCAGCTGCTCCTTGGAAACATACAGGGTTGCTATGGGTCTGAATCTACTCAAAGGCACTTAAGAACAACAACAACAATTATCAATTGCCTAGTACTCAGCCAGGGTCCTGGTGTGGCTATATAGCAGGGGTGGGGAACTTCGGGCCCACGGGACTTATAAGGACCATGAAATCATTTAGTCTGGCCCTGCCAAGGTAACCACAGTTCCAGCCATCACATTAGGGTGACTATGTTTGACCAAATATAGCCAGCTAATTTTTAAGTTGACAATTTTGCATGGCCAGCAAATAATGTTAAAATTTTTGACAGAAAAATGTTTCCCCAACACTGATCTATAGGATAAGCACTGGACTATTAACCACAAGGTTGGTATTTAAACTGACCAAAGAGCTCTGGTAGCGTAGTGGTTACAAATCGGGCTGCTAATCTCATGGTCAGCAGTTCGAAACTACCACCAGCTCAGAGGGAGAAAGATGAGGCTTTCTGCTCCCGTAAAGATTTACAGCCTCAGAAACTCTGTACAGGGTCGCTATGAGTCGGAACCAACTCCATGGCACATAACAACAACAACTTATCAAATTCTATATAAGTTCCCTATGAGTCAGAACTGACTCTATGAAACTTAACAAC
>NW_006408523.1:26503437-26504702 GCF_000296735.1 Chrysochloris asiatica | reverse complement strand
GATTCTGACCCATAGCGACCTGGTATAGATTTCCAAGGAGGAGCTGGTGAGCTTGAACCACCGACCTTGCAGTTTAAATGACTTTGCAGTCTAATGCATGAGCCCCACAATGTATAGCACACAGTAAACAGGAGATTTTCTATTAGTGAATATCATACATTCATAAGGTTTTTCTTTGTTAATATCATTATTAATTAAGGATATCATGATGAAAACCTCTTCTTGAATCTTCAAAAATGTATTCTTACTTTGAGATTATGATATGTAGTCCCTGTGTGGCACTGTAGGATAAGCACTGGACCACAAGATCAGTGTAAATCTCAAGGTTGGTGGTTCAAACCAACAAGTTGCTCTTTGGAAACTCTGTACAGAGGCAATTTGAGTCAGAACTGACTCAACAGTACTTAACAACAACAACAGAATTGTATTCAGGAAAATATGCAGAATCACATAAGAGGGCCAGAAAAATTAATTTGCCTATTTTAGAAACAGCTTATTAATGCCTTCAATTTGTGAATGATTTTTCAAGAAGTTATAAGTCTATTTTCCAGTATTCATTGTGTTGGCCATAACAAATATTGTCATCCTTTGCTTGAACTATTATATTTGATATCTATATTCTTTTAGTATATTACTTTTTGCCCCTTAGGTTTTATTTTTGACACAGCAACCAGAATTCACTTAAAAGACAAGAAAAACTACCCTACTTCCTGATTCAAAATCCCCCTAGGACATTACATCATAGGTAAAATTTTAAAATAAAAATGGCAACTCACGGCTCTTTATTATACCACTGAATAAATCTTTTGCATAGTCTCCTAAATTATTCTCCTTGCTCATTTTAACTCAGCTTCTTTTGTCTCCCCATTGTTTCTAACCATACTTCTGCCTACTAATTTTTTACATAGCTCTCTTCTTTCATGCATTCTCACTACTTACAAGTCAGAGTTGAAATAAACAGATACTCCCTGTCTTTCATGTTTGAAATAACATCATTCCTGTAACATGCTAATCATTTTTATTGCATTACTTTTCATCATATCTTTTATTATCATCAGATTTAATGTCAAGTGCTTATGCATTAATTTAAAATTGTATTATCTATTCCAGTTAGTCAGGTAACTGTCTTTGAAATATTTTTGACATAGTTGAGTGAGTGCCTCTACTGCTGCATTCAGTTTGATGAAAGATTTCAATTTGTATTCCAGCACTTCCTGGAGCCTTGTTTTCACCAATGTCTTTGGAGCAGCTTAGATTTTTTTCTT
>NW_006408523.1:26497326-26499312 GCF_000296735.1 Chrysochloris asiatica | reverse complement strand
TAGGATTTCAATCTTTATGTATTCCATTTCATTTTTCTAATTTTTCTAGATTCATACATTGTGCATTCTAGGTTCCAGTTATTAATGGATATTTGTACTATTTCTCCTAATTTTGAATTGGACCTCATCAGCAAGAGAATGTTCCGAAGGCTTATTCCATTTATGTCATTATGATCAACTCTATTTTGAGGAAGCAGCTCTTCCCCAGTCATATTTTGAGTTCCTTCCAACCAGAGGAGATCATCTTCTGGTACTATATCTGATGATGTTCTGCTGAATGGTTTCAGCAGCTAAACACTGAGAAGTAGTCTGCCTCTCCCTCTTTCTAATCTATCTTAGTCTGGAAGCTCTTTTGAAACCTGTCACTTTAGGTGACACTGCTGGAACTTATGTTACATGTAGCATAGCTTACTTCATTACAGCAACAAGCAAATCTCCACAGTATGACAAATTAACAGATGAGTGGTTGAACTCACAGAATAGACAATATAAATATGTGCTGCTTTAAGCTGCTTTATTTCTGATGATTTGTTATGCAGAAATAGAAGATGAAAGCAATCAGTGTTATATAGGCAGTGTTATAAATTCATAATTTGACTCTTTTGTTATTAAGTGCAGTTGAGTTGGTTCCAACTCATGAGGATCCTTCATAGAGTTTCTGAAGAGTGGCTGATAGGTCTAGTTATTATACTACATCATCACACCTGGTCTCCAGTTTGACACTAGAGCTTAATAACTAACCCTAACTTGTATAACAATGAACCTAACTAACCAACAAACAAAAACACTCTTTGGATTCATTTTATACACAATTAATTTGCAGTATGGAACATAAAGATTGTTAAATTTAGGTAAAAAAAATACTTTTTTCTAAATTTATATGACAGGAAGATTTTTTTTAGAACAAAATTTATAATATACTTCTTAATAGTTACAAAGAAAAGTCTTTATTGTTAACTATTAAATATTTTTGAAACACAGTTTACTAGATAAATTAGTATTAGTGAAATAACCTTATATTTGTGCATTAATCTGGGGTTATGGAATAAAAATACTCAAATTTAGAAAGAAATTATATAGCATTACCCATGTGCATAGTTTCATTATGAGTTGGTATTGACTCAATGGCACCTAACAACAACAACATATATGACACACTTTACTATTTAGCTACTAGATATAGCAGAGATGGTAACAGAATATGGGAAAGTGCATTGAGAAATCAAAGATGTGTTTCTATAAAGTCAGCCAAATTTCTTCTAGTTGATAAAATGCATATGAAGCAATAAGAAGCTCAGAAATTTCCTATATTAGCTTTAATATATTTATCACGTATAATGCCACAGTACATTGAACTAAATCAGACAAGAAAATAAATAAAATGAGTTTTGTCACCACAATATTTGACATCCTATAGATAGCATGTTTCCTAATGCATATCATAGAAAAGAAAGGAGGAAGTAGAAACCTATCTATCTTGGATTGAATTGTGTCACCTAGGCAGAACTGTGGTTTTGTAATTATAGGATTTTGTGATTTGCAAGTTATGTAATAATGTAAACGCCCTCCTATGATATGATCAACCACTTAGCTGTAATGCATTTAGGGTGAAATGCAACACTCTTAATCAGGTCACAACCCTGATCTGATGCAAGGGGAGTTGCATTGGGTATCACCTTTTATCTTATAAGAGATAAAAGGAGAGGCAAGAGAACAGGGAGAGGCACCGACTATACCAAGAAAGAAGAGCCAGGACCAGAACCCAGGGTTCTGAACTGACGTAACTGCACTTAACAACAAAAGCAGCAACATAAGACCTGGTAACCAACATTGTACTCAAGGGAGAAATACTGACAGCTTGCCTTTGAGAACAGGAATGAGACAAGGATTCCCATTATAATCATTCCCAATTAACCTTGTACTGGAAGTCCAAGCCAGAGTAGTAAGGCAAGAAAGAGAAATAAAGGTATCCAAATCAGAAAGAAT
>NW_006408523.1:26494370-26496271 GCF_000296735.1 Chrysochloris asiatica | reverse complement strand
CAGGGTTACCCACGGTGGACAGGCTTCAGCTGAGCTTCCATACTAAGACAGACTAGGAAGAGGAAAGTCAGAATACTTCTGAATGTTTAGGCACTGAAAACCTTATGAATATCAGTGAAACGCTGTCAGATAGCACCAGAACATTGAATTTTGAAACCTGATGCACAGTGCCAGAATATTGTCCGATATAGTGCAGACGATGAGGCCCTGAAGTTGGAAGGCGCTCAAAATACAAGCACTGTCTCTTTTCACTGAGATGATGTAAATTGAGTAAAGCTTTTAGGATATTCATTTGTTGATGGGGCACAACTCAAAATGAGAAGAAACGCCTGTAAACATCCATTGATAATAAGGTGTAATGTAGAAAGCTCAAATCTAGGAAAATTGGAAATTGTCAATAATGAAATGGAAGGTATGAAGATAAATACCCTTTGATTAGTGAACTAAAATGGACTAGTATTAGCCATTGTGAATCAAACAATCATATGATTCACTATGCAGGAATGACAAATTGAAGAAGAATGATACTGCTTTCATCATCAAACAGAATATTTCAAGATCTATCTTGAAGCATAATACTGTCTATGGTCGTATAATATCCATATGCTTGCATGACCACTTAATACCACTCTTACTCAAATTTATGCACTAACAACTAAAGCCAGTGATGATGAAATTGAAGAATTCCACCATTTTCAGTCTATTTTCGAATATACATACAACGTATCTAGAATTAAAGTTGTAAAATTTGTACATGATGTGATTTTATTCCGCCGATATGCATGTCAAGCAACAACATTTTCTGCATAGTAGGCAACATGAAAGAGTCCTGATGGGTCAACCAAAAGTTCAACAATTTGAGTCCACTCGCAAGCAAAAAAAAAAAAAAATGAGGCTCTCTGTTCCCATAGAGATGCATACCCTTATAAATATCGTATAGGGTCGCTATGAGATGGAATGGACTCAAGGGCACACAGGAGCAGTAGCAGCAGTCAATGTGAAGCCAAATAGAAATGAGGACTGAATCATAAAAACCTATTTAGCCACAATATTCATGGTTGAAGAAGGCAGCATTTATAATTCAAGAAAAGGGAAATTGGGAAATTAGTCCATTTGTGTATTTCAAAGTAAAATCTATTATTAATTCTATTACATAACCAGATTAATTTGCTTGGAGGACAAATTTCCTCTATTCAGAATTACATTTTTTTTTTATTTATTTACCCTTAGGGGAAAAACATTAAAAACAATTATACTTGTAAATATATATTAAAACTGAATTAGAACCGATTAAGTGTAGAAGTTAAGTAAGCTTCATGTTTACTTAGAAAAGAGAAATTATTGCATTAAGTAGGAAATTTCCTTCTGACAAAATAAATTATGAATCTATTGATAATGAGTTTTTTCGAACTAGATTTGATTTTTATTTTTAAATGCCTTTACCAAGAAATAAATTATTTACTTAAACACAATCTTATATTGCTACTCCACTTGTTTTTTTAGAATTAATTTTTAATTTAATGATATATTTTCATCTTATGTTCTCCTTAAAGAATGATGAATGCCCACTTTTCTACATATAGAGAATAGAGTTGGAGGAGTTTCAACTAAAATATTGAAAATCTAATAAATCATGAGTAGGTATAATATGAAATACAGATAGACCATACTTCTGTTACAATTTAGTTAAATGCATTAATGAGTAGTAAGACAATTTATTTTCTCTGACCAGTAAGATGTTGTTGTTAAGTGCCATTGAAACATTTCTAACTCATAATGATCCTGTATATGGTGTCTGAGGAGCATTTGGTGGCTTTGAATCACTGACATGTGATTAAAACTGATCTTGGGGTTCAGTGCTTTTATATTACAGTGCCACACCAGAACTCCAGGGAGCTGTA
>NW_006408523.1:26472455-26492232 GCF_000296735.1 Chrysochloris asiatica | reverse complement strand
ATATTACTTTAAAAAGTTTTTTGATTGATGGAATTAAATATAATGGAATTTTTCCATGAATTTTTGAAGCCCCCCTGTTATATATACACATATACCTATATACATATAAATCTACATACACAGAGTTTTGGTGCGATAATGTAGGATAAACACTGGAACTCAAGGTCGGTTTAAATGACAAGGTAGAGGTTCAAATTCACCAGCTGCTCCTCAGAAACCCTAGTCAGGGACGCTGTGAGTCGGAACCTATTCAACAGCACTTAAAGACAACAGTAATCTGTATACACACCTTTTGGTGGTGGTTAAATGCAGTCGAGTTGATTCAGACTCATAACAATCTTGTATAAGGTTTCAGTGGAGCGAATGGTGAACTTGAATTGTCGACCTTGAGGTTCTAACTGACCTTGCAATCCAGTACATTAACTCACAACACCACACCAGGACTCCCTATACACATATACATAAAATCAATTGCCAACTCTGACTCATGGCAACTCTGCGTCAGAGTAAAACTGTGTTCCAAGTGGTTTTCAATTACTGATATTTTGGAAATCGATTTCTTGGCCTTTCTCTGAATCCCATCAGGGTGAACTCAAACCTTCAAACTTTCAGTTAGCTGCTGAGTGCATGACTAATGAACTGCATGTGTATATATGCATACATGTATGTATTCATAGGTGTACATAATGAATTTAACACTATGATGACCACACTTGAAATCATATTGAAGGAAAAGTAGCGACTTTCCTTGCTTGAGTTTTGCTTCCCACAGTCTCCATGACTATTTAATTGTACAAAGTGTCTTGATGACTTTTAACCAGTTTTATCATTAATCAGAAACTGTAGACCTACAAATTTAATCATGTAGCTAAAGAAGAAGGAATGTTTCTTCTGGTCAGATACCTTGGTCACAGAATGGCTATGCTGTAGAAATTTGAACACAGCTTGGTAACAGGATAATCAGTTCAGCTAAACAAAGGCTGCTTCCTCTTACCCACTTCCTGTTTCCCATACACACCGTTAAATATAGCTCTACATTTTCAGAACGAGCCGCAAATTCCTTTGTCCCTAATATATACAATATATAACGGGACATATGTAGAGAATAGTTCCCTTGTCCCCTCACCTTAAGACAAAGAGTCTAAGATAAACTGGACCGGTAATGGATCTTGACTAAACTCTCTTTGTATTAGTTAGTGTGTAAGGAATAAAAGTTTGTGATTTCATCAGTACGCAGTATCAATTTTTTTTTCTGAGTGCTTTAGGCCTATGTTGTTGTTGTTGTTGTTGTTATGTGCCATGGAGTTAATTCCGAATCATAGTGACCCTGTACAGGGTTTCCGAGGCTGTAAATCTTCACGGGAGTAGAAAACCTCATCTTTCTCCCACAGAACAGCTGGTAGTTTCGAACTGCTAACCTTGAGGTTAGCAGCCGGATTGTAACCACTATGCTACCAGAGCTCTCTAAACACATGTTTGTAAAAGATATACCATAATTTTTTAATTAAAAGTTTAAAAATAATTATTTAAATATATAGAATATAAAACTGAAATTAAATACAATCTAAATCAACTACAAAACTAAACAATGGTCACCTTACCTGTGATAAGATTCTAATTGAAATTTTGTGAAATTGCTTTGATACCATAACAGAAGTAACTCTGTCTTAACAGATACACCACAACATTAACAAAAAGAGATTTTATTTTTTTGGTTCCCGAGCCTAAAATTTAAAAGTGAGGGCCTTGTCCTTGTTAATTCTTTCTATGGGTTTTTCTCCTTGTGTTTATTTGCTTGGAGACAACTCTCACATGGTGTCCACATTTCTTTTGTGGAGAAGAGTAACCAAGAGGCTTATAGAATATTTTATTATTTTGGGGTAGGGAAAGAGATAAATAAAATATCCTTGGATTATGTGTTAGATACCATTATTTTTCTGGTGTAATTTCAGTAATATATTGTAAAATAGTTCTATGAGAAGGCAGGATTTATGCAAATGTGGTTAGCAGAATGGAGTCCTGAATACAGAGTGGAAATGTCAATTAAGAAACAATTTATAATAAAAGAAACTTCTATTTTATTTTAAATGACATTAGAATGAAATAGTAAGATCCTCAAGAGTTCTGAAAACCTCAAATACTGGTGAGAAAAAAAAAATCTTAAAGAAGAAATTAACAAATGCAAAGATATAGTATCTTCATGGATTAAAAGACTCAATACTATTCTCTCCACATTAATCCACAGATGCATTGCAATTCTAATTATATTCCCAACAAGTTCTTTTTACATAAATTGACAAGGCATAAGTAGAGACAGTATATATAAATCTAGAATATTTGTTTGTACTAGAAATTTTGACAAACCTCTAAGAGTGGAGTACAGTTTCAAAAGTACACAAAAGCAAATAAAAAGATTCCTACTGCACAAATCTGAGCTATTGTTAACATGAATATAATAACTGGTTTAATAGATATTACCATTGCATAATATAAGCTTTCACATGTGTATACATATATCAGTCAATCAATCAAACAATTTAAAATTTGCAGAAAAGCAAGCTGTTTTACAGACTATATACCAAATAAAAATGTGGAAGGAATAGTGAAATAAAAAAATAAATAAATAAAATTCTGTACAAAACTGAATATTTAATTGCTATCCAGAAATGGGTTATATATCCAATCTCAGACGAACTGGCAACAAATAATGAAGTAAAAAAACAGAACTGAATTTCAAGTGAATGGATGTGGTAAGCATTATTGTAACCAAAGAATAAAATTCATCATCATAAAATGGAACAAACAACATCATACACTTATATAAGTGTTTGCTATTGTTGTTGCTAAGGAGCTCTGGTAGCGTAGTGGTTACGAATCGGGCTGCGAACCTTAAGGTCAGCAGTTCGAAACTACCAGCCACTCCGCGGGAGAAAGATGAGGATTTCTACTCCCCTAAGGATTTACACCCTCGGAAACCCTGTACGGGATCGCTATGGGTCGGAACCGACTCGACGGCACTTAACAACAACAACAACAGTATCTTCAAGTTGGCTCCTACTCATAGTGACCCTGTAGGGCTTTTGAGTCTACTGTAGGGCTTTTGAGTCTTTAAGTCTTTGCAGGAACAGAAAACCTCATCTTTATCTTGCAGAGTGGCTGACAGGCTTGAACTGTAGACCCTGTGGCTCAAAGATCAGTGCTTATCACATGGAGCCACCATACTCCCCACCTGTGTTTTATACATGTACATGAAAGTGTTACCACTTAACAAGATTTTTGTCAGTCATAGTAAGCCATAAATTCCTTATGACAATTTATAAGAAATGAAAATATCAGAGGTCAAAATGAAGTAATATACTCATAAATTCTTGTTTTGATTTTAAATATTATATAAATTATGTTAAACATCTTAGAAATTCAGTTTCTGAATTTTTACTATTTGATTATTGCTAATGTTGAATCTATTTTTATACTTTCAATGATCATCTGTATTTATTTTTTATGGCACTTCTTTTCTAATCCTTTGTGCATTTGTGTTAATATAATATACATTTACTTATTATAAGAGGTGTTTATCAAGAAATAGAGTCGTTTATTCTGTAGCAAATATTTACTGATTTGGGATGACATTTTAGTGACTGTGCTAATTACTAATGACATAGACTAATTAAACCACATATATCTTCCTGAAGCATTTGAAAGTTCATTAAGATAGTTAGAAATATATATATATTTGGAGTCCTGGTGTAGTGCTGCGCATTAATGCACGGTGTCCTTCAAGTGTGGTTTAAACTTTAAGGTCAGCAGTTCTATTTCACCAGCTACTCCTTGGAAATGCTATATAGGATTGTTACGAATCGGGATCAAATTCACAGCACTCAGCAAAAGCAATAACAGTAATATGTATGTGTATATATGTGTGTGTGTGTGTGTGTGTTGCATATAATATTGTATATATATGTTGTGTATATATATGTTGTATATATATGTTGTGTGTATGTGTGCGTGTGTGTATATGGTAGCGTAGTGGTTACGAATCAGGCTGTGAACCGCAAAGTCAGCAGTTTGAAACTACCAGAGGTTCCGCGGGAGAAAGATGAGGCTTTCTGCTCCCGTAAAGATTTACAGCCTCGGAAACCCTGTGCAGGGTCGCTATGAGTCGGAACCGACTCCTACGGCACTTAACAACAACAACAACAACATATATATATACACATACATACAATATATATATATACTGTTGTTAAATGCCGTCAATTCCGACCCATAGCGACCCTGTATAGAGTTTCCAAGGAACATCTGGTGAACTTGAACCACCAACCTTGCAGTTCAAACAGCTTTGCATTCTGGCACATTAACCCACAGCATCACACCAGGACTCCATACATATAACCATTTTCCATTTTCACCACCCAGTGACTGCTACATTGCAGTTGTAGTGCAGTCACTGTGTGGTGAAAATGGTTAGGCACTAGGCTCTTCACCAGAGACTAGAAAGCTCAAACTCATCTAAATGAGCCTCAGAAGAAAGACCTTGTTATCTGCTTTCTCAAGATTATTGTTGTTAAGTGCTATCAAGTTGGTTCCAACTCATAGCGACCCTGTATAGGGTTTCCCAGGAGCAGCTGCTGAATTTGACACACCAACACCATGAAAATCATGTAGAATGAAGTTCTAGTGTGTAGCAAATAAGGTAACCATGAGCGGGAATTTACCTAAAAGTATTTTTTTTTTCCATTTTGTTTTGTACTAGATATACAAATGTATTAATGAAGAATGCATTCTTAAAAGAAGATTGAAAATTTACTTTCCAGTTTTGAAGTCTTTATTCAAACTGTTTTTGAGTGGTTTCTTGTCAGTGTTCTAGTCTTATTTTTCTTTTCCTGTTTTTATTTTTAGTGTGTGTGTTTTCCTATTTTTACCCATTTAATTTATATATGAAATATATATAAATAAAGGGACTTTAAAAAGTTCCTGGAAAAAATCCAATAATTTTTAATTCCGTTTTTCCACCAACTTTTTGAAGTTCCCTTCTATATGTATATTTTTTATTTGTATATATGTATGTACATATATATTTAAATAAAATACCTCCAGCCCGACCCAGGATATTGCCCTGTCACTCATAAAATTATGTAACTATGTTCTGGCACCAAGAGTAACAACAAATACTGAATGTAACAGAAAATTGGAGCCAAGAGCCATTCAGCTTCAGTCTTTACATACTATGAAGAAAACATTCAAACATCATATGGAGAAGTTTACATGTGGATTGTTCACTTTTAGTACTGTGGACTTTTATCTGTGTCCCCTTTTCGAGTGAAACAGTAAAAATATTCATCTACCATTATTGTTACTAGATTTTTTTTTTTTTTTTTTTTTGAGGGGTGGTGATATTCTATCCTTATGACACTATAACAACCAAATTGGCTTTAACCATCTTGGCTTTAATAGGTGTAGAAGACAATGATTACCATCTTTATTGCTGTAATGTGTTAAGTATTACATGCTAATAGAGTCTAGTTTCATTGTTTCAGGTGGAAAGTATTCTTTGAATTTCCATTTTGAATGTGTTTGGATTAAATCTACAATAAACTACTGATGTCTGCAGCATTAACAAAAAGATTGACAATAGGGAAAGAAGAGAAAAAAGTTATTGTCTGAAGGATACAGAGTAAAGAAAGATTATTTTTAGTTTGCCCCCCCCCTTTGGATTTGATAGGATTCTCTTTTTTAATGTTTATGATAGATTAGATGAGATCATATTTACAAATGACCTGATGTCAATTAAAGATAGTGATGACTAAATTAATCATGTTTTGGTGGAGTGCTAGTGTTTATGTTACATTAGCAGAGGTATTAATACATTATTGCAGAATGAAACTTCAGTTTCCTTGTGGATTTATAAAAAGTCAATGCCATACATGTGTGTGTTTTGCTTGATATTCTGAATTCATAATGTATGGTTGCAATTTGATTTTTATGGTTCATCTGTTTGAAGCCCAGGTGTGTTCTTACTTACCTTAGATCAAGTAAGCTACAGTATCAGCACTCATCTGTTACTTGGATATAATATGGTGCTTGTGTGTTGCTGTGAGGCTGGAAGCTATTCCACTAGAATTTCTAAGAGCAACAGGGTCATCCATAGTGAACAATATTCAGCTGAGCTACCAGACAAAGGTATACTAGGAAGAAGGGGAGGAGGATCACTTTAGAAATATTAGCCATCGTAAACCTTATGAATAACAGAAGAACTCAAAATGAGAAGAACCAGTTGTAAACATCCATTAACAATTGGAGTGTGGAATGTATGAAGTATAAATCCAGGAAACTTGGAAGTCATCCAAATGGAAATGGAATGCATAAAGATTGATATCGTAGGCACTAGTGAGCTAAAATGTACAGATATTGGCCATTTTATATAAAAAACATGTGCTTTACTATTCTGGGAGTGACAAATTGAAGAGGAATGGCATTGTATTTATTGCCAAAAAAGAGCATTTTAAGATCTGTATTGAAGTACAATGCTATTCGTGATACGATAATATCCATATGTTTACAAAGAAGACTAGGTAATGTCTTTATTATTCAAATTTATGCACCAACCACTCAAGCCAGTGATGATGCAGTTGAAGATTTCTACCAAATTCTTCAATCAGAAACTGATTAAAAATGCATTCAAGATGCATTGATAATTATTGGTGATTGGAATGTGAAAGTTGGAAACAAAAAGGAAGGATTGTCAGTAGGAAAATATGGCCTTAGTGATAGAAATGATGCTGAAAATTGCATGGTAGAATTTTGAAAGACCAACAAATTATTCCTTGTAAATACTTTTTCAATAACATGAATTGCAACTAGACCTTACCAGATGGAATGCACAGGAATCAAACTGATAAGATCTATAGAAAGAGACAACAGAGAAGCTCAATATCATCTGCCAAAACAAGGCCAGGGGTAGACTGTGGAACAGATCATCAATTGCTCATATTCAAGTTTAGTATAAAGCTGATGAAAATTAAGACATGTTCCCAAGAAGCAAAATGCACAAAGACCTGGAATTAGAAAACCAAAAGGAAAGAAGATGCTCAGCATTTCTGAAACTGAAAGAACTGAAGAGAAAAATCAAGGCTGAAGTTTAAGGATTCTATTAGCAAATTACTGAATAATGCAGGAAGCATCAAAAAAAGACAGAAGAGATACACACTCACTGTACCAAAAAGAAGTAGTCAATGTTCAACCATTTCAAGAAGTACCATACGATCAAGACCCAATGGTATTGAAGGAAGAAGTCCAAGCTACATTGAAGGCTTCAGGAATTGATGGAATATAAACTGCAATGCTTCAGCAAACGTATAGTGCTAGAAGTGATCACTTGTCTATGATAGGTAGATAGCTACATGGTCTGCCAATTCAAAGGCATCATATTTGTGCCCAAGCCAAAGAAAGGCAGCCCAGTAGAAGGAAGAAATCATCAAAAAATATCATTAATATCACGAGCAGGTAAAAATATTTCTGAAAATAATCCAAAAAGTTTGCAGCAGTACATTGACAGGGAGTTACCAGAAATCCAAGTTGGATTCAGAAGATGACAAGGAAAAAGGTATATCATTTTTAATGTCAGATGGATCATAGTTGAAAGGAGATAATACAAGAAAAATGTTTAATTGAGCTCGCTTGACTATGCAAAGGCATTCAACTGTCTGGACCATATCAACCTATGTGAAGAGTGGGAATTCCAGAACACTTAATTGTGCTCATGAGGAACCTGTACATAGACTAAGAGGTAGTTGTTATAACAGAACAAGAGGATACTGAATGTTGTAAAATCAGGAAAGGTATGCATCAGGGTGGTACCCTCTGACTATATTTACTTAATCTATGTTGTTGTTGCTGTAAAGTGCCATTGAGTCAGGTCTACTCATAGTGACCCTATATAGAATTTCTGAGGAGTGACTGGTGTGTTTGAACCACCAACCTTGCAGTTCAAACCAATCTTGCTGTCGAGAGCTTATCCTATGGTGTCATACCATAATCTGTATGTTGAGAAAATAATGAAGTAGTCTGGATTATATGAAGGAAATTTGGCATCAGGGTTGGAGGAAGACTCATTAACAACCTATGAAACTCTGATAACACCATCTTGCTTGCTCGAAGTGAAGAGAACTTGAAATACTGATGAAGTACAAAGACAACAGCCTTCTGTATGAATTGCACCACAATGTAAATAAAATGAATTTCTTCACAAGTGTCCAAATAAATAGCATCATGATAAACATAAAAACAATTAAAGTTGTAAAAAAAAAAATACATTTTGCTTGGCTGCACAGTAAATACTCAAGGAAGCAGAAACCAAACAATCAAATGACGCATTGCATTGGGCAAATGTGCTGCACACGACTTTACAAAGTGTTTAAGAACAATGATATCAGTTTGAGAATGAAGGTGCATTTGGCACAAGCCATGGTACTTTCAATCACTGCCTATGCATGTGAAAGTGGCAACATAAGAAAGGAAGCTTGCAGAAGAATCAATGTATTAGATTATGGTGTTGGTGAAGAATATTGAAATTACCATTAACTGCCAGAGAAACAAAGAAATATGTCTTAGAAGAAGTACATCCAGGAAGCTCTTTAGAAGCAGGGATGGCAAGACTTTTTCTCTTGTACTTTGACCATGTTGTTAATGAGGACCAGTCCCTGAATAAAGACATCAGTGGAAAAGAGGAAGATGCTTGAAGATAGATTGATGCAATGGAAACAACAATGCGCTCAAGCAGAACAATCATTGTGAGGATGGTGCAAAACAAGGTAGTGTTTCCTTCTGTTATGCATAGGATCATATGAGTCAGAATTGATTCAATGACACCTAGCAAAAACTATAAAACCTCATTGTTCCAGTACACTCCTAAGAGTGTACAGACCTTCAGAGTTCAGAAAACTCATTTAATATATAATACATTTTAAGTATGGTTTTTGCTAATTGCCATTGAGCCACTTCTGACTCGTAGAGACCCTGTATAGGATTCCCAAGGAGCAGCTGGTAGGTTTGAACCTCTGACCCTGCAGTCAGCAGTCTAGTATTAATCCTACAGTGCCACACCATGACTCTTTTAAGTATGGTTGCTGCTGTTAAGCATTGTTGAGTTCATTTCAACAAATAGCTACCCTTTACAGGGTTCCCAATGAACAGCTGGTGAGCTAGAATTGCCAACCTTGTGGTTCAAACTGATCTTGCAGTCCAGCACATTAACCCCAGTGCCACACCAGGACTCCTTTAGTATGGTTGTTGTTGTTGTTGTTAAGTGCCATCGAGTCGGTTCCGACCCACAGCGACCCTGTACAGGGTTTCCGAGGGTGTAAATCCTTACGGGAGTAGAAAGCCGCATCTTTCTCCCACGGAGCGGCTGGTAGTTTCGAACCGCTGACCTTAAGGTTCGCAGCCCGATTCGTAACCACTACGCTACCAGAGCTCCTTAGTATGGTAGGGAAACTCATTTTGGGTTACTGAAAGTAGTGATAACTGTGAGATGTAAAAATGACAAGAAGTTCTACACAATTAATGACTTCTTGTGCTGATACCTAAACTTCACATGACTAATTCAGTAGTTGATCGAAGCCCTTTCTTTGTGTAACCACTACTCTATTATCTTTGCGTTTCCTTGGTACATTTTTAATTCCCAAATTTCTTCCCCACCTAGGTATACTTACATGCTGATTCATTTCACCTTCAGTTGTGTATGACAAGGGAATGAAACTAATTTAAATATCATGCTAAGCAAATTTTATTAGAATGATAATTTTGCTGTAGAATGTAATTTACATAATAAATTCTAAAATCAAATGCAAATGATTTATGGATTACCTACTGTTTGTGATTATTTCTGCCAGTTTTCTATTAACAGAGATAAAGCTGGACTTACTTAGCATTTTTATAAGTAATCTTGAATAAGAAATGCAAAGTGAATTTGTGATGCACACAGGTTATAACAGGCTTCTATAGATAGTGAATTTTAGAAGACATATTATAAAAATTAAAGCTTAATATGTTTGCATAAATTTCCTTGTCTTGGCAACTCATTAAAGAGGGAGGGGGATTAATGTCCCTCCCCCCCAAAAAAACCAGCTAAAACCATATACCTAGTTACTATTCTCATATTCAATCTGTTAACTGACTTTTGAAGGAATCTGTTGTTAGGTTCCAAGTCAGTACTGACTGATAGAGACCTTATGAACAAGAGAATGAAAGACTGTCCGGTCCTGCGCCAATCTTACAGTTGTTGCCACACTTGAGTCTACTGCTGCTGCCACGGTGCCAATCAGTCTTGTTGGGGGTCTTCTTCGTCTTCATTGGTCCTTCACTTAACCAAGCATGATGTCCTTCTACAGGGACTGGTTCCTTCTGATAATATGTACAAAGTATGATGCATGAGGTCTGGCCATCCTGGCTTCTAAAGAGCATTCTGGTTGTACTTCATCCAATACAGATTTATTTGTATCTCTGGCAATTAACTTTAAATACATGAAAAAAGATCAGCTCTCCATTGCATCTGCAAATCTGTTGCACAAGACCTTTTAAAAGTGTTGAAGAGCAAAGATGTCAACTTGAGGACTAATGTGTGCCTGACCCAAGCTATGGTATTTTCAATAACCTCATATGCATGTGAAAGCTGAACAGTAATAAGGAAGACCATAGAAGAATTGATGCTTTTGAGTTATGGTGTTGGAGGAGAATATTGAAAGTGCCATGGGCTGCCAAAAGAACCAACAGATCTGTGTTGGAAGAAGTGCAGCCAGAGTGCTCCTTTGAGGCCAGGATGGCCAGACTTTGTCTCTCCTACTTCAAACATATTGTCAGCAGGGACCAGTTGCTGTAGAAGGATATCATGTTAGTAAGGTGGAGGGTCAGAGAGAAAGAGGAAGACCCCCAGTGAGATGGATTGGAAAAGTGGCAACATCAATGGGCTCAAGTGTGACAACAATTGTGAGGTTGGCCCAGGACTGGGCAGTGTTTCATTCTGCTGTACATAGGGTCACTATGAGTTGGTATAGACTCAATGGCATCTAACAACAACAACAAATGACCTAAACAAAATCGAATTAGTTTAGTTACTAAGCCTCAAATGAGTACCCTGCAAATGTGGAATTTTATTAATTAGCTGATAACCTTATGGTCCTCGAAGGAGAACAAGACAAGGTGAATAGGACATGCTTAAACCTACCCATATAATTGTCACAGGAATTAAACAGCTAAGGCTCAAAGGTAAAATGTTTAAGGAAGTTTATTGATTTGTTTCCTTTTCCCAAAGAATGCGGTTTTGATGTTAAGATTAAGTGTACATCCAAATGTTACTTATGCTATATAATGTGCCAGTTCTTCATAATGGACAGGACGGACTGGAGAAATTAATCTCCTGTCCTCCAAACTGCTGGCTTTCAGTTAATAAAGCTTGGAATGGATTTCTCCCCATCTCTGTGATTGACTGCAGTGACAGGCGGCAAGCCCTCACTTCAGTTTGGCAACACTTCGGTTGCAGTCAAGTGCTTTAACTACTTCATACCAGTGCTCGTCTTGATTTGAAAGTTAGCACTAATTCAAACATGAATAAATTAGACAGTGAACAAAAAGGACATTGATACTGAATTTATGTGTAGGTCATTTGTATATTTGTTTCTTTACTCTTAAGATAAATAGTGAAAACTGTATGATACATCAATTTTTCATATTAGGTAAAACTTTTAATTATATGGATGTGGCTTTCTTTCTTTTATTTCTGTTTGAGTACAAACAATTTTCATACTTGCTCCAGGATATCCATCTGTCTGGGAAAATAGAGATTGAGGAGACAAAATATGCATTTTATAGAAGAAATGCAAATAAAAGATCAATGTATTATTATTTTTGATGCACACAATAAATTATTTCAAGACAAAAGGTCTAAATGACTATTTCCTTAAGGAAATATTTTCTAACTTATTTATGATTTCAGTGGACCTCATATAAGGGGCCAGTCTAACAATTCAGTATGTAAGATTTTGAAATAGGGAGATTAGTTTTTGCTTTTGACAATGAGTCAATAAGGCTGTATTTTGTAGATTTAGAGTTGAATACATGCTAGACTGTTCTGCTTTCAGAATGAAAATAGGTGGCAAAATACTCAGAGAGGAAATCAGCAATGATACCAGGAAAGGTCATGTTTTTAGAAAGGAAAATGATCAACATTGTATTGTTTTTCAAGTGAAATTATATCACTCTTGTGATTTCAGTGCTTACATATTCAAATATCTCTCCCCACCCCCAGGAACTGCCTCTTGTCTTTCAATCATGAGCTGCCAACTCCTAAAAAAATTTCTGATGCATGGTCACACAGGAAAGGTAAGACCTTTTGAGTCATGACTTTTGAGTGAACTCACAGTAGCCCTATAGGAAAGAGCATTGCTTCATAGAGTTTTCCAGACTGAAAATCTTTATGACAGCACAATGGGGGAAAGCAGTTCTTAAAGTGGCCTGGAGCAAAAGCCAAACATGTTAAACAAGATGACTGATAAGGTGCCAGGGCATTCTTGATCCACCCTGCCAGCCTGAAGCCCAGGGCCTTATGCACATGTATGATGAAAATGAATACTGGGTTTAAAGATTAAAGAGAACTAGTAAGCCCACCATCAGCCTGTACTTGACTGGATATGCTAAAAGGGGAGTCAGAATTGCCTGGAAGGAAAAGGATCAATTTTAAGTAAGAATTCTGTGTATAGAATCCTGGTATGACAGTATAGGATAAACACTGGACCACAAGGTCAATTTGAACTGCAAAGTCAGTGGTTCAGACTCACCAGCCACTCTTCAGAAACCCTATACAAGGTCACTGTGGTCACTGTGTGTTGTAACTGACTCAAAGGCCCTTAATAACAACAACATCCCATGTATAGAGGATATTGTAGAAAATCTGAGCCCTACTCAGAACCTTCTCCAGCAGGAAAACTGCAATTGAAAGGATATTCAGATCCACCCAGAACTGCTGAGAGAACAGGTGACTTGCATTTGAAGAAAAGACCTGCAAGGAAAACAAACAAACAAACAAACAAACAAAACGATTTGGTTTTTATGCATTTTGAACAAGCAGTTTGGCATTCAAAGAAAAACCCATTCCAGGACTGAAAGTTAAAGGGAGCCAGTAAGCAGAGACTGGTATTCTCAATGATGACCATCTGGGTCCACTTTATGAGGGGAAGTGTGGGAGAATGCCACAATAGATAGACAAATTGAGAGAGGAGAGGAACAGCTGGCGGGTCACAGTTTAGGGAGTTGTGTGGACTCCTGGTTCTCCTGGCACTGATGTAGGCCATGGGAATTAGGACTGGAAGAAAGAGAAATTAAGCAGGGATCAGCTAGTCCGGTGCATGGAGGTGCTTGTGGACTCCCACGTTTTCTACGGGTACTCATTTGACCTAGCTTACTCATTTGACCTAGCTAGGATGGCAAGGATTGATTTGACCAGAAGCTGACCACACAAAGACAGATATTTAATACTGTGAACCTGGTGCAAATTGTTGTGATTATGAAGACTTATTCAGTACTAGACTGCTTATGGATGCAGATGCCCAAACTTTGAACAGGAACTGTAGATTGTTCATATCAAAGAACATGCTTGTCTCCAGTGTACTGGGTTGTTGTTGTTGTTGTTATGTGCCGTGGAGTCGGTTCCAACTCATAGCGACCCTGTGCAGGATTTCTGAGGTTGTAAATCTTTATGGGAGCAGAAAGCCTCATCTTTCTCCAGCAGAACAGCTGGTGGTTTTGAACTGCTGACCTTGCAGTTTGCAGCCCGATTCGTAATCACTACGCTACCAGAACTCCTGGGTTGATACAGATGGACAATTTAAAAAATAGATACATAAAATGGGAAGCAATAAAGGCATGAAGTGACTCACTTACAATCTTTCATGAGTATATTTATAGTAAATGATTGAAAGAGGGGAAGTTAATCTTTCAGGTATGAAAGGCACTAGGAGAATCAAGGTACAGCCTGCTGTGTCCAAGTGACATATTTAATATAGCTCTTCTAGCAACAGTCTTTTTAACTCATACCAAATAGCTTTTTTTTTCCTGATGGGAGATGGTAAGCAAAGATGCTGATAGGATTTTATGATTCAGTTGTGTGTGATTGTTGACAGGGTTATTTGTAATTATAAGAACTCAGAACTCAAGTAAGCTATTGCAGAAGTAAGAACAGAGTATCTCACTGCCATCAAGGAAGAAGAACTAGGATTGGAGTACATCCTTTGGACCGTAAACACTGAACCTCCTCAACCCAGGAGATAGAGAGTTGTGATATCAGAGGAGCAGCAGGTAGAGAACTTAAAGGCAAAGCATGAGATGTAGTTGTGGACTCACAGACCACAGTGTGAGAAGGCTGAGTGTCTTTGGGAAGGAAGCTTCCTTGCAGAGTGAGGCACCTCCAGGCATTTAATTGGGGTAGTTAAATGTTCTGCCCTACAGAAATAGAGCTAAGTGCCTTGCAACTGAGACTTAATAATGGAGTGGGCATTTTTCAATGGAATTTAAATAGCTTTATAACATTGCTCAAGCAGGGCAGAAGCCAGATGAGTCATCAGAGAGACCCCTGACTGAGGGCACAGCTAAGAAGAGGTTGTTCTGATTAGAAGAAATGTGACCTGAATGTTTCTGACTCTGTGAAACCAAAAATCAAACCCATTGCCTTCAAGTTAGTTACAACTCATAGCAGCCGTGTATAGATTTTCTGAGGTTGTAAAGCTTTACAGGAGCAGAAAGTCTCATCTATTTCTCCTGTAGTTACTGATGGGGTTGAATATTAATCATGCAGTTAACAGTCCAGTACATGTCCTACTAACTCTCCTTAACCCGAAAACATGGCCTATTAACTTCCCTAGTCTGATCATTGAGATTATTGTCTGTGAGTTTTGTATGGTCATTGTATGGTTGGTGTCAGAATTGGTAAAGAAGGTTGGATGGTGGAATCTGACTTGGATCAGGCACCCCTTAGTTCTCAAAGTAACATATTTGCTTCTTAACACTTTAAAGAGGTGTTTGTAGTAGATTTGCCTAATGGAATATGTCATTTGATTTCTGGACTGCAGCTTCCATGAATATTGATTATGAATCCAATCAAAACGAAGTATTTGACAAATTCAAACTTTTTTTTTTTTTTCCGTTTATCATGATGCTCTTTATTGGTCCATTTGTGAGGATTCTTGTTGTTGTTGTTGTTGTTGTTGTTTTACATTCAGGTACAATCTAAACTGAAGACTGTACAATTCTATATTTATCAGTATGTATTAACAAGCCAGCAGGTTACATTATCTGCATATTGCAGATTGTTGACTAGTTTTCCTCTAATCCTTATATCTAGTTCTTCTTCATATAATCCATCTTTTTATATTATTTACTTAGCATAAATTTTAAATTAAAATGTTGAATGGTTAACATTCTGGAATATACTATTTCTAATTTTAAACCATTCAGTATTACCATTCTGTTCAAATGACCACCTCTTGGTCTATGTAGAGGTTCCTCATGAGCACAGTCAAGTGTTCTGGAATTCCCAGTCTTCAAACATTATCCAGAGTTTGCTATGATCCATATGTTGAATGCCTTTGCATAATCAATAATGAACACATACGCATCTTTCTGCTATTCTTTGATTTCAGTCAACATCAGCTGTGGCATCCCATAGCATGCCTAACTGACAGATGAGTTGTGGATAATAATATTATTGTTATTGTTAAGTGCATATGAGTCAGTTCTGACTCATTATGATCCTGTATAGGGTTTCTGATGAACGACTGATAGGTTTGAATTGCTGACCTTTTGTTTAGAAATCCAGTGCTTATCCTATAGTACCACATCAAGAGTCCATGGATAACAAAATTACTTATCAGCAATTCATAAATAAGATTGGCTAGTTAGAAGAAATATATGGTGGCCTATTACATAGCTCTTTAATGGTTACAAATCGGGCTGCAAACTGCAAGATCAGCAGTTTGAAACCACTAGCTGTTCCGTGGAAGAAAGATGAGGCTTTCTGTTCCCGTGAAGATTTATAGTCTCGGAAACACTTTACAGGGTCGCTGTGAGTCAGAACCGACTCCACGGCACATAACTACCACTATATATATTTATATGTGGTTGTTGATTGTGAGTCATCAAGTAGGATCAAGTGCGTCAAGTGTGACCCTGTGTAGGGTTTCTGAGGCTTTAAATCTTACAGGAGCGGAAAGCCTCATCTTTCTCTTGTAAAGCATCTGGTAGCTTCAAACTGCTGACCTTGTGGTTAGCATCCCAGCTCTTAATCCACTATGCTACCAGGGCTCCAGTATCCTGGTACAGCACTGGAGGATAAGCACTGAACCACAAACTCAATTTGAACCTCAAGGTTGGCAGTTCAGACTCACCAGCCGCTCCTCAGAAATCCTATAAAGGGGTCACTATGAATCAGAAACAACTTGAGAGCACTTAACAACAAACAAATCTATTTGTATAGATATTTCTGATAGTGATTACAAGTTGGGCTGTTAACCTTGAGGTCAGTAGTTCAAAATGCCCAGCTGTTCCACAGGAGAAATATGAGGCTTTCTGCTCCTGCAAATCTTTACAACCTCAGAAACCCTATACAGGGTCACTATGAGTCAGAACAGACTCAAGGGCACACCGCCACCATCTCTCTCTCTCTCTCTCTCTCTATATATATATATATATATATATATATATATATATATATATATATATATATATATATAATCAAAAAAACAGTTTTACTATGACACACATGCATCACTCTGTGTTGCACTCAACCCCATGACAATTATTTATTTGTACATTTATGTGTGTGGACACTTTAGTTCTATTTTTAAATCTTTAGAATTTAGTCTGTGTATTTTCATAAGTGTGATAAGCTAATTGAGAAAATTGTTATATTGTTAGTAATTCTAAAATCTATGTGAAAATTTTTATAACTCATTGTAAATGTAAAGGTGAGATATTATACCTCAAGATTTTATACCCTAGTAGTTTATTTTAGTTCCTGTCAGTAGGTTTTTAAATATTGCTTTCTATTATTCAGGTTTTGTGGACTCTGAATTTTGTGTAAACCATCTTGTAAAACAATAAACATAATAAATATTTCTGACAAGAGCACATTAAGTGTTAATAGCAGAAATAGCAGTGTTACAATAATACAAGCCAGGAACTAAGAATGTCATATGTAATCAGACAATCTAATGGCAGTATATTAAAGCTTACTGTAAGAATACTATTGGAACACAAATTCAAGTATTTATAAATTCCCTATCCAATAACTTCTAACATAATTCATGACCCAGTCAGGTTGCTAGGGCTAGAAGCTTTACAGGAACCAACTGCCACGTTTTTCTACCAGGGTGTCACTGCTGAGGTTGAACATTCAACCTTTCTCTTAGTAGCTGAGGGATATCTGTGCCAGGGCATCTTAATCTCAGGAGTAGAAATGCAGTACTGATTGAAAAAAGACAAAACTGATTTTAACACTCCACTGAGATCTCAAATCATAAACTATGACTGAAGAATAAAGCAACTATTCCCTTAATTTTAAAACATGTAGCACTCATATATGTGAGAGCTTCAAAAATTTCATGGAAAAATTCTATTATCTTTTAATTTCACTTTTCTATAACTTCTTGAAGCTCCCTCATATATGATAACTCTTTAAAGCTACATGGTAAACAAATTGTATCAACAAATATCTAGCAATATTTTTTATAGAATTTAGGAACTTTCTATATTGTGTGAGCAAAATCTGAAAGACAGTTAATCAAACTACAATAAAATTTACTATCAAAACCATGTCCACATTGCTAAATATTTAATAAATCTCAATATTTATAATAAGATATATTATTTCATTAAGGTATTTAATCTATTAAAAAATATTCTACTTAGGGTTTCTGAGGCTGTAGATCTTTACAGAAGCAGAAAGACACCTTTCTCCTGTGGATCAGATAATAGTTTCGAACTGCTGACTTTGAGATTAGCAGCCCAACTCGTAATCACAACACTACCACAGCTCATTTTCACATCCATATATGTGGGAAAACGATAAAGGTCCCATGAAATCCTACAGAGCAGTTCTGCTCTGCACAATAGGGTCACTATGAGTCAAAATCTGTTGGGTGGCAGTGAGTTACATATATATACAAGAGAATATCAAAAGTTCATGAAAACATTAGAATTAAAACAATGGGATTTGTTAATGAAATTTTTGAAGCTCTTTCATGTAAGTTTATGTGATTTATAATGTTTTATATACCAATATATTTATCATAATATGAGTATAGAATTGTGGCACTCATTGTCCAAAAGAAAGCAAGCATAAGTTTTAAAACTGTTTCTCTGTTGTTGAGAACCACTGTTGCTTTTCATTTTTCATTTCTATGCTGCTAATCTCTAAACATATCAAGATTTATCCTGAAGAACAATAGTATCTGTGACAGGATAATAACCATATACATACAAGGAGAACCATGATACATACATATCATGTCGTATAAAGTGGAGGGTCAGCGAGAACAGGAAAACCTCCCGTGAGAAGGATTTGCACTGTGGCAGTGACAATGGACTTAAGTGTAACAATGATTGTAGGATCGGCACAACACCAGGCAGTGTTTTATTCTGTTGTGAGTAAGGTCACTATGAGTTGGTACCAACTCAATGACACCTAGCAACAAGTCTCTGAAACAAAATGTTAAACACAGTTCTTTGAGCCAATTTTTGTCAAACTTACTATATTTATTCTAGCTTATTCATTTGTTTCTCTGAAATATGGATTTTGTGATGAAATTTATATCCATGTGTACCATCACATATAATAACGCCATATTTCCCACTGGAATATCATTAAACATTATTAAATTATTAATTTTCTTATGCATTTTCTTTTTATTTTTACAATACTAATACATTTATTTACTGTTCTTTATAATAGCTTTAATTCAAATCCTAGAAGAATGAAATGCTGCAATGGTCTGTGTATCTTCATGACCACTAGACTCTTTGATTCCATCGTTTCCTTCCAATTTATAGGGATCATCTTCTAGAACCATATTAGATAATATTAGGTTGTAACCCATAAGATATTCTTTGGTTAATTTTCCAAAGTAGATAGCCAGATATATCTTCCTAATCTCATATTCTGTTATGAATTGAAATATATCCCCCAAAATATATGTTGTAAAGCCTCACTCAAGCCTGTGGTTATAAACTCCATTTAGGAACAGGTTGTTTGTATGAAATTAATAATTAAAGTAAGGCATATTTTGAGCTGTAGATGCTAATATACATGGAGCTCTCCAAAGAACCAGGAAGCAGAAATCAAAGACAGAAGGACTTTCTCCAGTTCTAACAGAGAAAGAAAGTCTTCCTATCTGTCTGGACAATTGAATTTAGAGTCCTAGCTTCTTAGACATTGAAAATATAATTTTCTGTTATACAATTTGCAGCAATAGATAACTAAGACAGTCTAGAAGTTCTGCTGAAACCTGTTCACCAAGAGTGACCGACTGGTATTTGAAATACAGTGGTGTAGCTTTTAACATCATAGCAACACACAAGCCTTTCTAATACAACAAACCGATCCCTAGTTTATTATATGTTGCTATTATTAAGTGCCTTTGAGTCAGTTCCGAGTTACCCTATATTGGGTTACCAAGAAGAGGCTGGTGAGCTTAAATGGCCAACTTGGTGGTACAAACTGACTTTGCAATGCATT
>NW_006408523.1:26467729-26469913 GCF_000296735.1 Chrysochloris asiatica | reverse complement strand
CAACAACAATATATATATATATATATATATATGTATGTATGTATGTGGTGTTGCTCAAAAGGCTAATAAAAAGATCAAGTCTTTCTGTGGACTGATCTTTGCATAATATTTTTGGAAAATATAGAGACACAACTTCAGTCCAAGATTTTCACTTAAAAAATCTTGAATCATATGAGATTATTTCTTCAGTAGCTATCACTTCAGTAGTGATTTTGAGAATCTTCCCTTTCTTGGCACATCTTTAAGTTCTCTCTGACCTCAAAAGGAATGGTTTATCTAAAGAATTTTGTTTTATGTGGTTAGTGGAATAGGTCCACTTCAATTTTGTCAAAAATTTTATACTAGCCCTCATTGAAAAATCATCTTTTTCCATGGTATAAAAACTGTTCTTGTTTTGAAGCCACACTAATGAGATTAAAATAAGTGTGTTACTGAGAGAACTTGTCTGCAGCTGTTCACTGATTGAAGAGACATGTGTAAACACATTTTGTTTGGAATAAAGTGTACATGAATAAACTGGAACCCTTGTAGTAACACTTTTTGAATCACCCTCAAGTCTTCGTGCTTGTGTATACATATTTGTATCTCTATCTATCTATCTAGCTAGCTAGCTAGCTATAATGAGATGATACTTTAATCAAACTCTGTATATACAGTGAAAACTTCTAAAAAAAAAAAAAGTTATATCTTAAAAGAAAACAAGCAATATAAAAAAATTCAATTTATCTTACAAGAATTAATGTCTGTAGACCATGATATTCTTAATCTCAGGGTTGTGGATTTGAGCTCCATGTTGGATATGCAGTCTTGGAGTCCTGTTGTGGCACTGTAGGATGAGTACTGGGCTTCTAACCACAAGGTCATGGGTTCAAACCCATCAGTCACTTCTTATAACCCCTGCACAGGGTTTCCAAGAACGTAAAAAAACTGACACTAACATGTAGGATACAGGTGTTGGATTTCTCTAATTATAGTTCTATCTAAAGTAATTATCTGTAGTTATTTTTTTACATTTTTTATACTAGTTAAAAGTGTATCTTCTCTCCTATAAGACTTTTAAAGACGTACAACTGGAAGAAAGATCATTATTAAGATTAACTTTATGTTCATTTTAAATTGTAAACAGACTTCTTTAAGGAATATAAAATATACCACTTGCATTGTGTCAGTACAGTTATTTTAATTATTTCAGTAAATGTCATGATTTGTCATAATATGTTGTTATTGTTAAGTGCTATGGAGTCAGTTTCCACTCACAGCAATGGGTTTCCAAGGAGCAGCTAATAGGTTTGAACTGCCAACCTAGTGGTTCACTGTGCAGTGCTGATCTTACAGTACTACATCAAGCGTTCATAATATAATTCACATTTAAATCTTACAATACATGCTAGATTTAGAGGTGTTTTGTTGAATACGACATGAGAGTTTGCATGTTTTACACACTGAATTGTGAAGACTTCATTCTTAAAACACAATGCTAGTGAATATTAAGCATCTTATAAATTACTTCATTTGTCCTCACCTGAAGCTGTCAAAGACAATCTGTCCTTTTATATAAAAGAGAAGTGACAAAATTCCAGGGAGGTTTATTTGAAGCTACTTAAGGCACTCGAAGATTATAAAAATCCTAAGGCAATGTTTAAAATACCTTCCTGTTTGAGAATAGTGTTTCTAAAGTTAGATTGCTTAAAAATGCTTAATTTATGGTGTAGCTCTGTAGAATAAGTACTGGACTGTTAACTGCAAGGCTGTTTCTTCACCTAAACAGCTGCTCCTCAGAAATCCTATATAGGATTGCTAGGAATGAAACCAACTGAACAGCACTCAGCAAGTAAACACAGACCAAGTGTATATTGTAATATGAAGACTGTTTGTTCTTTTTAGAATTAAATTCATTCATGTCTCAGTTTTCTTTTTCTTTTTCTTTTTTCCATGACTTGTATTGCTTATAAAGCATGTTTTTAAGAAGAAAAACAATGTCATGAAATATTTAATGACCAATTAATTTTTTTTCACCATTGGATGTTATGAGATCTGTTTTACTTCTGAAAAATGTGTGATAACATCACCTATGGAAAAGCTCCATATCATCAGTGAAGACAAGGCCAGGGGCAGACTGTGGAATAGACCATCAATTACTGATATGCAAATTCAAATTGAAGCTGAAGAAAATGAAAACAAGTC
>NW_006408523.1:26464608-26465953 GCF_000296735.1 Chrysochloris asiatica | reverse complement strand
TTTTGGAAGAAGTGCAGCCAGAGTGCTCCTTGGAGGCCAGGATGGCTAAGCTTCATCTCTCATACTTTGGATATATTGTCCGGAGGAAACAGGCTCTGGAGAAGGATGTCATGCTGGGTAAGGTGGAGGGTCAGAGAAAAAGAGGAAGACCTCTAACGAGATGGATTGGCCAGGTGGTATCATTGATGGCGTCAAGTGTGGCAGCGGTAGTGAGGTTGGCCCAGGATCGAACATTGTTTCTTTCTGCTGTGTATGGGGTCGCTATGGGTCGGTTCAGACTCGATGGCACCTGGCAACAACAGCAATGGAGTGACCAAAGGCATGGAATTGGAATTTGCATTTTACACTATTGTTAAAATTGTGAATAACTCAATCCAAGTCTTAACATTCAGTAGCCTTCAAATGAATGAAAAGAGTTTCAACTCTTCCCTTTATATATAAATGTTGCTGAGATAAATATATACTGATGTGACTACAGAGAAAATCATAATTTAACTATTTTACTCACATGATAACATAAAGTTTCATAATTTTGACTTAAACTAAAAACAATACATCTTAGTATTCATATACACACAAGATATGGAAATTTAGTGATATTTTCATAAGTTAGCAGAAATATTGCAGATTGTGAACCACAAGACTGGCAGTTCAAACCCACCAGCTGTTCCTCAGAAACCCTATATGAGGTTGCTATGAGTCAGAATAAATTCCAGGGCACTTAACAACAACAACAACCACATTTTCTACCACATTTTGTTTTATGATTAGTGAAAGTAAAAAAATGTGGGTTTTTTGTATTGCTTTACAAGCAGAACATTAAAATTATACAAAAAGTTCTTAGTCTCAGAATTTACCATTGCTTCCTGATAACAACTATCATCTCTCTCACTTATACATCAAATACATGTAATGCATTCTTATTCCATATGCCTCATTTAACTATGTCCTATCACTGGAGTCCTGGCGTGGCTCTGTGGAATAAGCCCTGAATTGTTAATGGAAAGGTCAGTAATTCAAATCCACCAACTGTATATTGGAAACCCTATACAGGGCAGCTAAGAATCAGAATCAACCAGACAGCACTTTGCAATTCTTTTTCTTCACTTGAATACTTTTGACTGAGCTTTCTTGCCGCCATTGTCCTTGCATCATTAAAAACATTTCTAACAATTTTTTTGTTTTAATGATAGAATTTGAAACTTGTTTGCTCATTTAAGTCCTGCTGTCCAAGATGTGATAGTAGATTGACCACAATGCTTTTATCACTCACAAAAAGTCTAACAGGATACATTTTAATCTTGTTCTTTTTTTTTTTTTTTTTTCCCATTTTACTGAGAAGGAT
>NW_006408523.1:26455005-26464508 GCF_000296735.1 Chrysochloris asiatica | reverse complement strand
TTTTTTTTTTTTTTTTTTCCCATTTTACTGAGAAGGATCGTTTAGAAAATAAGAACTAGGTGTGAGGCATAAGGCATCTGCATTACTAAAAGAGTGTTGCTGCTCTCAGTGGATTCAGTTGGAAAGTAAGGCATGTGTTTGTATATGTAAATGTATCTATGAGCCTATCTGTAATATATTTTTATATATTTAGTGTACATATTTAGTATAAAAGTAACACATGTGCAAACTTACTAGTAGCTCCTCAAAAACCCTATACTTGGTCATTATGTGTTGGACCTTACTTGATAACACTTAACAACAATGATGTATGTATGTGGATTTCTGTTGTGGGGCTAGAGGATAAGCATTGGACTGGGGACCTCAAGACCAGGGATTCAAACCCACCCGCTACTCCTCAGAAACCCTACATAAGGTCACTATGATTTGAAACTGACTCAACAACATTTAATAACAATTCATTTTTGTTGTTAGGTGCCATCAAGTCAGTAACAACTCATAGCGACCCTGTGCACAACAGAACAAAACACTGCCCAATCCTGGCCCAACCTTACAATTGTTGCCATGCTTGAGCCTATTGATGCTGCCACTTTGCCAATCCATCTAGCGGTGGGTCTTTCTCTTTTTCTATGACCCTCCACCTAAACAAACATGATATCCTTCTCCAGTGACTGGTCCCTCATGACAATATGTCCAAAGTATGATGGATGAATCTGGTCATCATGGCCCCAAGGAGCATTCTGGCTGCACTTCTTCCAACACAGATCTGTTTGTTCTTTTGGCAGTCCATGCATGATACTTCCAATATTCTCCTCCCACACCATAACTCAAATGTATCAATTCTTCTATGATCTCCCTTATTCACTGTCCAGATTTTGCATGCATATGAGGTTATTGAAAATGCCATAGCTTGGGTCAGGCACACCTTTGCCCTCCAGATGACACCTTTGCTCTTCAATGCTTTAAAAAGGACTTGTGCAGCATATTTGCCTAATGCAATACGTCGTTTGATTTATTGACTGCTGCTTCCATGAGTGTTGACAGTTGATCCAAAAAGACTGAAGTCCTTGACAACTTCAATTTTTTCTCCATTGATAAGAATATTGTTTATTGGTCAAGTGGTGGGGATTTTTGTTTTCGTTACGTTGAGATGCATCCATTCTGAAGGCTGTGGTCTTTGATCTTTATCAGTAAGTATTTTAACTTCTCTTCACTTTCAGCAAGCAACGTTGTATCACCTGCATATCTTAGATTGTTCATGAGACTTCCTCAAATCCTAATGCCACGGTTTTTTTTTTTGTTTTGTTTTGTTTTGTTTTCATATAACCAAGCTTCTCAGATTATTTGCTCAGCATACAGGTTGAATAAGTATGATGAAAGAATACAACCCTATGACACACCTTTTCTAATGTTAAACCACTCAGTGTTCCCATGTTCTGTTCGAACAACTGCCCCTCGGTCCATGTACAAATTCCTCATGAACACAACTAAGTGTTCAAGAATACTCATACTTCGCAATGTTGTCCACAGCTTGTCATGATCCACACAATCGAAGGCTTTTGCATAGTCAATAAAGCACAGGTAAGCATCTTTCTGGAATTCTCTGCTTTCAGTGAAGATCCATCTAATGTCAGCAATGATATCCCTCATTCTACATCCTCTTCTTAATCTAATTTGAAACTATGGAATTTCTCTGTCAATGTATGCTTGCAGCCATTTCTGTATTACCTTAAGTAAAACTTTACTCACATGGGATATCAAAGATATTATCCTATGATTTCTGTATTCCGTTGGGTCACCTCTCTTTGGAATGGACCCAAATATGGATCTCTTCCAATTTGTTGGTCAGACAGTTGTCTTCCAAAATTTTTGGCATAGATGAGTGAGCACCTTCAGTGCTGCCTCACTTTGTTGAAACAATTCAATTTTTATTCCATCAATTCCCAGTGCCTTGTTATTTGCCAATTCCTTTAATACACATTGCATTTCTTCCTTCAGCATCATTGGCACTTGATCATAATCTACCTCTTGAAACGGTTAAACATCAATCATTTCCTTTTGGTGCAGTGACTCTGTATATTCCTTCCATCTTCTTTTGATCCTTTGTGCATCATTCAATAATTTGCCCAGAGAATTCTTCAGTAATGAAAGTTGAGGCTTGAAATTTTTCTTCAGTTTCTCCAGCTTGGGAAATGCTGAGCATGTTCTTCCCTTTTGGTTTTCTGACTACAGATCTTTGTACATTTCTTTGTAATATTTGGATTTATTTTTTCGAGCTGTTCTTTGAAATTTTCTGTTCAGTTCTTGGACCTCCTCATTTCTTCCATTTGCTTTAGCATCTCTACACTGGAGAGCAAGTTTCAGTGTCTCTTCTGACATCCATTTTAATCTTTTCCTTCTTTCTTTTCTTCTTAATGACTCTTTGCATTCTTCCTGTATGATGTTCTTGATGCCATCCCACATCTCTTCTGGTCTTTGGTCTTTAGCATTTAATGCATCAGATCTGCTCTTCAGATGATCTCTAAATTCAGGTGAGATATATTCAAGTTCGTATTTTTGCTCTCATGGAGTTGTTTTCATTTTCTTCAGCTTCCATCTGAGTTTGTATATGAGTAAATGATGTTCTGTTCCACAATCTGCCCCTGGCTTTCTTTTGGCTGATAATATGGAGCTTTTCCACCGTCTCTTTCCACAGATGTAGTCAATTTGATTTCTGTGTATTCCATCTGGTGAGGTCCATGTATATAGTTGTTTCTTATGCTCTTTATAAAAGTTATTAAAAATGAAGAAATTATTGATTTTGCAGAATTCTAGCATGAGCTTTCCAACATCATTTCTATCACCAAACCCATATTTTTCAACTACTGATCCTTCCTCTTTATTTCCAGTCTTTACATTCCAATCACCATTGGTAATCAATATACCTTGATTGCATTTTGATCAATTTCAGATTGAAGAATTTGGTAGAATTCTTTTATTTTATCCTCACTGGCTTTAGTGGTTGGTGCATAAATTTGAATAATAGTGATATTAACTGGTATTCCCTGTAGGCACATGGATATTATCTTATCACAGATAATGTTGTACTTCATGACAGATCTTAATATGTTCTTTTTGAGATTAATGCAATGCCGTTTTTCTTTAATTTGTCCTTTTCGGCATAGTAAACCATGTGATTGTCAGATTCAAAATGGCCAATACGAGTCCTTTGCAGCTCACTAATACCTATGATATGGATGTTTATGTATTCCATTTCTGACAATTTCTAATTTTCCTAGATTTATACTTCATACATTCCATGTTCTGATTATTAATGAATGTTTACAGCTGTTTCCCTTCATTTTGAGTTGTGCTGCATCAGCAAATGAAGATCCTGAAGGCTTTACTCCATTTGCATCATCATGGTCAACTCTACTTGGAGGAGGCAGCTCTTCCCCAGTAGCATTTTGAGTTATTTTCCTACCTGAGGAAGTGTATATATGTATATAAATGTGAATATATATAAGCTCTGGTAGCGTAGTGGTTACGAATCGGGCTGTGAACCTTAAGGTCAGCAGTTCGAAACTACCAGCCGCTCTGCAGGAGAAAGATGAGGCTTTCTACTCCCGTAAAGATTTACACCCTCGGAAACCCTGTACAGGGTCGCTATGGGTCGGAACCGACTCGACGGCACTTAACAACAACAACAATATATATACATATACACATACACATATATGTGCATGCATACAAAAATTTGTATGTACGCATAAGTATTCTGCATACATGTAGTTTGGTTGCTTTACATATAAACACAATATTATGCAAGCACAAACTACTGTTGTAGTCCTGGTATGCCACTGCAGATTAATGCACTGAACTGCAAGGTCGATTTGAACCACAAGGTCAGTGGTTCAAACTTGTCAACCACTCCTAGGAATCCCTATACAAGGTCACTAAGAGTCCATACTAACTCAATGGCACTTAACAACAAAAACTATATATATATATACAGACTCTTGGAGTCCTGGTGTGGACCACTGGATTTCTATCAACAAGGTTGGTCTTTCAAATCCACCAACTGCTCTTTGGAAACTATAAAAGGTCACTGTGAAAGTCAGGGAAAAACAACAATGAAGTTGCGAGCTAAGTCCTACCACGTTCAATAGACTCCTGTGAACACAGGTGGAGACCTGGTTGGCCAGCAATACAGCAAGACCTGGGGACTCTTTGGCCCAGAGTCAGTGACATAGCCACAGAATTAGTGAAGCATCCAGTTGATAAGAAGAGAGGGCATATGCATAAGAACACCCAGACTTGCAGATAATACCCACTTGACCTGGCTTTAATAGCTGGATGATCACAACTCAACTAGAAGAAGAAAGAAGAGGAAAATAAAATAGTAATCTTATACAATTTGATGAACTTGACCTACACCTATGGATGCAGTAGCTCAAAAGAGGGAACAAATCTTTACAGCGAGGATCATTCCCACCCACTCCATACACAGGATAGACAACAATGGGCAACTTGGACATTGCCTACCCCAAATGGGGGGGCTACAAAGGCAAGCAGTGACTGGCTTACAAGCTTTCAAGAGAAAGTCTAGATTCAGAGGGTGAGGAGGAAGGTAGAATCTCCACTGAGTAATATCCAATCTGTCTGGGTGGGGCTGATGAAAGGAGATGGGGATAGGACTCTTGTGGCACAATAGTGAATAATTGTTATGAGGATTGACTGTGAGGGTTGGAAAGGTAGACATTTTGTAGCAAAAGGAGGGGAGTGGCTGGCTTTGCAGTCTAGGAGTGGAAGTCCCTGGGACCATCAAAGTTGAAGAGCAGAGCGTGGAATCCTACCCAGAGAAACAGTGACGCCAGAGATGAAGACAGAGATGATGATGTGGAGAGACAGAGCAGCTCTGGACTCTAGACTCAGACAGGGAGTGAGTCTGTGTACTGACAACACAGTGGAAGACTTGCAGGGTATACCCTTTGGTTGTTTGATGATGCATGGAGGGGATTGTAACCATGACAATGAAACAATATAGGAAAGAATCAATGTAAAGCTAATGGTCCCCCCTGTAAACTGTCACATAATCACAATAAAACATTAAAAAAAAAAAAAGTCATTTTGAGTTAGAACTGACTCCAAGGCACTTAACAACAACAACAAGAACAAAGTACATATATTTTTTGTTGTTTCTGTTGTTGTAAAGTGTCATCAACATGTATGTTCAGTGCCTTGGAGTTGGTTCCTATTCATAGAGACCTTATATAGGGTTTCTGGGGAGCAGCTGGTGGGTTTAAATTGATTATCTTGTGACTTGCAGTCATATGTCTCGGTGTGATGCTGCAGAATAAGCACTTGACTGCTAATTGTAATGGTGGAAGTTCAAACCTACCAGTCGTTCCTTGAAAATTTAATACAAACTAACTGTGAGTTGGATTCAACTCAATGGTACTTAAAAACAACAAATTATACATAATACATACACACAAGAATCCACATATTTTCAGTAAGTACACGGTATTGTAAAGCAGTTCACAATGATTGCTTGATTTCAAATCCAATAACACAGAATTTAAATTAGCTTTGCCTCTTTGTATCTCCTTTGTCCGTTAGTAAAGAACTTGAATCCCAATACTCACAACATATTTATTCACTCAATCAGCCATATACAACCCAAGTCCTGAATTTGTTGGTCTACTGTGCCATACTGTTTCAACAAAATGTTCACACAAATTCATATTACATCTATAATCAGGTCTGTCATTATCTCTTAGACTCAATTTGGAAGAAAAAATAAATGAAAAGAAGAAAAATTTAGAAGAATGGAAGCAGGCAGAAAAGGGTGAAAGAAAAAGAGTAATAAGGTGTGACATCAAGCTTTTGTGTTCTAATTTTTTTTTTTTTCAAGTATATTGCTGGAAGTAGTGTAGCAAGAATGCTCCTTAGAAACCAGGATAGAGAGAATCATCTTCCATACTTTGGGCATGGTATAAGGAGGAAACAGTCCTTGGAAAAAGGACATCATGTTTGGTAATGTAGAAGGATCAGTGAAAAAGAGGAAGCTCCTCAGAGATAGAGTGATACAGTGGCTGCTCCAGTGTGCTCAAACATATCAACAATTGTGAGATGGCACAAGATCAGACAGTGTTTTGTTCTGATTATTTATGGATTTTTGCAACTGTTTCTTCTCAGTTTGAGTTGAGCCCCATCAGTAAATGTAGGTCCTGATTGCTTTACTCCAACCATATCATTAAGGTCAACTCTAATTTAAGAAAGTAGCTCTTCCCAAGTCATGTCTTGAGTACCTTCCAACCTAAAGAGCTCATCCTATGGCATTATGTCAGACAATGTTCCACTGCTATGCATAATGTTTTAATCTTCTGGCATTATATCTGACAATGTTCTCATTTAATATGGTTGTCAATGACTAACCATTCAAATGTGGTCTGCTTATCCTTCTTCCTAGTCAGTCTTATTCTGGAAGCTCCACTGAAATGTGCCCACCATGGGTGATCCTGCTGGTATTTAAAATACAAAAAGCATAGTGTCCAGCATCATAGGTATACACAAACCAAGAAGTAGAACAAACTGACAGATGTGTGGTGGAGTCATATCATACAACCTCAAAATTAAACTATTTCCTCAAATCTCCTTAAGGAACTCCCTTTTTAGGTAGTTTATCTGATAAATTGCAAAAATAGCAGGAAGACTATCTGACTTCACCAGTAGGAAGGAGAATCAAACTAAAATAAGCACAAGATTCCTATGAGACAGAGGACAGAACAAGTCTCTACCCTGTAATATTTTTTAGTCATCCTTGCAACAGCATTCTCTGCTTCATATCTATTCAATAATATTTTGCAGTGGCCCACAGAACTCATTACAATACTTACAATTATGCGGTTTATTAAGGAAGTAAAAAGGGTACAATTCAGGATCACAAACAGTTCAGAATGCAGTTAAGTTCTCCAGTCAGGAATGTTTCTTCTCTGCCATACTGCAGAAACACTTTACTCTTGTCTCTGTCTTCTAAGCCAAGGGGCCTCTGGTCTCTACCCTGTTTGGGCAAGTGTTACAAAGCTCCTTCAGTCAGTCTATAAATGCCCAGAGGGCACATCTCTAAGCCAGTCTTCTTCTCATAAGCACTAAACTTTACTCAGCCATGGGGCCAGGAAGCCTGCATCTGCTCTGTGTCTCATGCCACTGCATCTGCTGACTGCCACCTCTTTTCTAGGTAGAGATCTCAAGCTCAGTTCATGGCTCTTCTTTCTTGCTGGTCCTGGAATTGTCTTTTACTGCTTCTGAGATGGCTCCTTTTAAACGTATCAGGGGTAAAACTAGCCAATGTTCTTATTACAGTCCTATGAGAGTTAAGGATTTTGGTCAACTTTATTGTGCCAGGATTCTCAGTGGTTTGGCAGTTGAGATGTAGCTATATTCCAGAATGTGATTTGAAATGAAAAAAAAAGGAAGATGGCAGAAGAGATGTTGTTGTTGTTGTTGTTAGGTCCATTGAATTGGTACCTACCCATAGCGACCTTATGCACAACAGAACGAAACACTGCCTGATCCTGGGCCAACCTCACCACTGTCGCCACGCTTGAGTCCATCGATAATGCCACTTGGCCAATCCATCTCTTTGTGGGTCTTCCTCTTTTTCTCTGACCCTCCACCTAACTAAACATGATATCCTTCTCCAGCGACTGGTCCCTCCTGACAATACGTCCGAAGTATGACAGATGAACTTTGGCCATCTTGTCCTCCAAGGAGCACTCTGGCTGCACTTTTTCCAAAACAGATCTATTGGTTTTTTTGGCAGCCCATGGCACTTTCAATATTCTCCTCCAACACCATAATTCAAAAGCATCAATTCTTCTATCCTACCACCACCCTAATCCAATTTATGTAAAATTCTCCAATGTAAGAGACAAAAGGATAGAGACTTGAACACAAAAATAGAAGAGCTGGAAATGGAGTTCATCCCTCGGACCGGGAGTCACTGCACTGTGAAACTTCTAGATCCAGGGAAAGATTGATGCAAAGATGTATGGAGATCACCCAGGAGTACTGGTCCTACAGATGCTAACCTGAAAGTCAGCAGTTCAAAACTACCAGCTGTTCTGTGGGAGAAAGAGGCTTTCTCCTCCATAAGATTTACAGCCTCAGAAACCCTGTACAGGGTCTCTATGAGTCAGAACTGACTCCATGGCACATAACCACCACCACCACCACTAAGGCTGAAAGGATACAAGGACCTTTCTACAGATCTAGTACTCTGAATTCAAACTTCTAGCCTCTTAAACAGAAAGAATAAATTTCTGGTTATTAAAGCTATCCACTAGTGGTGTTTCAGTTATTGCAGTGCTAAATTACTAAGACTAGTTCCATGCATCCTATTTGCTTGGTTCCACTCAATCATTTCATAGGAATTAAGAAGACTTTGGATAGAAAAGTCATCAAATAAATTCTTGGTACCACAATATGTCTCTCGGAAAATCTCCTATTTTAAGGGCTTAAAATTGAAAGAATGAATGAAGTAGGAAGTTTTTGGGAGATGCCATGTGAATGTCATTAGTGTCTTAGTCTAGACCTGTGTGAGTAGAGTTGAAAATATGGGCTATACTGTTTTCTAATATTTATTGATAGTCCCTGTATGACACAAATAATTAAGTATTAGAGAGTAAATGCATGGTTAAAATCCACATAGAGGTACCTAAGAAGTAAGGCCGGAGCCATCTGCTTCTAAAATATCACAGCCTTGAAAACCCTATGTAGATGTTCTGCTCTGCACACAGAAGTCACCATAATCAGAATTGATTTGAAAACTAACAACAGTAACAAGGAGTCCTTGTGTGGCACCACTGGAGAAGCACTCGACCTCAATATTCGTTTGAACTGCAAAGTTGACAATTCAAACTCACAGGGTCTCCATGAATTAGAACCAACTTGAAGGCACTTAACAACAACAACAATAACATGAAATTATGTTGATGATGGTTCTTCAGAACCAGAAACCAGAACACCGATTGAAACATTAAACAGACTATAATTTAAAAACTCATCATTATAGATAGTAGGAAGAAGCCTATCAATATAGAACAATTGTCTTTCACCAATTTGAGTTTCCTAGTTTATGTCACATTATCTTTCAGGAAAATCTATTGTAGGAAGAAAATATGTAGCTGGAAGAATTATTGACAGTGTAAGTCAGAGTAATGGTTGGAAAATGCAAAGTATTGTTTATTGTTTAACACATTCTAATCATATGCACTTTCAATAAGGAATGTCGACACTTGAATTTTTTCTTCAGTTCTGCCAGCTTGAGAAATGCTGAGCGTGTTCTTCCTTTTTGGTTTTCTGATTCCAGCTCTTTGAACATTTTGTTGTAATATTTGGCTTTATCTTCTCAAGCTGATCATTGAAATGTTCTGTTTAGCTCTTGTACCTCCTCATTTCTTCCATTTGCATTTGTATGCTGGAGAGCAAGTTTCAGTGTCTCTTCTGACATCCATTTT
>NW_006408523.1:26409901-26418468 GCF_000296735.1 Chrysochloris asiatica | reverse complement strand
TCGGAAACCCTGTACAGGGTCGCTATGGGTTGGAACCGACTAGAAGGCACTTAACAACAACAATAGACGAATGACAGTGGATTATGTGACAATTCATTTGCAAATTAGCTATGGATCTACCTATAAAATAATCCACTACAGACATGGTTTTTGGGAAGTTTATGAGGGATGGTTACTGAAATGATTCATGGAAAGCATAAGCAGAAGTGTTTAGACATCTGCAACAAAATTTGAACCAATACTCAAAGGAAGGTAAGAGTTTCTTAAAAAAAACAATTGTTATTGGTGACAAGACATTTGAATGAATGACAGAATATGGAATGGAAACATGCTTAGTCATTGAGCAAGAAAACTTTAAATAGTCAACCATCAGGTAGAAAACTGATGCTTCTAGTTTTCTGCAATTGTCAAGGGTTAGTATTGCAACACTGACTGAAGAAAGGTTCAGCATTCAACAGCACTCATTACAGTAAAGTGCTCACTGAAGAGTTGAAGCCTAAACTTCAGATAAACTTAGAGGAGTGTATCCAAGGGCTTTGTGATCTTGCATGAAAAGACACATCCCAACATCTCTACCCACGTTGTTGGTACTGCAAAAACTTCATTTTGAGATGTTAAAGCATCCTACCATAATCCTGTTCTTGCTTCATCGGATTTTACTTGTTGGTCTCTTGAAAGCAGCAATTCAAGGACCAAGATTTACCTGATGCAGAAGCGAAGACAGCAGTGCTTTGTGTCTCTCAGCTCTGCCTAAAATATGTTTTTTTTTAAAATAAAGGACTATGAAAGCTTGTTGACAGATGGACAAAGTGTGTTTAAAAGCAAGATTATAAAGGGAAATTATGCACTTGTCTTTTCTAAAAGTTAATTAAAATAAATTCTACAGCCAGAAGGTGGATACTATTTGACTCACCCTCGTGTGTGTGAGTGCGTGTATTTCATTCACAAGTAATGATATAAATATATTTGTAACTATTTTGTATCTCATGCACTTTTATTTTGTTACAAACAGACTAAATCCAGACCCCAAGCCAGTAATCATGTCTTCAATATTTTAACTTACATTGTTAGTTCTATATTATTTGCTCATTCAGTTTTTTATTTATCAGAAATTATTAACTATTGTGTAGCAGATAGTAGGCAAAATAGTTTGGATATAAATCAGGAGAGGTAAACTTTGTGTGTCCTGGAGTGTATGCAACTTTGTGAAACTGCTTTAGGAGAGAAAAGTTAAAATTCCAAATAGACTCCTTTGAATATTTACTTAGAATGCTGCCAGTACCACCAGGGAAGTGTCCAACCCTAAAGGTGCTGGAACCATGAGGGAGATACAGCTGATAACATCACTGGACACTGTGCCAATAACAGCTGCTGATATAGCCTTGGACTTCAAAAGGAGATAAATATATGTTATTTTACTTGAGACATAATGAGATCAATATTATGATAGTATTAAAATAAAATTACTGTCAGCCTAGAAATCCTTATCCACCTAAGGATAAGTGGAATAACACGTGTTTGTCAATTATTTCAATACAGATACTTTTATGTGTCAATGCTTACATATTAAAATCAACTCATTGTAGTAATTTCTGTAGAATTCTCTATGACAGCAACACAAATTAAAGAATGGGTATCTTTTTAAAGTACAATCAATTTACAAATATGCTGTAGTAATTATTTTGTATGTAAGTCCTAGATAGTGTTCACAACATTTAGCGTTTATTTTCTTTTGTGTTTATGGAGTCCTGGTGTGTTGCTATGGGTTAATACCCGGGACTTCAAGGTCTCTCTGAATCAAAACATAGGCAGGTCAAGCGCATTAGCCACTCCTGGGAAACCCTATACCGGGTTGCTATGAGTCAGTACTGACACAAACTTAACAACAACAACCTAAAATTTATTAAAATGATGTGTTAAGTTAATTAAGAATTATGTTTACCACATGGTTACAGTGGTATATTAATATAACTTAATTGATTTTTCTCAATCTGAAATGAATTAAAACAGTATAATAAATTAATAAAAGCATTATATTAATCACTTAGATACAATGATAAATTCATATAATAATTTATTTCTAAGCTTTATTAACCATTTTTCCATATGAAAGATATTACAAATATGTTGCCAATATTTTTTTGAAATATTACACTGTATTACTTTTCCTTTCCTTTCATATTTTAGAGAAGGCTGTTATTTACAAGTCTACTTGGCTTTCACATAGATTTCACTTTTTATCCTTCCAGTTCAGTGCAGATACATTTGGCAGTCTTTATATTTACTGTTTTATTTATTATAAAGAGAAGCCCTAATTATCTATATTTAAGATAACTTACTACTTAAATTCCTCAGTTTAAGGAACATTCTTTTCAATATATTTTCTGATTATCTGAAACAGAATGTTTCCAGGATTTTCAGGCAACTTTACTTACAAATAACCTTTGTTATTTCTGTATTCTTTGTCTCATGGTTGAAGGTGGATTTTTTTTCTTCTTCTTTAATTTGTCAGATTGAAGCTCTGAATCATTTTCTTATAGTTTGACGTTTACCCGTTGTATATCTCCACATGTAATTCTACAAGCCAGTATGCAGTATTGCCTGATACTGTTACCCATTAGTATGTAAACTATGATTGAAGTGCTACATTGTGTATTCTATGATTACATCTCAATGTAAAACACACATTCTCTCAATGAACCAGTAAGCAGCATTATAACAAATGGCAAACCTATTAAAGTTGTCAAGGATTTAATTTTACTTGAATTCACAATCAGTGGTTGTGTAAGCAGCAGTCAAGAAATCAAAAATATATTGCATTGGGCAAATGTGCTGCAAAAAGGCCTCTTTAATACATTAAAACAAATGTTACTTTGCTTGGTATTTGTCATTGTTTCATAGACATGCAAAAGCTGAACAATGAATAAGGAGCAATAAAGAAGAACTGAGATCTTTGAATTATCATTGTGAAGAAATTAAGTATCCCATGAACTACCAAAAATTTGTGTTGAATGTTGTCTCTCACTCTCCTTACTTTGCAGAAAGTTACTTTCAACCTCTGTTGTAGTGTAGCTTATAACTACACTATGCACAGTAGAATAAAACCATTCTTGGTTCTGAATTATCCTCACAATAATTTTTATGTTTGAGTCCATTGTTGTTGCCACCATGTCAATCCGTTTAATGGAGAATCTTGCTCTTTTTTACTGACCCTCCATTTTACCAAGCATTGTGTTCTTCTTTGTGGAGTAATCCCTCCTGACAACAAGTCAAAGTTTCAGAGACAAAGTCTTGCCATTCTCTCTTCTAAGGACGTTTCTTCCTGTACTTCTTCCAAGACATATTTGTTTGTTATTCTGATAATCCATGATACTTTCAACTTTGTTTGCTAACACCATAATTCAAATGCAACTATTCTTCTAAAGTCTTCCTTATTCATTATCCAATTTTCACATGAATATGAGGTGACTAAAAACACCATGACTTTGATCAGGCACCGCTTAGTCCTCAAAGTCACATCTTTGCTCTTTAACACTTTAAGGAGTTTTGTAGGTTTTTTTCCAACAGATTTGTCCAATGTACTATGTCATTATATCTCATGATTGCTATTTCCATGAACATTGATTGTGGATTCAATCAAAATGAAATTGTTGACAACTTCAATCTCTTCTCCATTTACCATGATGTAATTTATTGATCCAGTTATAAGGATTTTCATTTTATTTACATTGAGATGAAATCTTACTTTGATCTTCGTCAGTAAGTCCTCTTTGTTTCTAGCAAGCAAGATTGTTTGCTGCATATCCCAATTCTGTGGACACAACATTCTTTGGAGATTCCATGTATCTTGATGATAATCTTCCTCTCATTCTAGGAGTGTCTCAGTACTGAAACCCCAATGGACCACATCATTCTTGGCTCTTCTTTCTTGGTGATAGGCTCCTCTGATCTCTGTTCACTTCAATCCTTTAATTACTTATAAAATAAAGAGTGTTGAAAACCACATGGGATCAGGATTATGATGGAAGTGTGTTGCTCATTCATTGATGCAGCAGTTAAGAAATCAACTGACGTAGTGCATTGGATAAACCTGCTACACAAGACCTTTTAAAGTGTTAAAGAGCAAAGATGTCAGTTTGAAGACTAATGTGTGCCTGACCCAAGCTATGGTATTTCAATAACCTCATATGCAAGGAAAAGATGGACAGTGAATAAGAATGATCATAGAAGAATTGATGCATTTGAGTTATGGTGTTGGAAAAGAATATTAAAATTACCAGAGGACACCAAAAGAACTAACCAATCTGTGTTGGAAGAAGTACAGTCAGAATGTTTCCTGGAAGGCAGGATGACCAGACTTCATCTCTTATACTTGGACACATTGTCTGAAGGGATCATTCCCTAGAGAAGGAGATCGTGTTTGGCAAAATGGAGGGTTAGAGAAAAAGAAGAAGCCCCCAATGATATGGATTGGCACAATTTCAGCAGCAATGGGCTCAAATGTAGGAAAGATTAGATCGGTGCATGACTGGGCCGTGCTTCATTTTGTTGTACATAGGGTTGCTATGAGTCAATAACAACTCGATGACACATAACAACAAGTGTTTTGCTGCATCACTTCTCCAGCAACTAACTTATCACATTAAATCACATCATGGACGATTATACACAACTGTCATATAACATCATTACAGAGATGCCAAATCAGATAATCATGACCCAATGCTGAAACATAGGCAATTCTAAATAGCTTAAAAATAATTAAGAATATATAATGTGTAAATAAAGGGACCTGTGGTGCAATTGGGACTCAGGTGTGGTGCTGTATGATAATCACTTAATTGCAGGTCAGTTTGAACAGAAAGGTTGGTGGTTCAAACTCACCAGCTTCTCCTTTGAAACCCTATATAAGGTTGTTATGGGTTAGAAGTGACTTGACAGCACTTAACAAAAACACATTTCATGAGTAGAAAGTAATTTACTGGAAAATACAGAATAATTAGCATATTATTTGCCTGGAAATTAAAAAAAATAAGCATATTGCACCTATTTATTTTTACTAGTATCTTAAAACAAAACTAACTTTCACAGCATTAAACTGTAAAACAAAAAATGGGAGCTAAAGTATTTAGTGCCTCCAGAGCACTTAATATAGAAAAAAAATTTAAACACAGTGGTTTCTTGTTCATAAAGTGTATTGTAGATTAACTGTTAATTATCTGAAATCAATATAGTTTTTAGAGTTTCCCTTTTTTCTCATGCCTTGCTATCAATAAAGTTACACTTGAGTTTACCTTTACTTTTGACATTGTTATTTTCAGTGACCATATAAAGTTTTTTTCCTAACAAATTTGAAAAGAAGTATAATTAAATATGCTAAGGGAAAAAGTATAACCATTACATTAAATGTCATAATTAATAGTAATTAAAATGCCACTTTCTTTCTCTATTTTTTTTTTTTTATGATCTTTCTTCTCTTTTGAAACTTAAATATCAACACAAGAAACTCCAGGCCTATTGTGCTCAATCTTGACTCATCTTGTTGTCAAATACCAGAGAGTCAGCTCTGAGTCATAGAAACCCTGTGTAGGGTTTCCAAATAGTGCCTTGTGGATTTGAATCCCCAACTTTGAATTTAGCAGTTCAGCGCTTATCCTATAGCTTATCAAGACTCCTTGACTCACATAGGTTCCTATAACTACTTTAAATCTTTCACAGTTTCTTCTAAAATCAGAAATCAGAATAGCTGACTAAACTTGTTATTTTAGTTAACACCAACCTTTATTTTATCTTCCCAATCCAAGTTCTCAGCTGTTTTGGAATCCAAGGTAGGCATAGGGCAAATCATAAATTGGTTTGTATGCCTTTTGGTTCTCTCTTCATTGCTTCCATCTAGTTAAACTATTAACTTCTCCACTTTCTGAGCTGGTTGTTGTTGTGTTATTGTTAAGAGCCATGAGTACAGGTTCTGACTCATAAGGACCCAGTATAGGGGTTCTGAGCAGCTGGTGGGTTTGAACTGCTGACCTTGTGTTTGGAAGTCCAGTGCTGATCCTACAGCACCACACCAGGAGCACATTGAGCTGCTGCTGTTGGTGGTGATGGTGATGTGCCCTGGAGTCGGTTATGATGCATAGCGACCATGCCTAGGGTTTCTGAGGCTGTTAAGCTTTATGGGAGCCTCAATTTTCTCTCATGGAACAGCTGGTAGTTTCAAACTGCTGACCTTAAGGATAGCAGCCCTATTTGTAACCACTACGCTGGTAGTGGTTGGATAAAGAATGAGGTCTTTAGATGTCTAGTCCTGGCATATTGTTAAAGTTGATATTCCTTCATTTGTGTTTTTGTTTTATCTTTGTAAACTTTTCTGGCTAAATCTCTCATAAGAGGAGTAAAGATTCTCTTTGCTCATTAACCATTAACTATTCCCGATTCACTATTTTTTTTTTTCCTTTTTCCTTTAGTCATTCTGTTCATAGGCAGAATTCTTCATGAAGAGAGCTAATCTTTAGGCCTCTTTTCCTCACCCTCATTCTCTTTATCTCTCTCTCATCTCTGTCTTTCCACTAATTCATGCGCCCAAATCAATGAAAAACATTCATTTATCTTTTCCCTAGATAATTTTTTTCAGCACAAATTTATTCCAATGCAAACTTTATTTTGATTCCAATGGCCTCTTTATCTTTCATGAATCAGGCACCAAAATTCAATTTCTCCTAAAAGTTAGGAACTCATTTTTCACATTTCTGCTAGTCCTATCAAATTACCTTTTAAATAAGCTTGTGATAAAGTCGGTAGTCTTTCACACTCCTTGATGGGCAAGAGGACATAAATGAAGTTTCATAAAAAGAGAAAAACTTTTCTAAAGAATCCTCATTCATTCCAATTCTCCTACAACCACCATATATATATATCTTATAGCTTTTATTTCAGTAATCAAAAGAATGCAGTAAAAGGAAATTGTACTTACTAATATCAGGCATACACCTCTACCTGAAACCTCTGGTAGTTACTGATGACTAATCTAGGCACATCTTTGAACTTTGTTTACCTTGAAATACAGGGAAAGTTAACTTCTTCCTTGTAGCAGTCTAGTTATGAGAATCATGGTGACTAAAGGTCTCTATACTTTCACTATACTTATTCAACCTGTATGCTGAGCAAATAATCCAAGAAGCTGGTTTATATGAAGAAAAAGATAGCACCAGGAAGACTCGTGGATCAGAGGAAGACTCATTAATAACCTGCGATATGCAGATGATACAACCTTGCTTGCTGAAAGTGAAGAGGATTTACAATATTTACTGAGGAAGATCAAAACCCACAACCTTTGGTGTGGATTGCATAGCATTGTAAAGAAAATGAAAATCCTCATCACTGGACCAATAAACAACATTCTTGTCAATGGAGAAAATATTAAGTTGTCAAGGACTTCATTCTTCTTGGATCAACAATCAACACTCATGGAAGCAGCAGCCAAGAAATCAAACGATGTATTGTGTTAGGCAAATCTGCTGCACAAGACCTTTTTGAAGTGTTGAAGAGTAGAGATGTCAACTTGAGGACTAAGGTGCACCTGACCCAAGCCATGGTATTTTCAATAACCTCATATGCATGCGAAATCTGGACAGTGAATAAGGAAGGCTGTAAAAGAATTGATGCTTTTGAGTTATGGTGTTGGAGGAAAATATTGAAAGTGCTAGGAGCTGCCAAAAGAACCAACAGATCAGTGGTGAAAAAAGTGCAGCCAGAGTGATCCTTGGAGGCTAGGATGCCCACACGTTGTCTCTCATACTTCAGACATATTGTTTGGAGGGATCACTCATTGGAGAAGAATATTATGTTTGGTAAGGTGGAGGATCAGGGAAAAAGAGGAAGACCCCCAGTGAGATGGATTTGCAAAGTGACAGCATCAATGGGTTCAAGAGTGGCAACAATTGTGAGGTTGGCCCAGGATCAGGGAGTGTTTTGTTCTGTTATACATAGGGTTGCTATGAATTGGTACCTACTCGATGGCACCTAACAACATCAAGAAAGGTCTCTAGACTCTCAGGCTTCCTGAGACCACCCTTTATAGAGGTCTTTAAGTAAATTATAGTATAGGGAGAAAGAATCTAGAAAGCTGAAGTGTACAGTCAGAATGCTCCATAGATTTTCCCCTTAACACTGACAGTCGAATAACAGATAAAGGAGGCCTATAACACCAAATTAGTCTACCCTCTCCTTGGATGCCCTTTTGGACACAAATATGAATATCAACCTTCCCATATATCTGAAATGAATCCACACAAATGACAAATTTTAACCTATGTGATCACACTATGAAATTATCGAAAGTAGTTCCATTTTCAAAGTATAAGAAGCAAAGTATAGGAGGAGTTTAACAGAGGCACAGTGTCACATGGATGATACACATTCTGGCAGAGTCTCCCATTCATCTGTCAATTATTTCCATAATCTTAGCATGCAAAATACAACCGAATACATATATAACCCTCAAACAATTTTGTTTTTGTCAGGTGCCATCGAGTCGGAACCGACTCACAGTGACCCCATGTACAGCAGAA
>NW_006408523.1:26399325-26400921 GCF_000296735.1 Chrysochloris asiatica | reverse complement strand
CAGTACAGCTGCCCATTCTGTGAGGTTAACAAGGATTGTCATATAAAATTTTCCTTGGGAAACTTAATCCCATTTACGTTATAGCACTGATCTTTTCCCTTCAGATTTCTTTTTGTTCTAGTATTTCAAAGAGCATTTAGAAGGAATAGGATTTGTGTCCTTTGAGGTGGCCAAAATTGCTTTTTGGGCATAGTGCAAATAGAAGAGCAAAGCATTCTTCAGGAAAGGAAGCAACATTTAGAGAGGTGACCAAATAGAAGACTCTAAAGATTTCACAAGGAAAATGTTAGAATTAATAAAGTGTTTAGCAATCATGCAGGGTATAAGACCATTGTACAAATATCAGTTGGGTTCTTCTATACTGACAATGAATAATTTGATAAAGAAATAGAGAACTTAATAGTCTCCATGTTAATGTTAAAACACAAATAAGCAAACAACCTAGGTATTAATCTAACCGGGGGCATAAAATATTTTACAATGAAAATTATAAAATATTATAACATGGATTAAGAGAGATCAACAAAAATAGAAAAATGTTCTGTGTTTACTATGGTGAAAATGGTGATTCTTCCTAAAGCTATCTATAGGAAGAAAATTGACAATTTTTGCATTTATGTTCATAAAGATAATGGTCTGTGTTACAATGTTACAATACCTTCTGGTTCTTCCCTCTTCCCTCCCTCTAACTCCATTTTGTCTGTTTCCCTGCCCTAAGCTAGCTACAAGGCACATAGTTTAAAGGGAAACATGGCTTTTGATAGGCCAGAGCTAAATCACCCCAGCAATGACCACTCCCTTCCTGTTGAACCTATATAAGTCCCCTTCCTTCCCGTTGACTCTCTCCTCTTCTTCTTCCTCTCTTCCCTTCTGCCTCCTGCCTTCTCTCTCCCGAAGAGGTTACCTTCCTCACCCTGAATAAAAATCTCTAGATGGGCCATTTGGTGTGAGGTGTGGTTGATGAGCGGCGCTGGGTTGTTTTTTTTTCCCTTTCAGTCTGTATTTCTGTTTACGTGTGTGTGTGTGAGTGATGTCTTTGATTTGTTTAAGTATCAGTGGTATGCTGGATTCATAGAAAGAAAGTTCAATAGCATTCCTTCCTCATGTAAATTTTTGAACAAATTGAGTAAAATTAGTGTCAACTCTCCTCTGAATGTGTTAAAAATTCTCCAGTGTAGCCATCTGGCTCTAAGCTTTTGTTTGTTGACGCTTTCTTTGATGGCATCTTCAATTTCTTCTTTTGTAATGGGCCTATTTACATTTGTTTCCTCTATTCATGTTAGCTGATGTCATTGCTGAGGTCAGATGGATTCTAGCTGAAAGCAGAGAATACCAAAATAAGTTTCCTTGTGCTTTATTGACTATGCAGACTCACTTGACTGTGTGAATCATAACAAACAAGGGATAACATTGCAATCAATGGGAATTCGAGAACTCTTAATTGTGTTCATGAGGAACTTGTACATAGCCAAGAGGCAGGAGTACAAGCAGAACAACGGGATACTGAACAGTTTTAAACCAGGAAACGTGTGCATCAAGGAGTAACTTTTCACCATACATATTTGATGTGTATGATGAATCAAATAATGCAAAAAA
>NW_006408523.1:26396198-26399225 GCF_000296735.1 Chrysochloris asiatica | reverse complement strand
CAATGCACTTTGGACTTCCTCTCTGAGTATCATTGGCTCTTGTTCATATGGTATCTCTTGAAATGGTTGAACATTAACCATTTCCTTTTGGTACAATGATTCTGTGTATTCCTTCCATCTTTTCTTGATGCATTCTGCATCATTCAATAATTACAAATACACAATTGTTTTTTGCTCATTTTCAGATGACAAAGTGCCCAAAGTGAAAAAAGATGGAAGTCAATTCCCCATAGCCTTTTCTTCAACCATCCATCAACAGCTCTTCATTTCTTGCACTACCTTCCTTCATCAATGAGGTAATGCTGAATTGGCTTGTATCAATGAAGTGCTGAACGCAGTTTACAGAGCAGGCATCAGCCCAGCTGTCCAACTTTACCCAGGCTTGTTTATGTTGTTTGCATTTTTCCCAACAAAGTTGCATCACCTACTGCACCAGCTGCTGAAAGCACTGCTTCAGTGTTTCCCCACAATGAAATACTGTAACTGCGGGTCCATGGTGCCCAAACCTGACAAAGAGGAAAGCCAAGTGGAATCTATCCCAGTGCAGCAATATGTGCTGAGCTCACCTCTTACGTTTAAAGTGTGTAAAAAGATTAAAGAGTCCTGGTCTACTTTTAATTAAAATTTATAAAAAGAAATGCATTTTTTTTGCATTTTGATATAAGAATTTAATCTCAATTTTCCATATAAAATTTTACTCGGAGACTGGGGTTGTGGAATCAGTTCTGACTCATAGGCTGTAAATCTTTACGGGAGTAGAAAGCTTCTTCTTTCTCCCATGGAATTTCTGGTAGTTTCCAACTGCTGACTTTGAGACTCACAGCCTGACTAGTAACCACTATACTACCAGTTGGTGCACGAGTTGCTGAAAGCACTGAGATGTGTCAAAATCTTAGAAAGTACTGAGTTGTATCGAAAACTTAACTTGCTATCTCCTCAACTGCTTCTCATGTTATAAATCCTATACATCACGTCACAGACGCTCGGGGTCAGAACTTTAATCTAATTACTTTAACAGGTATGCATATTTTGAAGACCCAAATATCTTTTAGCTCAGAATCAGATTTTATAGCTATGTGTTTGCTTTCTATTTCTTTTTGGAACTCTCACAGACATCTTAGATGAACATTTTTACAAAATCAAACTCATCATGTCATTTAAATGAACTCCTCTTTATTCTCTTTTATGTACCACTCTTCCCCTGTTAGGACAGCAAGAAATCATTTCTGATCTTTGTATGTCCTCTCTCTCATACCTACTAAATTCAATAAGTGAAACTGATTCTATGTTTAATAGATGTAAATTAAAATTAAATATTATGATTGAAACTTAAACAAATTCTAGTATATTTTGTGATAATTCTATTTACCTAGTATTACATATTATATCATTAAGACTCTAATTTATACTTCTGTGTCCAGTGTTGCCAGCCTTGCCTTTATCTGCTGCAGGATGGGCTATCTAAAAGTAAACCTGAAGATATGTCTCCCTGTTAATTCATTTAATAGTTTCTTTTCACAAAAAACATAAATTTGAATGCTTACAAGAATGGTAAATTTCCCAAGATCTTCCATTTTTACCTCTTTCTTTCACTTTTTGCCACTCTGATTCGCATCCCATCTTCCCAACTCATTAAATGGCTTGTGTTTTCCCATGCATTCATAAGCCAGGATAGGCTAAGCTTATTCTAAAAGAATGATTAGTCTTCCAAATACCAATGAAAAGAAATAAAGTGTACTTATTGATGCCACAAAAATCTATGAAGACCTGATGACTCTCTCTTTAGGGTACTGTTTTGTAGGCTATGAACCAGAAAACAAAGTTACTTCTGTCTTTTGATTCTACCAACTCAACACATGCTTCCATAATATCTTTGGCAGGAGTAGAGGGGTATAGGATATTACATTCTGTCAACTAAATGCTTTGAGAGTGAAAAGATGTATGGTGTTTTCATTCAGAAACCATTTATTTACAAGAACTGGTTGCTGGCCTCACGTTATTGTGGGGGGATATTGAGACAAATAGTCTGTGTTTTTGAAGTAGAAATGATCATGTATTGGTGAAAACAACTAAAGCTTATCACATACCCTCTAATGTATATTCAGGTATTCTAAAATATATACTCAATGTCTTTGCACTGTCTAGAAGACTTTTCCACTTGCAGTCAATAATTTTTGTTAAGTGCTGTTGAGTTAGTTCTGACTCATAGCGATCCTGTGTAGGGTTTCCAAGGAGCCACTGGTGAACTTGAACCAATGAACTTGCAGTTCTTACTGACCATGCAGTCCATGGCATTAACCCATAGCACCACACCTGGACTATCCTCTAATCCGTGTGAAGTGTATTCTGACTCATAGCGACCTTGCATAGGGTTTCCGAGGCTGTAAATGTTTACAGGAGCAGAAAGTCTCATCTTTCTCCCACAGAATGCCTGGTAGTTTCGAACTGCAAATCTTGAAGCTAGCAGCCCAACTTGTAAGCACTACACTACCAGCACTCCTTATTATTATGTGTATGCCAGTGTAATTCTCCATTGCTACTGAAGAATCAGTCTTATTTAATTTTTTAATTTTTCTTTGGTAATATCGTTAAATACTGACAACACTTGTTGAAAATGATATTCAATAAACATCTGTTGATGTGAGTTTTTAGTTTAAATTAAACTATTTAACATAAAAAGTTAATATTACACAATCCTTGATGACTATTATTGTTTTATACATTAAGGCATGAGTTAGTCCTAGGTTGTTTGCCCTTTATCATGTCTTTGGAATTTACATGGTTGTTTAATGAAATATACACATAGAAATACTTACCCTGCACAATTTTTTTCCATGAGGCTTCAGTAAATATCTTTTCTAGAATAGTTCCCAGATTTATTCAGAATAGATGGAGAACTCCAGAATTACTCATCTATTTCTATATAGACAAATAGAATTCCTACACAGACAATGAATTAGCCTTGTGCTGTGAAATGGATATAACGTAGGACACATTCTATTATTTTTGAATTTCAATATGTTCATT
>NW_006408523.1:26390439-26391933 GCF_000296735.1 Chrysochloris asiatica | reverse complement strand
GGCCAATGCATCTCATTGGGGGTCTTCCTCTTTTTCTCTGACCCTCCACCTTACCAAACATAATATCCTCCTCCAGTGACTGGTTTCTCCTGACAATATGTCTGAAGTATGAGAGATGAAATTTGACCATCCTGGCCTCCAAGGAACACTCTGGCTGCACTTCTTCCAACACAGATTTGTTGGTTCTTTTGACAGCCCATGGCACTTTCAATATTCTCCTCCAACACTATAAATCAAAGGCATCAATTCTTCTACGGTCATCCTTATTCACTGTTCAGCTTTCGCATGCATATGAGGTTATTGAAAATACCATGGCTTGGGTCAGGCACACTTTACTCTTCAAGCTGACATCTTTGCTCTTCAATACTTTAAGAAGGTCTTGTGAAGCATATTTGCATAATGCAATACGTCGTTTGATTTCTTGACTGCTGCTTCCGTGAGTGTTGATAGTTGATTCCAGAAGAATGAAATCCTTGACAATTTCAAGCTGTTCTCTGGTGATAAGAATGTTTTTTATTGGTCCAGTGGTGGTGATTTTTTGTTTTCTTTACATTGGGATGTAACCCATACCGAAGGCTGTGCTCTTTAATCTTCATCAGTAAATATTTTGTCTTCTTCCCTTTCAGCAAGCAAGGTTGTATCATCTGCATATCGCAGGTTGTTAATGAGTCTTTCTCAATTTTGATGTCACGTTTTTCTTCATATAAACCTGCTTGTTGGATTATTTACTCAGCTACAGGTTGAATAAGTATGGTGAAAAACTACAACCCGAAGAATATAACACCTTTCTTAATTTTAAACCATTCAGTGTTCCCATGTTCTGTTTGAACAGCTGCCTCTTGGTCCATGTACAGATTCCTCATGAACACAGTTAAGTGTTTCGGAATACTCATACTTCACAATATTGTCATGATTCACGCAATTTATTTCCTTTGTCTGGTCATTTATGGAACTTTTTGTTCTTCATTTTTTATTTGTCTAAGCTGCTTGTTTAAGGAGCTCTGGTAGCATAGTGGTTACGAATTGGGCTGTGAACTGCAAGGTCAGCAGTTCGAAACTACCAGCGGTTTCGCGGGAGAAAGATGAGGCGTTCTGCTCCCGTAAGGATTTACAGCCTCGGAAACCCTGTGCAGGGTCGCTATGAGTCGGAACCGACTCCACGGCACTCAACAACAACAAGCTGCTTGTTTAGTTAATTATTTTGGATCTTCCTTTTTTTATTGAATGCATTTATTGCTTTGACTTTCCCTCACAGTTCTGCTTTTGCTCTGCCTCAAATGCTTTGGTGTATTGTATTTTAATTTTCATGTGATTCTATTAAGCATGTATTCCTCTTGAGTTCCCTTTTTGCTACTTTCAGGTACCACCGAGTTGAAATCTTATGCAAAATAGAATGAAACATGAGTCCATTGCTGCTGTCACTGTGTCAATCCATCTCATTGGAAATCTTCCTTTATTCACTGACTCTCCACTTTACCAATCATGATGTGCTCC
>NW_006408523.1:26387462-26388889 GCF_000296735.1 Chrysochloris asiatica | reverse complement strand
TGTTGTTGTTGTTATGTGCCGTGGAGTCGGTTCCGACTCATAGCGACCCTGTACAGGGTTTCCGAGGCTATAAATCTTCACAGGAGCAGATAGCCTCATCTTTCTCCTGCGGAGCAGCTGGTAGTTTCGAACTGCTGACCTTGTGGTTCGCAGTCCGATTTGTAACCACTGCGCTACCAGAGCCCCTTGGTGTACACCTTAACTAATTTTAAACCATTCAGTGTTCCCTTGTTCTGTCCAAAAAACTGCCTCTTGGTCTATGTACAGGCTACTCATGAGCATAATGAAGTGTCTTGGAATTCTCATTCTCCACAATGCTGTCCATAGCTTGCTATCATCCAAAAATTGAGAGCCTTTGCATAGTCAATAAAGCACAAGTAAATATTTTTCTGGTATTCTCTTCTTTCAGCTAAGATCCATCCGACGATGTCCCTTGTTCCACACTCTCTTCTGAACCTGGCTTGAACCTCTGGAAGTTCTCTGTCAGTGTATGGTTTCATCAGTTTTAGAATTGTCTTTAGGAAAATTTTGTTTACATGGGATATTGATGATATTGTCTGATGATTTCTGTATTCCTTGGGATTATCTCTCTGCAATGGGCACATATGGATCTTTTCCAATCAGATAGCCAGGTGATTATTTTGTCTTCCAAATTTCTTGGCATAGATGATTGAGTGTCTCCAGTGCTTCATTAGTTTGTTGAAAATTTTCAGTTTTTATTCCACCAATTCCCAGTGCCTTTTTCTTTGCCACTGCCTTCAATATACCTTGAACTTCTTCCTGAGATATCATTGGGTTTTGATCACATGCTACCTCCTGAAATGGTTGAACATTAGCAATCTCTTTTTGATATAATGACTCTGTGTACTCCTTTTATCATCTTTTGATCCTTTCTGCATCATTCAATGTTTTGCACTCAGAATCCTTCAATATCATAAGTTGAGACTTGATTTTTTTTTATTTTTTTTTTTTCAGTTCTCTCAGCTTGAGGTTTTCTGGGTGTGTTCTTCCCTTTTGGTTTTCTAACTCCAGGTCTTCGCATATTTTGTTATAATGTTTGACTTTGTTTTCTCTAGCTGCCTTTAAAACTTTCTATTCAACTCTTTTACCTCTTCATTTCTTACACTTACTTTATCATCTCTGTGCTGGATAATAGGTTTCAGAGTCTCTTCTGACATTCATTTTGGTCTTTTTTTTTTCCTTTTTTGTCTTAATAACCTATTGATTTCTTCCTGTATGATGCTCTTGATGTCATCCCACAACTTTTATGGTCTTTGGTCTTTACTGTCTATTACATAAAATGTGTTCTTGAGATGATCTTTAAATTCAGGTGTGGTATGTTCAGGATCATATTTTGGCTTTCTCAGAATTGCTTTAATTTTCTACAGCTTCATCCTGAAATTGCATACAAGAAATTGATGGTCTCT
>NW_006408523.1:26384177-26386105 GCF_000296735.1 Chrysochloris asiatica | reverse complement strand
CTTAGGATAGCAATGGGAATATTGAAATATCTTTAAACTTTATAATTAAATACAACTACATTTAGAAATATTAGAACTTTCTTTTTGAAAAGCGATTTGTTTGACAATTCCTCATAAATCTTCTATTATAGTTAGTGTTGTGATTTTTATGACACTTAGTTTGTTGCTTTTAAGTGCTGTCAATTCAGTTCCAGCTCACTGCAACCCTGAATAGGGTTTCTGAGGAGTGACTTGTGAGTTTGAACTGCCTACCCTGTCGTCCAAACTGACCTTGCAGTGTAGTGTTTATCCTACACTGTCACATGAAAGCTTAGTTTACTTACATAAAAGTTCTCATCTCTAATCATTAATTAAGCATGATATTTTTATCTTGGCTCTATGTATTAAGTGAAGAATAATAAACAGTATCTATTTTTCATCACAAAAATATTATTGTAAATCATCTTTTCAATGTTCAATGTTTTGCATAGGAATTTCTGACAGGTTAAAAGAAAAAAAAGAATGAAGGGAAAAACAATTGGCAGTATTCTATTTCTTTTGTGATTTCTCTCCTTTCAAAAAACAAAAGCCATGGGACAGCTTTAGTACTTCCTTCAAAACCAAAATTACTTGCTAAATTGATTTCTAGGCACAAAGTCAAAAGTCTTTTAGATATAAATTATGTGAAAAACAGAAGAGCTTTCCTGAAAATCATGTGAATATGATGGACATTTTTACAAAAGAATGTTTGTGATTAATATAGAAAGATGAATTATTCTTGGAGATTTAATTGTCTTGTTTGTCCAATGAGTCTAATATTTCTCAAACATATGTTTGAATTACTTGAGTATGTCAAAAAGTATCACCACTACATGCATGAGTTCATTTCAAAGAAAATGTATTTAACCATTTCTCTGTGATCCTTGCATTGTTACAGATAAGTTCTCTCACTAATTCACTTACTTGTCTTGGTCCTGTTACAAGTAATACTTGATTGTTTTAGCAATATTAAGGTTCCAATTAAAAGTGACTTCCCAGGGGATTGGCTAGTCTAATTAAATTCAAGCCACAGAGGTTAGCTCAGAAGATCTGGTGACTCTTATTGGATCCCAAAGGTCGCAGATGATCATGGGGGCTTATTAAGTTTTAAGAAAATTGAAAATCTCATTGGTTAAAAGAAGAAGAAGAAGAAGACCAGGGAACTTGCTCTGAGGAATTTTTTTCCATCAAGACAGTACAGCTGCCCATTCTGTGAGGTTAACAAGGATTGTCATATAAAATTTTCCTTGGGAAACTTAATCCCATTTACGTTATAGCACTGATCTTTTCCCTTCAGATTTCTTTTTGTTCTAGTATTTCAAAGAGCATTTAGAAGGAATAGGATTTGTGTCCTTTGAGGTGGCCAAAATTGCTTTTTGGGCATAGTGCAAATAGAAGAGCAAAGCATTCTTCAGGAAAGGAAGCAACATTTAGAGAGGTGACCAAATAGAAGACTCTAAAGATTTCACAAGGAAAATGTTAGAATTAATAAAGTGTTTAGCAATCATGCAGGGTATAAGACCATTGTACAAATATCAGTTGGGTTCTTCTATACTGACAATGAATAATTTGATAAAGAAATAGAGAACTTAATAGTCTCCATGTTAATGTTAAAACACAAATAAGCAAACAACCTAGGTATTAATCTAACCGGGGGCATAAAATATTTTACAATGAAAATTATAAAATATTATAACATGGATTAAGAGAGATCAACAAAAATAGAAAAATGTTCTGTGTTTACTATGGTGAAAATGGTGATTCTTCCTAAAGCTATCTATAGGAAGAAAATTGACAATTTTTGCATTTATGTTCATAAAGATAATGGTCTGTGTTACAATGTTACAATACCTTCTGGTTCTTCCCTCTTCCCTCCCTCTAACTCCATTTTGTCTGTTTCCCTGCCCTAA
>NW_006408523.1:26369863-26379020 GCF_000296735.1 Chrysochloris asiatica | reverse complement strand
CGCACAGTTTTCCAAAATTTGAACCATCCAGGGTCCCCATGTTCTATTCGAACAACTGCCTCTTAGTCTATGTATAGACTCCTCTTGAGTAGTATTATGTGTTTCAGAACACTCATTCTCTAAAGTGTTGTCCAAAGCTTCCCATAGTCCATACAATCAAAAGCCATTGTGTACTCAATAAAGCACAGGTAAACATCTTCCTGGTATTCTCTGAGTTTAGCCAAGATCCATCTGATATCAGCAATGGTATCACTCGTTCCATGTCCTACTCTGAATCTGACGTGAATTTCTGGCAGTTCTTGTCAGTGTACAGTTACAGCCATTTTTGAATTATCTTCAGGAAAATTTTACTTGCATGTGATATTACTGATGTTATCCTATATTGACCAATGATATACTTTATGAACCCATAATTTAATTATGGACCTATATTTATATCAGTGTGTTATTTGGTGTTGTTTTAAGTGCTGTTGAGCTGCTTCTGGCTCATGGCAACCCTGTTTAGTGTTTCCACGGAGCTGCTGATGATTTTGAACCTCCTATTTACAGGTTCAAACTAAGTTTTCGGTCTAGTGCATTATCCCACAGTGCCACACCATGACTCCAGTGTACTCTTTAGTTTCTATATGTTGATTTTCCCCCATTCTTTTCCTTTAATGATTTCTAAATTCATGCAATTATGGTTAAGGAAATGATTTGTATGCTTTCAATATTTTTTAATTTATTGACAGTTGTTTTTCTATTAGCTTATGATGTGTCCTTGAAAATGATCCATGTACACTGAAGAATTTGTATTGTGCAGATGTTGGGTGTAGTGTTCTATATATGTGAATTAGGTCCAATTGAATTAATGGCCTTATTAGTTCTCAGTGTCCTTAATCCTGTTCTCTTTAGATGTTCTCTCTAGAATTAAAAGTGCTTTGTTGAAGTCCACTAGAATTATTGGGTAGTTGTTTATTTCACTTTTCATATTAGTCAGTATTTGTTTTGTGTATTTTGGAGAATTGCTGCTGCTTTTATTGTTGTTAAGCACCTTCTAGTCAGTTTCAACCCGTAACTTCCCTGTATAGGGTTTCTGAGAAGCAGCTGGTGAACTTGAACCGTTGACCTTGCAGTTCAAATGGCTTTGCAATCTGGCACATTAACCCACAGTGCCACACCAGGATTCCATGTTAGGTTCATATATATTTATAATTGTTATGTCTTCTCACTGAACTGACCATTTTATCATTATGTAGGATCCTTCTTTATCTCTTTCAATTGTTGGTTTTCAAGAATTTTATTAGAATAGAGTACCAAATTGATGTTTTGTAATTTCACATATAAACATATATGCCTAATTATTTACTTCAAAAACAGTTGTTGTATAAATCAACTGAGAACAATAATAAATTCAAGCACGATTCAGAAGAGGATTTGGAATTAGCTATACCAATGGTTTGACAAAGAATACCAGAAAGATGCTATCTATATTATGTTGAGTATTCAAAAGCATACAATTGTGGTATGATAACAGATTATAGATAATCCTGTGAATAAGGAAATTCTAGAACACGTAACTGTGTTAGTGCTTAACCTGTGCATAGTTCAAAAGCAATATTTTGACCAATATAAATGGTGTACAATCAGGAGAGGTGCACATCAGTGTTATATCCTTTCACCATACTTATTCAATGTGTGGAGTGCTGGTGTGGCTCTGTGGGTTAACGTGCTGGTCTGCAAAGTCAGTCTGAACCACAAGATCAGCAATTCAAGCTTATCATCCACTCCTTAGAAATTATATACAGGGTCGCTATGGGTCAGAATCGACTCAACGGCACTTAAAAACAACAGCATTCAATCTGTATGCTGAGCTAATAATCTAAGAAACTGGACTATATTAAGAAGAACATTCTATGATATGAAGATTACACAGTATTAACCACTACAAGTGAAGAAGACCTGAAGTATTTACAATTGAAGATTATGAATTACATATCGACATAAAGAAAAATTTTACATCCTTACTGGATAAATAAGTAACATCATCATAAAGTAGGAAAATATTGTACTTGTCAAGGGTTCCATTTCTTTAAGCTACACAATCAATGCTCTTGGAAACAGCAGCTAAGAAATCAAATGACCTATTGTAGTAGACTAATTTGGTGCAGAAGTTCTGGTGTGGCACGGTGGGTTAATGCACTGGACTGCAAGTTTGGTTTGAACCACAAGTTGGTGGTTCAAGATCACCTACTGCTCCTCAGAAACCCTATACAGGGTCACCATGGGTCAGAATCAACTCAACAGCACTTAAAAACAGAAACAACAATTTAGTGCAAAAGACACAAATATTAGAAAGGAAGATGTCACTTGAAGACTAAGGTGCAACTGATTCAAGACCTACTGTTTTCAATTGCCTCATATGCATTCAAAAGTTGGATAATGAATCAGAACCCCCGCCCCCCCATGAGATGGACTGACACAGTGGCAGCAACAATTTGCATAAACGTATCAATTGTAAGGATGGTGTGGGACCAGGCTGTGTTTTGTTTTGTAGTGTATAGGCTTGTTATGAGTCTCCATTAACTTTATGACACCTGACAGCAATAATCTTTGTCCTAATGTTTCTGAATCCTGGTGTGGAGCTGTGGGATATTGGTCTGCAAGGTCAATTTGAACAAGGTTGGCAGTTCAAACTCAACAGTCGCTCCCTAGAAGCCATATACCGGGCCACTGTAAGTCAAAAGCAACTCGACAATACTTAATAACAACAACAATCCCAGTTCTCTAGAAGTACACCCTACTCTCAGGTCTATGCTACACATGACTGCTACCATTGAGCTTCTCAACAGTGCTGATGCCTCTCTCGTTAGTGTCTTCCTTTTGATTTAGCAGAGTGTTCTCCAGACGCTTCTAAGTGTAATGTGCTGCTATTTATTTTGGCTTTATATGGAATATTCAATATATTATGCCCACCTACTTAAACCTATACAATTCTCCTTTCACCATCTTTCCTGACAAATCAAGCATTTCTATTCAATTTAGTGTGAACCATATTTTCATGCTTCTAAGAGCCAAACAGAGTCCTGGTGTGGGTGCTGTGGATTAATGCATTGGACAGCAAAGCTCACCAGTTGCACCTTGGAACCCTATACAACGTCACTATGGGTTGGAACGGACTCGACTGCACTTAACTATAGCAACAACAGCAACAAGAACCATACAGTGATAAAACACTATTCCTAGACATGGTTTCCACTAAAACCATGGAATCATGCTCCCATTTCATAAAAAAGTCTTTTTTAACTCTACAATTTATCCTTTTCATTAGATACAGCATATTTAGAAACGAGTCTCTCTTCTGATTGACATATAGTCCTTTTTGTCACTTAGCTGGTCCTGAATAGACCTAGTTGCATTATAGTATGACGTGGTGTTCTTATTTGTTGGTCTGACAGCCAGAAGGGGAGGTTAGGGCAGTTTCTGGGGTGAGTTCATATTGACATGCAAGGCAGAGGCTTTTTCAAAGTGAATATCAACACTTGTTTTTCAGGCACAGATGGGCCCTTTATGTTTTCTCTGAGAATACAAGAAGATATTGGGTTCCATTCCAAGTCCCAGGCTTCCAATCATTCTCAACCAGAGCTCTGATACAGTAAAAATAAACCTTCACTTGTATTCTCCCACCTATATAATTAATTCCTAGGTTTTAATCTCAGCTTATTTTTATTGCTCTGTGGATATTTGAGATGAAATTTTTATTAATTGTGTCAAAGGTGATCCTGAGTCTCCTATTTGCCCTTTATTTGGTGATCAATCATGCCCAGCTACTTAATGTCTATTTCCCCTGCACTAGCAGCACTAAGACACAGTCAGCCGTAGACACCAAGCCCATTGTCTTTTTAATTACCCCTTCCCTGTACCTTTCAAATGTCTTGGAAAATGAACTAGTAGTGGCTTTCTACTATGTCCACTTGGTGAGGCTGACCTACATCTTCAAGAATTCCCTTTCTTGTATGTTTCTGATGAGAGTGGGCCACGAAAGACATTTGTGTATGTGTTCAATTTAGAGGGCAAAAAATGTAACATCGACCTTTTATTTATTTATTTATTTTAATTGTTCATGTTCTATTGTTTTCTGTCACAATGTCAATGAAGATGATTTCTAATATGGACATTTTAATATTCTATTGTTTCAACTTATGGACATGGAGCACGCATGCAAATGCTACACCTTCTGGGTCCTTCTTCAGCATCTCTAAGCCCTGGACTAGCTGTGTCTATAGCGCTATTGTAGAAGGGTGCCAAATTACGCTGCAGTCAGTGTACATCCATGTCTGACGTGGGTTCTAGCCTCTCCTCCTGTGTTCTAATTCATATTTATCTTCCCTTCCTAATTTTCTTCTGTATGAAATTCAAGTTCCACCTCAAATACAAAGATAGTAGCTTTACTGAGTCAATTGTATAAGACTAAAACTCTGCAGCACTTTCTTTTATATATACGTTATAGCAGTTCATCCTTAATTGATTAATATCTGATGGATAAAGCCTCTACTAGTATTTTTTCCAGGACTCCTGGTGTGGGGCTATAGAATAAGCACTGAACTGCTAACCACAAGGTTGGAATTCAAACATACCAGTCACTGCTTGGAAACTCGATACAGAGTCTATGAGTGGGAAATAACTCTATAGCACTTAGCAATAACAACAACAATTGTATGTTTGCATTCAAGTTTCCCACAATAAAACATTTTAATAGTTTCATTGCTGTAGTATGCCACAGGCTGTTTTTGATGAGGTTTTAATTTCGATTTCACCAGCAGGAGAGATCTGGTTCCAGAATTCCATTGTAGAATTGCTCTATCATGCAGCTCCTGTCACCCACTGTCTCAGGTCTGGCTTCTTCAGAAACAGACCCTGAGGCGTGTCATTTCTTGGATGATTTTTTTTTTTTTAGAATTCTTTCAGAACCATTACATGAGGGGTTGAGGAAGTCAGGATTGGGCAGAAGGAAGTATTTAATTGAAATTGTAACAGAGTCTTCAGCTAGTCTCACAGGACAATCTGGAACACTCATGGCCCTTTAAAGTGTCAAGAATAGTGAAGCACTTAGGATTTCACTTTACATGCAAGCGAACAAGTTACCCTGCAACAGATTCATGGTTGTTTGCAGAAGGCATGAAACATCTAGGTCAGGAAAAAATAACTGTATTACTCATTAGAAGCAATGGGAACATCAAGATATTTGGGTCCATTTTCCTTGCCCATATGTCCCACAGCAGGAATGTGTCTTTGTTTCTAAAGCTGCTACAATAGAATTGCTACACATGAATGACTTTAAGAAGTGGAAATTGATTTTCTCACAGGTCAGGAGACCAGAAGTCTGATTTTAGTGCCCTTATTCTAGGGGAAGGCTGTCTTTTTTCTGTCACCTCTGCGGGGAGGTCTTTTCCTCTTCAGCTTCTGTTTTCTGCTTCCTCAGAGATCTCCATACATCTTGGCATCTGTTTTCTTAATATGCTCCTTTTGTAAAAGAGTTGTAAGAGATTTGCTTAAAGTACACCCAACACCAATCCTGCCTCAGTAACATAACAAAGAAAATCCCATTCCCAAATAGGATTGTAACCACAGGCACAGAGGTTAGGATTTATTGGACATCATTTTGGGGACACAATTCTATATATAACAGAATGAAATGTACTAAGGTTAACAGGAGCTCTGGTAGTGTAGTGGTTACGAGTCAGGCTGCCAACCTCAAGGTCAGCAGTTCAAAACTACTAGTGGTTCTATGAGAGAAAGATGAGGCGTTCTGCTCCTGTAAAGATTTACAGGGTCACTATGAGTTGGAACTGACTCCACGGTACTTAACAACAACAACAACAACAACAAGGTTGATGTCTACACAGGCAGTAGGAAAGGAAGCTGGATTTTCTACGCTTCAACTCCTATTCATTAGATAAATACTATCCTTTCAACTGAGGGCAATGTCCAGAGAGGAATTTGGCTGTGAGTTCTTTTCTTTCAATATTCTAGTATGTTGGGGAACAATGGTTCACTCTGGAATTTGTGAGGTCTGTATATTGAATCACAACATATATGCTACACTGAGAATGAGTCACTACAAACCATTGTCATCTTGCCTTATGCTATGAGTTTTTTACCACAGTTTGCACAAATACATTTTATCAGATGTTTCTATCTAATTTACTATCTTCATTTTATCCCTTATATCTTTAGCAAGGTCAGCAGTTCAAAACTACCAGCTGTTCCGTGGGAGAAAGATGAGGCTTTCTGCTCCCATAAAGATTTGTAGCCTTGGAAACCCTGTACAGTGTCGCTATGAGTCGGAACCGACTCCACTGCACATAACAACAACAACAACATCTTTAGTTTATCTTACTCACAGTTTGATTGCATACCATTTAAATTGTAGATGTTTACTTAGTATTTCCTGCTCCGTCTTTTTATTATGATAGCATATGAGTTGCTAGAATAAACATTCTCTTCTTTTCTGCATCAAATAAACAGATGGCTCTTTCAACATTGTGAAAAATGAGAGTAATTAAATGAATTCAGAAACAACCATGCATATACTTTTATTTCCTAGCATAATTTTATTTATGCCTACAAAGACATTTTATATTGAAAATGATGTCATTGCATAATTATTTTCATTTGTTGATCGCTCAGTTTAAGCCAACAAATTGGACTTAGTCCTTTATAGGCATTTGTCACTCCAATGGAAAGTTCAAACTTTCTGAGGATGCCATAATGAGTATATCTGGATTACCAAAGCATCATCAGTGCGAGGTGTTTTACATATACTGACCTACAAGTAGCTATGCTTAGCTCAATTGAACACATGAATTAAGTCAATTTTTAATGAAATTGATTCCAGTATCAATATCAATTCAATTTCATATGTCCAAAATAGTATCTTATGATCAGGTCTAGGAGTGTGTAATTTGGAAAAGATAACTATAGTTTGTAGTCAAGTTTTGAAAATATTAGACCATATCAATCAATCAAACTTCTATGTTACATAATCAACTGTAGTACAGGAGGTTGTGTGTGATTCCAACTCATAGTGACCCATATAGCGTTTCCGAGAGCAGCTGGTGGGTTTGAACTGCTGACCTTATGGTTACTAGTCCAGTGCTTATCTAACATGGATGAATGTAAGACATGGGAGAATATTGAACGAATTTGTCATGGAGAATCACATAATATTCAAAATAAATTAAAAAAGAGTACCTGAAGAAACGTTCTCTTTGATACTAGTTAGAAAATGGTACTAACAATCAAGACTTGTAACCAAAATTTATCTATAGAAATAAAAAAATACAAGCTCCAATGAAGAATTTATCCTAACCTTTCTCAATATGACTAAATAGGTAGAATAAAAATAAAGGAATGATTGACAAATTTGATAAATGTTAACTGTTAACATTTTTGGATATCTTTAAATTTTTTGTTCATTATAAATATGCTGATGGAAAGATATGTAATCCTTAAGATGAGTGAATGTTTCCTTCCTAATCAATATATCTCTCATAATTATGAGTAACAATATATAATCTACATAAATATTATTTAAATTAAAACTAAATGCAGGAAAATACATTCATAGATTTATTCATTGAGTGGGGTGGTAGATGAGTGTGGTGGCTCTGTAGGAGAAGTACTGTACTGAAAACCACAAGGTCAACAATTTGAGCTGATACCAGCTCCACTCTATGGGAGAAAGATGAGAATTTCTAATTCCACAAATATTTACAGTCTCAGAAAAACTATACATGGTCGCTATGGGTTGGAACAAACTTAAGGACACTTAAAAATATTCATAGTGAGTTGTTGTCAGTTCCTAGTCACATAGACCTTGTGGTTAGTACTCCAATGCTTATACTATAGTACCACACCAGGACTCAAGCTACTGAGTTAGGCACTGTTAATGCAAAGTGAAATATAATAAAATTGAACAAGGTCCTCTCATATATAAATTGACATGCTAAAGAAGACTATGTTTAGGAACTAGATTGCATTAGTGTTTATTATTATCAATTAATTCATACTTACATGTTCTAAGGAATTTTTGTTTTTTCATCTCTCTCTCAGAACAGATAATAATAAATAAATTTGGCCTCAAATTGTATCTGTATAGATAGATAGAGCTTTAGGGAGTATGGTGACACTATAGGATAAGCACTGGACTGCTGACCACAAGATACAGATAGATATGGTAGGCATGATTATATCTGAAATTAAAGCATCAAAGTCAATACTTTTCTTGTCTTTCAGTTCTTTGTCAGAATGTAATTATAAATTTGGCTTATATTAAATATGTAAGTTGTCTTCAGTGAAAGCAGTAATTTGCAATATTCCTTAAAAATGTAAACTAAAAACTAAAATACAGGGAAATAGAAATAAATTAATAGAATTATTATATGAACTTATGGTACATATTTCATAAAGTAAACTAATGTTTTGTTATATGAGAATTTTGGAGAAATTTAATTTCATACAATTACCTACCAGAAATATTTTATTGATTTCCTGTTGTTGTTATTAACCATCAATTTAGTTCTGACTCAAAATGACCCTATATAGGTTTCCAAGGAGTAGCTGGTGGGTTTGAACCACTAACCTTGTGGTTAGCAGTCCAGTGTGTATTTGACACATTCAAATACCTGTTTTTCATTTTCAGAGTATACATATTTTACAAAAAACTATTTAAAGATTGTGAAAAATTGCAATTAAAAAGTTTTACATTTTGGAAACTATTTTGTATACTAAAATATATAAACACTATTTGAGCTAATAAAAAAAAAAAGACATTGTTGTTGTTGTTAGGTGCCATAAAGTCGGTATTAACTCATAGTGACCCTATGCACAGCAGAATGAAACACTGCCAATTAGCTTCATCTCATAATTGTTGCCACGCTTGAGCCCATTGATGCTGCCACTTTGCCAATACATCTTGCTGGGGGTCATCCTCTTTTGCTCTGACCCTCCACCTTACCAAACAAGTTATCTTTCTCCAGGGACTGGTGCCTCCTAACAATAGGTCCAAAGTATGAGAGACAAATCTGGCCATCCTGGCCTCAAAGGAGCACTCTGGCTGCACTTCTTCCAACATGGATCTGTTGGTCCTTGTGGCAGCCCATGGTACTTTCAATAT
>NW_006408523.1:26357195-26363028 GCF_000296735.1 Chrysochloris asiatica | reverse complement strand
TAAGATCATAAAAATAAGATAAAATAATATGTAATCTTAGTATGTAGTCCAGGTATGGCACTGTGGTTTAAAGCTCTGGACTGAAAGATTGCTTTGATGTGTAGGGTTGGTGGTTCAAGCTTATCAGCAACATATACAGAGTCAATAGGAGTTGGAACTGACTCGAAGGCACTAAATGACCATAACAAAGCTTAATATAGCTAGTCATTGGTTACTGAGAAATCATAAGAATCAAATAATAAGGAATTTAAATTAATATTTTCTTGAGTTCATGTAGTTTGTAATGCAGTTTCAGAAAAAAAGAGTTTCAGATGCTAAAATTGAGAAATGTAATATTTTAAGCCATTAGCAACTAAATAATTTTGAATTTACTAAATGTATCTTATTCATAAGAAAATTATTGCATAACAGTTTTTTCCTTGGGTTAGAACTAAGATTCTGTTTAGGTTGATTGATGCTAGGCAACACTGCCCCCTAGGGGTTATTTGAATGATCAGGGAATTTCATAATTTAAAGTTGAAGTTTAGGAGAGTCCCTGGGTGGTGCAAATGATTAGCATTACTAGTTTAAAAAGTTGGTGGTTTGAACACATTCACAGGCACCTTGGAAGACAGGGCTGGAGATCTACTTCTGTAAGGTTAGAGCCTTAAAAACCCTGTAGACAATTTCTGCTCTACACACATGTTGAGCACTGAACAACAATAAAACAACAATTTAAAAGTCTTCTCAAATGTATCAAGAATCAGAGTGCAAAATATACTAGGAAGTCTACAGTTCCCAGCAGCAATGAACATTGGACCAGTTTCGAATGTGAGGAGAATTAATTATTCTTGCTTTACACTCTACTGACTGCACCTGGTGTGAAGAAGGTCATTTCATACAGGAAGAGCTGTCCATCTATTGGAGTTTGTGACTCTGTGGTAGGAACCTGCTTACTTATCTGGTCCTGCTACAGTACAAATTCACAAAATGGATGACTATGACAAAAAATAAGTATTCTCTCACAGTTTGGGACTAAGATGCAAGTCTGAATCCAGACCCAAGCTCCAGGTGACAGTCTTCTCTCTCTGCCTGTTTTGGAAGAAGGTCCTTGTCTCTTTCAATATCTGTGGATATATCCCTTGGAGATCTCAATATGTCTTGGTATCAATCTTCTCATGGTCCTAGGAAGTTCCTAGTGCAGGTACTCAGGGTCCAAAGGATGCGCTCTGCTCCCAGCTCTTCTCTCTGCCTTGGTGATACTGATGTTCCACTCTGCTCACTTTCCTTTCCTTTTATCTTTTATAAGAAAGGGAATCTGCCCATATATCAGATCAGTGCTATGACCTGCATAAGGATGTTGCATCTCACACATCCTCTTACCACTGATTGGCTGGTTATATGCAATCACATCAATGAAGGATGACATCATTACACACCTGAAAACTACAGCATCACATACTTGTCAAATCACTGAGGATCATTGCCCAGCCAATCACTGACACATATATATGAGGACACAGTTCATTCTATGACAGAACCCTGTCTGAAGGAACAGATGATCAGATATGAAAGGTCATTTATCAGTAGATCAAGAGTATAGACTATTCTATTCAGGCATCAGTGGTAGAGAAGAGATTGATGAACATTGGGGCAAATGGATAGAAGAGCAAATGTGAGTAGAATGGAACGTTAGCAGTATTGCAGGCAGTGAATTTGTTTTTTTGTAAGACAACCTATACCTAACTTATAAAAAGTGAATTGTTTTACCTAGAACTCATGAATAGATCATGATTTCCTTAGAATTATCAACTACTTAATTAGATTAGTCAAAATGAGCTGTTATTCAGGGATGCTACCTCATGGTGCTCCTACATATGTCACAGTAGAACTGTCCTCAATAGAATTTTTAATAATTTTTTTTTTTTTAGAAATGTGTTGTTAAGCTTTATTACTGAGGCATCTCTGAGTAACTTAAACCATAAACCTCTCACTTAGCAGTCAAGCAAGTTAATCATTTGCACTAACCATAACCTCCTTGATTAAGTATGTGAATTTTTTGCTACACTACATGGAAGAGGTTCAAAATGCTGAAATTCCTTTAAAAACTAGGAAAAATTGATATCTGCTAAGGAGATCTGGTTTAAAATTAAGAAAGATGTGCGACAAGGTTGTATTCTTTCACCATACTTATTCAACCTGTATGTTGAGCAAATAATCTGAGAAGCTGGGTTCTATGAAGAAAAATGTGGCATCAGGATTGGAGGAAGACTTGTTAACAACCTGTGATATGCAGATGATACAACCTTGCTTGCTGAAAGTGAAGAGGACTTAAAATATTTACTGATGAAGATCAAAGAGCACATCCTTCCATATGGATTACATCTCAATGTCAAAAAAACAAAAATCCTCACCACTGGACCAATAAACAACATTCTTATCAACGGAGAAAAGATTGAAGTTATCAAGTACTTCATTCTTCTTGGATCAACTATCAACATTTACAAAAGCAGCAGTCAAGAGATCAGGCGACGTATTGCATTAGGAAAATCTTCTGCACAAGACCTTTTTAAAGTGTTGAAGAGCAAAGATGTCAGCTTGAGGACTAAGGTGTGCCTGATCCAAGCCATGGTATTTTCAATAACCTCATATGCATGTGAAAGCTGAGCACTGAATAAGAAAGACTATAGAAGAATTGATGCATTTGAGTTATGGTGTTGGAGGAGAGTATTGAAAGTGCCATGGCCTGCCAAAAGAACCAATAGATCCTTTTTGGAAGAAGTGCAGCCAGAGCATTCCTTGGAGGCCAAGATGGCCAAACTTTGTCTCTCCTACTTCAGACATATTGTCAAGAGGGACCAGTCATTGAAGAAGGATATCATGTTTGGTAAGGTGAAGGGCCAGAGAAAAAGAGGAAGACCCCCCAATGATATGGATTGTCCAAGTGGCAGCATCAATGGACTCAAGTGTTGCAACAGTAGTGAGGTTGGCCCAGGATTGGGCAGTGTTTTGTTCTGCTGTTCATAAGGTCGCTATGAGTCAGTACCAATTCGATGGCACCTAACAACAATAACAACAACAGGATCTCTGGTAGCATAGTGGTTCCGAATTGGGCTGCTAACCTCAGGGTCACCAGTTCAAAACTACCAACTTTTTCATGGAAGAAAGATGAGGCTTTCTGCTCCAGTAAAGATTTACTGTCTTGGAAACCCTGTACAGGGTCACTGTGAGTCAGAACCGACTCCACAACACATAACAACAACAATTGGTGGAGACAGGGAAAGTGTTATCTATTCTGATAATGGATTCAATGACTACATTGAAAACTGAATTCTCAAAGGGCCAAGAGTTTGTTCTTATAAATAAAATTATAAAAAGCAACTACTGTGACAGCAGTTACAGTTCATCTCATGGACCTCTCACTTCTAAGGTTGCCCTCAGAAGTAGCAGCCAAAGAGAATCTTGGAAAAGCTATCTCCAAAGCATATATGGAAAAGCAAAGCCAAGTGTCACAAGGAATGGACAGTAACAATCAGAAAATTGCTGCTCAGATTCCTCTATAAGGAAGAACATATTGCCCATTTGATGGTTTGGGTTTAACACAATCACCAGTTCTGGGCTTCAGGAGCAAAAAGCCACTTTGATCTATGTACCATCTGTCCCAGGGAACCTTGCAGTTAGAGATTGTGTAGGAGGGAGCTATAAAACCCACTGACTTTGGCCCAGTACAGAATAACTATAACAGGCAATAGTAGTTCTCCAGGTCTGTACAAAATTGGGCGAGTACATATAGAACCTGTATTAGAGCTGAGCTTTTCCTGTGACATGGCACCTCATCCTTTCTTTTACAAATACTTATTACTTGTCACTCTCTAGCACTGCAGACTTCTACTCCCAAACAGCATTGTGTATTTTTATGAAATTTAAGTTTAGCTAGAGATTGAGACTTTCTTTCTTCCTTCCTTTCCTTCTTTCTCTCCCTCCCTCCTTCCCTGCCTTCTTTCTGTCCTTCCTTTCTTTTTCTATTATAATTATTTAAAGTTAAGTCCATGTTACCAAAATACTTCAAATGGAGACAAATATTCACATATTTATTGGTAAATAAAATAGTGATCTTGGTTGTAGCTTATCTGGTTTACATGTAACTCTTTCAGGTGAAGTTGGTTAAAGAACTTGAGTGACATTTATTGTAATATGTTGTTGTTGTTAAGTGCTGTTTAATTGACTTTGACCCACAGTAACCCTGTATAGGGTTTCCAAGAAATGATTAGTGAGCTTGAACCACCAACCTTGTGATTCAAATGACTTTGCTGTCCAGTGCATTAGCCCATAAATGAGGGTGATTGAAAAAGTATTGCTACAAAATCATAGAAACCTTTATTAAATTAAGTGGAGTACAAATTGGGCTGCTAAACACAAGGTCAGCAGTTCAAATCCACCAACTTCTCTGTAAAAAAAAAAAAAAATGATACTTTCTACTCCCGTAAAGATTTATAGTCTCAGAAACCCTATACAGGGTCGCTATGAGTCAGAACTGACTTGATGACAACCACCAAACCAACCAGTTTTATACACTTCTGAAAGTGATGTTTCCATCTCTCTAATCCTTCCCTAAAGAATTCTGTGCTCTTTGATTTATATCACATTAAAACAGCAGTTTGGGCTTACTCGAGGTACTCAAATCATGTTCTTTTGAAACATTCTTTAAGTCTGGCAATCAAAAAGAAATCTGAAGGGGCATGCTCAGTGCAGGAGGGATAGCCTCTGGCTCCCTCAAACAATGAGCAGGTACACTGTTGTGATGGGAAAAAAAAATTCCTCCATGCAATCTGACTTTTTTCTCACCAAAGCAGTTTTCAATTTTACTTAAAATTTCATCATAATAAACTCCCATGATCTCTCTGTGTCCTTGGAGAAAATCTATCAAGATTACCCTTTTGACATTTAAAAAAAAAAAGTCTTCATAAACTTTTTAGTTCACCTCTGAAACTCAGATTGAATTGGTTCAGCAGATACCCTCAGAAGTCACTGTTTTAATTGGAATTTGCCCTCTGGATCTTTTTGGTAAATCCACACTTCAACTTTGGTTATGATTTATTCCATAAAATTGTCTTCATTTGCTTCAATCTTTCTTAAAGGGCTGATTGGAACATAAGTTCTTTGAGCAAGCTGATCTTCCTGCAAGGTTTGGTAACCAATCAAGATAAAAAAAGCTGAGACCAAGATGTTCCTTGAAAACTGAAAATGTGAAATGATGTGAGAAGATACTCATTTTAGTATTTATGGCATTGATGGTTATGCGGTGGTTTCGTTCACAAATTTCTGGACTTCAGCCACAGATTCTTCATTCATCGAGTCTGATAATATTCATTATTTTGGCTCATCTTTTAGGTCTTCTGGAACTTCCTTAAAATGCATGATTCATCTAAAAACTGTTGTTTGATGTGGGATAGCATTCCTGCTCCACTTCAATGACTTGGAAAATATTTACTTGACTTTTGTTAATACATTGGCCTCAAACATCATTTTTTTCCATGGCACAATAAGTGTCCATTTTTGTGTGATTTGTTTGTTTGTTTATTTGAAGGCACTATAAAGTAAGACAAAACTGAAATAAGAGAACTTGTCTGCCATCATCGTCTAATCCCAAAGACATTTTAAACACAAATGTATTTAAAACCCATGGACATATGAACTGAAACCTCAGAAATGATACTTTCTGAAATATATACCTATTTACATATGGAATGTCCTGGTGTGGTGCTGTGGGCTAATGCATTGGACTGCAAAGTCACTTTGGACAACAAGGTTGATGGTTCAAGCTCACCAGCTGCTCCTTGGAACTCCTATACAG
>NW_006408523.1:26338677-26356800 GCF_000296735.1 Chrysochloris asiatica | reverse complement strand
AGAGAGAGTCCTAATATGACTGCAAGGTCAGCGGTTCAAGCTCACCAGTTGCTCCTCAGAAACTCTATACAGGGTCTCTTTGGGTTAGAACTGACTTGATAGCACTTCACAACAACAACAACAACATATTTTACTGTTGGTGTAGTTAAGTTGCATGAAGTCAATTCGATCTCAGCAACCCTTTGTAAGATTTCTGATAAGTGGCTGGTGGGTTCAAATTCCTGACAGTGCTTATCCTACAGCACCACACCACATATATGTCCTGGTGTGTGTGTGTAGGATAAAGCACTGGATTGCAAGATTCATCTGAACCACAAAGTTCAAACCCACCAGTTACTTCTAAGAAACCATATAAATAGTCACTATGAGTTAGAACTAACTTGACAACACTCAATAGCAATATATATACAACGATAGATGGATCAATAGATCCATCGATTGATTAATCGATCGATCACTAGATATATAGATATGGAGCTTGGTGGCTCCATAGAATAAGCACTGGACTGCAAAACAAAAGATCAACTATTCAAATGTACTAGCTAGTCCATGGGAGAAATATGAGGCTTTCTGCTCCTGCAGAGATTTAAAGCTTGGAAACCCTACCCAGGGTCACTATGAGTCGGAACTGACTTGACAGCATCTAATAACAAGAAGTACAGTTGAGTTGGTTTCAAATCAAAGTGACCCTGTATAGGGTTTTCAAGGAGTGGCTGGTGAGTTTAAACTGTGGACCTTGTGATTAACAATCCAGTGTTTACCCTACAGCGCCACACCATGACTCATATATATGCATTTCTGCACATCTGTTAATTTGTCATATTGAGGTGGCATGTGCTACTGATGGTTCAGCCACCAACAGGGTCACCCATTATGAACACGTTTCAGCAGAGTTTACCAACTAAGAAAAGAAGAGCAAGTAGGAATAGGTGGTGCATTTCTGAGATATTAGCCACTGAAAACTTGTGAAGGTGAGTAGCAGCAAAATATTGTCTGAAACAGTACTGGAAGATGAGTCTCTGAGATTGAAAACAGTCAGTATATGACTGAAGAAAATCTGCCTCCTCAAAGTAGAGTTGGCATTCAGTAAGTGAATGAAATACATTTTCAGAAAATTCATTTGTTATGGGGTACAATTCAAAATGGGAAGAAACAGCTACAGACATCCATTAATAATGGGAATGCAGAAGGTACAAAATATGCATCTAGTACAATAGGAAATTGTCAAATATGAACTGGAATGAGTGAAGTTCTATAAACTCATCATTAAAAAGACAAAAAGAAAGAAGAGAATAAAGTAGATGTCAGAAGAGATTCTGAGACATGCTATTCAACCTACAGTAGCTAAAGAGATTGGAAGAAATGATTTTGTAAAACAGCTGAGCAGAAAATGACAAAGGACATTTTGAAAGCAAATAAAAATATTATAATAAAATGTGCAAAGACCTTAAATTAGAAAACCCAAAGTGAACTACATACTCAGAATTTCTCAAGCTGGATGAACTGAAGAAAATATAAACATTTAGTTGAAATATTGAAGGATTCTGTGGGCAAAATATTAAATGATGCAGGAAGCATCCAATGAAAATGAAATGAATACACAGATTTGCTGTACCAAAAAGAATTGGTAAATGTTCCACCATTTCAGGAGGTAGCATATGATAAAGAACCAATGGTATTGAAAGAAGAAGCCCAAGCTACACTGAAATAAATCTTTAGCAAAATCAAGATTAGGTAATTGACAGCTTACCAACTGAAATGTTTCAACAAACTGATTTTCTTTTGGAAGCACTCACTAAACCACACCAGGAAATTTAGAAGACAGCTATCTGGCTGTCTTAAATGGACATATTTGTGTCCATTCCAAACAAAGATAATGCTACAGAGAGTGTATATTATAGAATAATATCATTAATATCCCATATAAGTGAAATTTTGCTAAAGATAATTCAAAAATGGTTGCTGATTGAAGTCCAAGCAGCTGGAGAGAACCATGGCCAACAGTGAGTGCATCTTCATTGCCATCAAGCCTAATGGGGTTCAGCAGGGCCTTGTGAGAGACATTATCAAACTTTTTGAACAGAAGGGATTCCGCCTTGTCTCTTTGAAATTCATGTAGACTTCTGAAGACCTTTGTAAGGAACAGTACATCAACCTGAAGGACTGTACAGTCTATGATGGCCTGGTAAAATATAGGCACTTAGGGCCAGTGGGTGCTGTGGTCTGGGAGGGGCTGAATGTGGTAAAGTCAGGCTGAGTGATGCTTGGGGAAATCAACCCTGCGGATTCCAAGTCTGGGACTATCCAAGGGACTTTTGCATTCAAGTAGACAGGAACATTATTCATGGCAGTGATTCTGTAGATAATGCAGAGAAGGAGATTAGCTTGTGGTTTCTCCCTGAGGAACTGTTAAATTACAAGAGCTCTGCTCAAGACTGGATCTACGAGTGATGGGAAGGCAGAGTGCAGAACTTTCACACTTCACTTCCCTTCTCTTCCACACTCAGGCCGCAAAGCTTTAGAGAACCTACTGACTTCTGGGGACTTCCTTAAAATCTACAGGGAAAATTGAGTCCTCCTTGTACAGTGCTATGTGCTTCCATCTGATTAAAATATTTCAGCCAAGAAAATAATAAAATGGTTGCAGAAGTACAGTGAGAGGGATCTATCAGAAATTCAAGCCTGTTACCCAAGAGATGTGGAATAGGAATATCATTGCTGACATCAGATGGATCTTGGCTAAAAGCAAAGAAGTGTTTAACCATTTGCATCAGGTCAATTGATATCATTAATTACACTGTATCTACTAATTTGAAGTCTTGGTGTGGCACTGTAGGATAAGTACTGGACTGCTAACCACAAGGTCAGCAGTTCAAACCCATCAGCAGCACCTTGGAATCCCCATGGTCACTACAAGTCAGAATAGATTTGCAGGCACTTAACAACTGCATGTTGTAGTTGAGGTTGTTGATCAGATGCAAAGAATATACTTCACGTCATAAGGTCTGGTTTGACTGGAGCACATGATAGGCATAAAAACTCTTTTTATGAGGATACAACTATGTTTAGGAGGCACAAGACGTGTACTTAAGGAAAAAGAAGTGGTCTATTAGTGGCTCTTCTCTTTTTCCATATTCTAGTTTCTTATTTCTAAATGTTACGATTTTTATCAAATGGAAATATATATATATATATATATATACTATTGCAGAAATAGAATCTTTCCCCTGAAATCTTATGAGATATCTATCTATCTATCTATCTATCTATCTATCTATCTATCTATATATATAGATATAGATATATATATATTTGTGTGTGTATGTGTGCCTGTATGTCTGTATTCCTATTGTTCTCAGGAAGCATCAATGGAAATCCAGTTGCTCCCTTCTATGTAGATGGAGGTTGTCAGCCAGGCAGTAACTTCCTCACTCTGCAAGACAAAGCTTCCTCTGTAGCTTTCAATTTCTATAATCTAAATCCAAGGATCATTTATATGTATTTTTTCCAGCTTATATTAAGCCACTGAGGAACAATGAGATTCCAGAAAACCAGCCATTGAAAACCCTATAGGGCATAATTATACTCTGAAATACACGGAATTTCCATGAGACAGACTCAAATGGATAGAAATTGGTCCGGTCATTAACAATTTCAATGGGTAAAGATGAGATTGTCGAAAATAATGAGAGTACCAGGCAAAAAGTAATATTTTTATCAGTTGCCATAAAAGATCTCTTCTGCATTAATTATAATCTAAAATATATTTTATATAAAGTCATTTAAACTCTCACTCTAAAGCCAAGCTTTGGTATACTTAGAAGTATAGCACAGGGTCTTGGTGCTGACTTTAAGGATACAGAAAAAGAATCCATATATCCATAATGGGGGTGGTGGTTATGTGCCATGGAGTCGGAACTGACTCATAGCGACCCTGTTACAGGGTTACCTAGGCTGTAAATCTTTACAGGAGCAGAAAGCCTCATCTTCCTCTCACGGAACAGTTGGTAGTTTCAAACTGTTGACCTTAAGGCTTGCAGCCTGATTCGTAACCACTATGCTACCAGAGCTCCTTAGAAGAGATAAAACATTGCAAATACAGACATGCATTGCTTAACATCCATATCCTATTCAATTTGTTGTTGTTAAGTGCCATCGAGTCGATTCCAACCCATAGCGACCCTGTATAGAGTTTCCAAGGAGCAGCTGGTGAGCTTGAACCACCGACCTTGCAGTTCAAGTGACCTCGCTGTCTGATGCATTAGATTGTTGTTGTTGTTGTTGTTAAGTGCCATCGAGTCGGGTCCGACCCATAGCGACCCTGTACAGGGTTTCCGATTTTATAGGATCCTATAAAATTGGACTTTGTGCAAATATCATATTCAATCTTATGGGCAGCCTCTTAGGGGCATCCTTGCTGTGTCACTGCGGCCACTGCTGGACTGGCTGGCAGAGGCCAAGAGAACAGGAAGCAATAGTGGCCGTGGGTCAGAGTGAGAAGGAACAGTGGAGAGTGAGCAGAATATACCCACCCTGCCTGTTGTTCTGCCTGCCTGAGTAGAGGGAGCAGCCCACTGCCACCATGGCTGCTGCCACCACCACCATTATAATTTTCCCACTGGAGAAAGCCTGAGAGTCTGTGCCCAGAGCAGGTGGTTGGAGCTGCAGAGGGAGATGCTGTGAGAGGCATGGACATAAGTGATAAGTGGCAGCCCCCATCAACTACCTTGGCTGATGGCCCTCCAGTTACCCAAGCTCCAGAGCTGCCAATTATGTCTCTAGTCCAGCTGCCAAGCCTCAGGTTTGCTCAAGGCCAATCCCAATGACAGCACATTGGGTTTCAAGGCACAGCAGTGCTGGGGGCATAGTAGTTCTGAGAGTACAGACCCCAGCAACCATCTCTTTTCCCTTGTCTTCCTCACATAATACCAATATTGCATAATGACCTAGTTTTTGGAACCTCACCATATTAGTAAGTTGTTGAGTGAGTATTTTTTCCTCTTGATATTTACGTGAGTAAGTATTCCATGAATAATTTTTTTTTGTTTGGAATTTCTCATTCCTAGGCATGATTTTTCATAGTTAATGCGTGCTTGTAATTATTTGAAATGTGTTTTTAATATATAAAAATACACTTAAGATATTGCACTAATTTGCTCTGTCAATACTTGTTGAGTAGAAAAATAAATGAAATTCCTCACCCATAGAAAACCCAGGGAAGTAAGCTGAAAATAAAATTCCACAGAAATGATATAACAAAGAAGTCTAAAACATTTGACAAATATATGCAAAATATCTTTCTGTAAAATTTAATGGAGAGGCCTCCTCCTCCCGTTCCTGCCTCGGCTTCTCCACCGCGCGTCTACCACTCGGAGAGCCGCAGCGGCGGGTACAGCTTGTGTAGAGCCAGGCCCTGGACACGACCCGCAGCCTGAAAGGACTCGAGGGCGGGCACTCCCAGCAGTCACCCACCCTCAACCCCCGTGGCAGCTGCTAACCCATCACCATGGCCAACGGAAAAACCAAGGAGGTGGGGAGCTGGAAGAAATCCATCTGGAACTCGGAGAAGAAGGAGTTTTGGGGCAGGACTGGTGGCAGTTGGTTTAAGATCCTTCTCTTCTATATAATATTCTACGGCTACTTGGCTGGCATCTGCATTGGAACCATACAGGTGTTGCTGCTCACCATTTTAACCACTTGTCAGGACTGAGTGGCATCACCAGGTCTAACACAGATTCCTCAGAACCAAAAGACTGAAATTTCCTTCGTCCATTAGACTCCAAGTGAGGCCTATTTGCTGAGCATAGTTGTTGTTGTTGTTAAGTACCGTGGAGTCGGTTCCGACTCATAGTGACCCTGCACAGGATTTCCGAGGCTGTAAATCTTTACTGGAGCAGAACGCCTCATCTTTCTCCCTAGGGACAACTGGTAGTTTTGAACTGTTGACCTTGAGGATGGCAGCCCGACTCGTAACCACTATCCTATTGGAGCTCCTTATGTGCTGAACATAGTTAGGTTTCTGGAAAAGAACAAAGATTCGGCCCAAAAGGATGAAATAATCGTTGAAGACTGTGGCAACATTCCCAGAGACTTCAAAGAATGAGGAGAATATAACAATGAACAGGGAGAGCGAAAATTCTGCAGGTCCCAGCTTGAGTGGTTGGGAAATTGCTCTGGACTAAATGATGACTCTTTTGCCTACAAAGAGTGCAAATCATGTGTCATTATAAAGCTCAGCTGAGATCTGGGCTTCAAACCTAAGCCTCCCAAGAATGAACGAGTCCATGAAATCTACCCAGATGCTGAAGTGTAGCCCTTATGTCCTGCCTGGGCAGTGCAATGGCATGTAAGAGGAAGATAAGGATAAAGTTGGAAACGTGGAGTATTTTGGACTGGGCGGCTATGCGGTTTTCCTAGGCAGTGTTATCCCTACTACCGCAGACTTCTGCATGCCAAGTACCTACAGCCCCTGGTGGCTGTACAGTTCACCAACCTCACCATGGGCACTGAAATCCGCATCCATTGTAAGGCATACGGTGAGAACGTTGGGTACAGTGACAAAGACCGCTTTCAAGGAGGCTTTGATGTAAAAATTGAAGTTAAGAGCTGATCACAAGCACAAATCTTACCCACTAGCCATTTAAAAAGTTAAAGATGCAAAAACCTACTAGTCTTGAACAAACTGTCATATGTATGGGACCTACACTTAACCTATACGCTTTACACTGGCTTTCTGCATTTAATAGGTTAGAATGTAAATTTAAAGTGTAGCAATAGCAATAAAATATTTATTCTACTGTAAATGACAAAAGAAAAACATTGAGCCTTGGGACGTGCCCATTTTTACTGTAAATTATGAGTCCATAACTGACTTGTAGTAAGCACTGTTTCTGGCCCCTAAGTTTTGCTGCCTTGTGTATTTTATTTAGTACTATAGGTGCATACACTGGTCAGTTTTCAAGCCATGTTTTATTGTATGTTTTCTACTTTATATGAGCAAGGTTTGCTGTCCAAGGTGTAAATATTCAATGGGAATAAAACTGGCATGGTAACTTTTTTTTTCTTTTGGGTTTGGCTCTTTCAAACATAATGGCCCATCAATGAGCATTTTTAACATACTCCATAGTCTTTTCCTGTGGTGTTAGGTCTTTATTTATTTATTTATTTTTTCCTGGGGCTAGGTGGGGTGGGATGGGCTGTCATGGGGAACTGCCCTTTAAATTTTAAGTGACACTACAAAAAGAAAACCACAATAAAGGTGACTGACGGGTTGTGTTTTGCTTTGTATTGACTGGTGTCCTGACATCTCTTCCCTTGTCCTCCAGTGTGTTCTGAGGCTATGTATGAGAGCCATCTAAATGGGCCTGTCACTGTGGCTAGTGATCAGGCTACTAATTCATTTGCTTGTACATTTTCTTTTACTTTATTGTTTTTCCTTTCTCTGGAGGCATCTCATGCTAGTGCTGTGTCTTTATGATTTTTTTTTACCATTTCTATGATGGAAGAATTTTATATTTATGCAGTTGTACAATTGTTTTTTTTTTCTGCAAGAAAAAGTGTTAAGTATGAAATAAACCAAAGTCACTTGTTTGAAAATAAATCTTTATTTTGAACTTTATAATTGGTGTTACCTGTTGGCTACACTGCAAAATCCATGTTCTAACATATGTAATAATTACCAGGAATACAGAACTCTTGTTGATCTGTATTCAGTCAGGTTGAAACAATGGACAATAAAAGAATACTTTTTTTAAAAAATCAATGGAGATAAAGATTAATTTTCATCATTAACAAAAGATAAAAAAAATGTTAGTTGACTATTAAAACATGAAATTACTATATGAAAAAAAAAAAGTAAATGATTTTGAAAATCTAGTATACACATAGGGTGCAGAAGCATGAACTAGGCCTGGAACAATTACAGACCTATTTGCTTAGTTTCTAGGTGGCATAAGTGATTAAGTGCTTGACTGCTAACAGAAAGATTTACAGGTCAAATCAACCCAAACACTCCTTGGGACACTGGCCTGAGACTCCTAGCCTTGAAAATCCTGTGCTGTACAATTCTACTCTGCACACATTGAGTTTCTATTAGTTATAATGAACAACACAAATACTTATATTTGGATGAATATTGAAATCTATTTTTTTTACATCTGTTATAAAATATGCTTTGGTTTGAATAATCCTGATATACATATATGATGAAGATGTGAGTATACTATGTCAAATATTCTAATTTTTTATTTGCTTTCATTATTTAAAATTATTTACACATCATAAAATCTATATTCACTAATTGACCTGAAACTGTTTAATCATAGTATCTCAATGTTTTAATAGATTTCAATCTGTAGGAGGAGAAACACAAAACAAAAACAAAGAAATAAACAGAAAAGAGAATAATGAACATGTCTAAAAATTGGGAAGTGTAACTAAATATAAGGAATATAAATGGTTGTAAGCGTAGAAATCAAGATGAGCTGGATTTCAGGGAAATACGCACAATCAAGCATGTTTACTTTGATTATATTTGCTGAACTTTTATATCACCCATATTAAAACATTTTCTGATTTAAATTTACAATAGGTCTTTGGTGGATTCTCTAAAGAAGCAAAATGAGTGAATATTTGCCAAGATTACTGCCTTGGAAACCTTTTACATGGTTGCTTTGCGTCAGAACTGACATGGCAGCACTTGACAACAGCAAATAAGAAAGAGAGCAAGAGAGAGAAAGAGAGAAGCTCATATCAAAGAGAAGACTCACATATTTGTAGAAATCAGTAAGTCCCAAGTCTCTGAGTCAGATGTCAAACTGGAGTCTTTTGACTCTTGTATTTGCAAGGGCTGATGAATCAAAATAGTTAGGTCAGACTGCAGGCAGATAGGTCAGGCAGGTAAAATGTCAGACTGATGATGACTTCCAAGATTGGCAGGCAATAGAGCAGTCCAAAGAACCATAGGTCAGATGATGAGCCAGAAGCAAGAACCAGATGCAGTAGAAAAAAGCAAACTTTAACTGAGTGTCCAAAATATTGGAAACAGACAAAAACGTCTGAGGAAACTCCCTTTTAGTTGACTGACTGCTCATAGCAGATCTCATCGCATAGGTGATAACATTATATTGGAGCTCATCATGTGGGATGAGTATACCTGATCTGTCATAACTCTGTGAATCCTGGCTCAGTTGACAAACAATCTTAACTAGCATGTAATACGTGATTTCTTTAGTGTCTTGGCCCATTTTAGTAACTTTTTTCCTATAAAAACATTAAAAAAAAAAAAAAGAATGTTCCTGTGATTATATAGTAAGTATGTAGAATAACCACCATATATAGAATAAAGTTCCTGGATAGCAGGAGTAGTTCGTGCACTATTATTAAACAGGAGATTGGCAGTTTGTAGTCATCCAGCAGTGCCACGGCATGTTGATCTGCTTCCATAAAAATAAAGCCAAGTGAAGGCTATAAAACTGTTTAGCTCTGTAATACAGGGAGTCCTGACAATGTAGTAGGTAACAAGTTGGGCTTGTAGTCACAAGGTAGCAATTTGAATCCAGCAGTTGCTTTATGAGAGAAAACAGAAGCTATCAGGTCTCACTAAGACCAACAGCCTCAGAAGCTCTATAAATGGTCACTATGAGTTGGAATGGATTCAAGGGCACATAACTACAACTATGTCTTCATAACATATGGGGTCACCAGAAGTCAGAATCAATGCAAAAGCAATGAGTTTTGTTTTATTTTTGGATTATGTATGAAATATTATATCACAGAATATTTTAAATAATTTTACCTTTGCTACCCATTCTTGGACAATGTAAAAATGATTCTTGAATTTAAGAAAATTATTTTAATTTTTAAAAAAAGCATATAGATTAATGTTGAATATAATGGAACCTCATAAGAAAATGCCATTCACTGTGGCGGAAAATCACTTATTAGGTCATCTCATATCAATGTTGTGTTATAATGATAACTGTGTTTATCTTTTCACTCAAGCATATTTTATCTATTTTTTGACTAACTCTGGAAATTAATTTATTGTTTTTCAGGGAACTGTCTAGTGAGATATCTATACTTTTTATTATACAGTCAGTGAATTAATGATGCATTAATTAAATACTTGTAAATACAAATATTTATCATTGTTCTGCTATATTATAGTGATAATTGATTATAGTGTTGTGTTTGCATATTGCGCCTGTTTTGTTAAGAGTTGTGGAGTCAGTTCTGATTCATAGTGACCCTGTATAGGGTTTCTGCATAGTGGCTGGTGACTTTAAAGTGCAAATTTTCAATTCAAACTGACCCTGGGATCCAGTGCTTATCTTTCAGTATTACAGCTGGATTCCATCTTCATATATGGGTGTTGATAATTTATCAACTAAAAGCCAATAATCTTTCAAACAAGAAAATATGAAAATCCTTTCAAAAATGCATGCTAAGTAAAACAGAATAAAACATTTTAGAATTTTGTTTTAAAAATTTTATTTTGCACATAATCTTTCTTTGTGGGACTGTGCTTAATGCACTGGACTGCAAGGTCAGTTTGTATCACAAACTAGGCAGTTCAAGATCAGCAGCTGCTATCCAGAAACCCCATTGTTGTTTTTGTTGTTGTTGCTGAGTGCTGTCGAGTTGGTTCTGACCCATAGCGACCCAGTATGGGATTTCCAAGGAGACGCTAGTGAACTTGAACTGCCAACCTTGCAGTTCAAATGGCTTTGCAGTCTGGTGCATTAACCCACAGCGCCACACCAGGTTGGAATCAATTCGACAGCACTTAGCAATAACCATTGTTGTTGTTGTTGTTAAGTGCCGTCGAGTCGGTTCCGACCCATAGCGACCCTGTACAGGGTTTCCGAGGGTGTAAATCTTTACGGGAGTAGAAAGCCTCATCTTTCTCCCGCGGAGCGGTTGGTAGTTTCGAACCGCTGACCTTAAGGTTGGCAGCCCGATTCGTAACCACTACGCTACCAGAGCTCCTAGCAATAACTATATTTACTATTATATTATGAAAAATATACCTATATAAAATATATTAATTGTTTGACTAGTGGTCATATTTAGATTAATTACTATACATAATTTTCCTTTACTTCTTGCTTTAATTCCTTAAATTTTAAGAAAATATTATATATTTTTATATATTTATAACAATGTTTATTTGTCTTATTTCGGTGACTGATTCTTTAAGCTTTAATTATTATTCTTTATTCTAAACAATAAACACATATGCACTCAGATTAGGGCATGTTCTTGGAAAATTACACAATAATAATCATGTTGTTGCTCCGTGCCCTCAAGTCAGTTTTAAGTCACAGCAACAGAAAAATACACTGCCCAGTCCTGTACCATCCTCACAATTATTGTGATGATTGAACTAGTTGTGTCAGCTCATCTCATCGAAAGTCTTCCTTCTTTTCACTGGTTGTTACCAAGCCTGATGGCCTTCTCCAGGGACTGGTCCATCCTGATAATATGTCCAAAGTACGTGAAACAAAGTCTCCTCATCCATACTTCTGAGGAGCATTATGGCGAAACTTTCTGCATTCTTGTTTGCAAAAGAAATGGCATCAACCACCCCTCTCATAGCATTCTCTGCTTTTCTTCTGTATTAGATAATTCATTGTAATGGCCACCCACAGCCCAGGCATCATACTCACAGTTACAAGATTTATTAGGGAATTTAACAGGTTATAATTCAGTGTCAGACATGCTCAGGATACAGTTCTTTTCAGCGTAGCCTATATTCAGCTGTACTGACACACAGGCCTTCTTTCTGCCTGGGCATATTACAAAGATCCTTTTAGTCTGCTAATAAATTCTCTACCTGAAGCCAGTGGGCTCTAGCTCCAAGGTTCGGCATAATCATTTCTACTTCTGAGATGGCTCATTTTAGACATGTTAGATTCCAAGTTTTTACAATCATAATTAAGCCTGTTAAGAATCATTCACAACTGAATCATATATTCCATCAATATTTCCTCCCACCTTTTCTTACCCAGACCCATCAGAAAAAAGCCATTTGGTAGGAGTTACAAAGACATGACTAGAAGGTCATTGATTCTAGGTCTTTTTACTTCCTGCTCAGTGTATGTTTCCTGACTCTACCAAATAAATAACAAATTTGTTTCGGCAGTCATGATTTCATCTCTGAGTTACAGACCTGAAAAAACAACTGCTACACCACACAGATTCCATGTAGTTATCTGAAACTACTGGGGTTCTCTGGATATAAAAAATTACTCAGCTTTCAGACTTAAGAAAGAATCATACATTCCATATAATGGAACACACCAAGTACTACCTATAGAAACATCTTAAAATGGCATCACATGCCAATCTCTGAACCAAATTGTAAATATCCACAATAAATGAATTTAATGAAAAAGAACAACATAGCCTTATATTAGTTTTGATCAACTTTAGCTTCCAAATGAGCTGGTACAAATTTATGAGAAAAATGTTTTAAGACATTTTAAATTTCCAACTGAAATAATGCATTATGATCATTAAGCTCCTCTTCAACATCTTGACTTTTAATTTTTTTTAAAAAAAGTTCTATTAACAGTACAATTACTCTATCAGTTAAGGTTTTGTTTTCTATTTCCATAATGTTGTATGTTTAATTGACCAGATGTCCTGTGTTATCTTAACAAGTACACTCACATATGCAAATATGTATACATGTGTGCATATAAACAATTCGTATCTATCTGCTTTCCTCCATTCTCACTGCTATCTCCCATATTCAAGTAATAGGCATTGTTCGACTGATATACAAAAATAACATTGAAAATGTCTCACTTAATCAATGTTTTTCCTTTCCAAGTGATCCTCACATTTAAAACCCTAGTGATTAAAAACTCTCACAGACACTGCAGTGATATTCCATGCTGTCCTCTCTATTTGGAATCAATAGCCTTTCTCCTTCAACATTTTCTTAAAATAGGAGACAATATAGGGCAGTACTACAGAATAGTTGTCTAGAGTTTGTTGTTGTTGTTGTTAAGTACCATCAAGTTGGTTCCTACCCATAGCGACCCTGTATAGGGTTTCTGAGGAGCAGCTGGTGAGCTTGAACTGCCAACCTTACAGTTCAAATGGCTTTTCAGTCTGGTGAATTAACCCACAGTGCCACACCAGGACTCATGAAAATCTATGACCTGAGATTAGTCATATGATATTTATTCAATACGTACATTTACATTTTACGTCCATAATTATCAACTGACAATTTTGCATATTTATTTCATTTAATAATGTAAACATTCTTTCATTGCTCTAGAAACAATTAAACAAATATTTTAATTTTATTCTTCCATTTCTGAGACATTCCCAGACATACAGATAAGATTTTATAGATAACCTATGATTGAAGAAACAAAATGAGTTATAAAAATAGAACAATTTTACTGACAACAGATTCTTGATCCCAGCTCTTTTTTTTATTGGTAACCTCAGAAATGGCAAACAGTAAAGTGTGAAAAAACAGTTGAGCTTTTCAAGTGTCTGGAGGAAAATGGTGATTTCTTTATGAGTCGGATCTCCAAGAAAAAAAAAAAAAGTTTGCAAAAATTCCACTTTAATAAAGTTTAAATTAAATCCATAGATTCTTAGGGCTTCTGTTTAGCCATGATTTCTTTTAATGCCAGACTGCCAGGCTCCCTTAATGAAGAAGTTCAGGGCCAGTAATAGGATAAAAATGCTTATACATGTTTTAAATTGTCTAAAATATAATTTTATATAAATGGTAAGAATTAATTTAGGAAATAAGAAATTGTGCCTAATTAAATTGTAAATTATATTATGTTATTGAATACATTTCATGTCTTGGTTCTATAATAGGAAAGATACAGGTTGCTGTACATTGCAAAATAGAGAAAAATCAATATGAATTAGGTTGAAGCTAGAGAGGGCAGCTCTGTTCAAAATCAGTGTTGATTTAAAAATCAATGTAAGTTTAAACAAACATGTTATGTTTTTAGCAATATAGCATGCAGAGCAGTAGGAATAAAGTAAATAATGAAAAAAAATATATTATTTTTGTGGGCTACGAAGACAGGCAACTACATAGCATCTATACAAATAGTTTCAAGATTGTTCTCATCACATAGGTCAGCCTGGGCATTGGTCAGAGGGTTCGAATATGCTTTAGAAACATTCTCTAAGCATACAAGTATATTCATGATATATGATATTAATATAAATGATTCCCTATTCCTAGTATGGAACTGCAGGATAAAGCAGTGGGCCTAGAGGTTGGTTTGAATGGCAAGGTTGGCGATTGAAATCCACTAGCTACTCTTTAGAAACTCTATACAGGGTTGCTATGAGTCAGAACTGACTAAACCATACTTACAGCAACAACATTTCACAAATATAGTAAGAAATCTATTCCTTGTACACAGCTGTCATTTTTTGCTATTGTTCATGGTATTCATCTTCATCTTGATGAGCATTTATAAACTGGGGAAATATTTTGCCTAATTTTTATATAATTTTTAAAATTGATTTTGGATTATATTGTGGAAATATATGTGTGTGGATAAGTAGATAGATAGATGGATAAATAGATATACATATGCATGTACTATGTATGTATGTATGTATGGATGGATGGATGGATGGATGGATGAGTAGAGAGATGGGTGCATGGATGCATGGAAGAACAGATAGATAGATGTATATATTTAAAACAACTGCAAATCTGAAATATTATCCTACTTGCAAACTTGTTCACATGCTATAATTTTATATTATTATATTGAATACAACTGAATCTCTTGCATCAGCATAAAACTTCTGGATGTTTCTCATAACACAGCAGACATCCTCCACTCATGTTTGCACTGGTTTTCTTGCACTTCAAGTTTGAAGAGGTGATGTGGAGAGGTGACGTGGAGAGGCGAAGGTTAATATGGGCAACTAGATAGCGCCATATAGTTGGTTTATAGTGACTCTATGTACTGTTGATCTTTTGATGTTGCCCAATCTAACATCATCCTCATGATAACTGCCATGTTCTCAAGTCCATCACTGCAACTGTGATGCCACACCCAGAGTTTCTCCCACACTCTCTGGTCCTTTATTTCAAAGAACATGAGGTCTTGCTCTAGCAATTTATCTTTCTTGATGACACGTCTGAAGTAAGTTAGACAGCACTTTGTTGTGATCATGAAGTTTTCATTGGTTAATTTCAGAAGTAAAGAAGGACTTTATTTTTAGTCTGTCTAAATCTGACCTTTTTGCTGAAATCTATCTGCAATGGAAAGGTGTGTGCCAGGGTTGTATTCTTTCATCATGTTTACTCAATCTATATACTGTGTAAATAATCTGGGAAGCTGAATTATATGAAGAAGAATGGGGCATCAGGATTGGAGGAAGAGTCATTAAAAACCTGTGTTATGCAGATGATACAACTTTGCCTGCTGGAAGTGAAGATGATTTAAAATATTTTCCGATGAAGATCATAGACCACTACATTCAGTATGGATTGCACTTCAATGTAAAGAAGAAAATTCTTACAACTGGATCAATAAATAATATCATGATGAATGGAAAAAAGATTGAAGTTGTCAAACACTTAATTTTGCTTAGGTCCACAATCAACACTCCTAGAAACAACAGCCAAGAAATCAGATGACATATTGCATTGACCATATTTGCTGCTCAAGACCTCTTTAATGTGTTCGAGAGCAAAGATATCAGTTTGAGGACTAAGATGCACTTAAACCCAAGCCATATTTAATTGACTCATCTGCATGTGTAAGTTGGGAAATAAATAAGAAATACTGAGAAGGATTGCTACATTTGTGTTATGGTGTTGGAGGAGAATATTAATTGTGCCATGAAGTACCGGAAGGACAAACGAATCTGTTTTGCAAGTACTACAGCCAGAAGGCTCCTTAGAAGTAAGGATGGCAAGACTTGATGTTTCATACTTCAGACATAATATCCGGAGGGACCTGTCCCTACAGAAGGACATTATGCTTGGTAGAGGAAGGTCCCTCCACCAAGATGGATGAGCATAATGATAGCAGCAATGGTCTCAAGCTTAGCAACAATTGTGAGTATGATGCAGGACTGCGCAGCGTTTTGTTCTGTTTTGCATGGAGTTGCTGAGTTAAAACAGGTTTGGTGGCACCTAACAACAACAATAAGCTTTAATAGAAGGTTTGTTTTAAAGCTTTGATAGAAAGGAGAGTTTGTGACAAAGTGAGAAGTACTCTAAGATGGTTGTTATATGTTATTAAAATGATAGGAGACAGTGACTTAGTGTTCAATGCTGTTGAAATGTTTAGTAAAATGAGTTCTTTAAAAAATATTCACCACCTATAGCATACAATTTTGTTTTGGTGAACTCACACTGTGTTTTGAGCATTTTTAAAAGAATCTCATTGATAAAGAGAGCATGAGAATATTAGCGAAGAAAGAAAAGGTTAAGACTCAGTGCACTGAAGATTCCAGTGAGATGGCAAAATGTTCAAAATACTGAGATGTTTTTGCAATCTGAAAGCAAAGGTGGTATAAATTAATTATTTTGGACAAAGGGCAAGTAGAAGACTTAGGAAATCATGGAAATGGGTGACTCGTATAAAGCAACGAACAATTTATTAGGGATAAATAGAGCATGAAATTGAGTCTAGGAAATTGAAAGCATCATCCATCTGCATATTGAAATTACTCAGGATAGTGACAAGACATGAGATGGAAAGGCAGACTGCTAGTCAAGTGTCAAATTTGTTAGCCAATGAGCTGAAGCAAACTATTATACTAAACAAGAGAAATGAGAAGAAAAAAAGTGCTATTGTCAAATGCCATGAGTCAATAATTGTTCATTTTTAAATTTTGTAATACATGTTTCCACTTGTAAGAATATATTGATACATATATATAATACATGTTGGAGCTGCATTATAGGAGAGTCCTGGTATGGTGCTCTCCTGAAGGCTCAATAGTGAAACTGTTTCAATTTTTCTTTCTTAATCTCCCTCCTAATTTTTTGGATAGGTATACTTAAGTAATAGTATAATATTATTTACATATTTACCTTATCAGAATACAACTACAGATTTTCACAATATATAATTTAGAGTGTTCAAAAAATGCATACTCATATTTTGTTATTATTGTACATCATAGCTTCTACATGTAAGCTAACTTCTTATTTAATATTCAGTATATATATATTTATTCATTATTTTGTTCTTTAACCATTAAGTTTGATACTAGAGAATGAAATCCACTGCAAATCTATAAATGCTTGTACAAATACAAAATGTCAAGAGTAATTGAATTATTTTAGAGTATTTCTGACTGTACAATAATTTGCACTCATGTACTACATTTGAAGTTAAGCATCAGTCAATGAAAAATTATGTTACATTATTACACACATTTTGCACATTAGGAAAGACATTTTACATAACTTCACATTGCTAGTAAACTTTAAAGCCAAAATTAGCATATTTATCTGATTTTGATTCTCAGACTTTTAAATATTAATAATGATCATTTTTATTTACTTCCATATGTCAGACACGTATGTTTTTTAAAGCTGTTTCTTTTCATTTCATTTTGAGTTGTGCCCGATCAACAAATGTAGGTCCTGAGGGCTTTACTGCATTTGCTTTATGACAGTCAACTCTACTTTGAGGAGGCAGCTCTTCCCCAGTCATATTTTGAGCGCCTTCCAACCTAAGGGGCCCATCTGCAGGCACTGTGTATTACAAAATTCTGGTGCTCTTCATCATGTTTCAATATTCAGTAATCTGGTGTTGACAGTGTTCTACTGTTATTCATAAGATTTTCAGGATTGGAGAAAGACTCATTAACAACCTGTGATATGCAGATGATACAACCTTGCTTGCTGAAAGTGGAGAGGACTTGAAACATTTACTTATGAAGATCAAAGAGCACAGGCTTCGATATGGATTACATCTCAATGTCAAGAAAACAAAAATTCTCACCATTGGACCAATAAACAACATTCTTATCAATGGAGAAAAGATTGATGTTGTCAAGGACTTCATTCTTCTTGGATCAACTATCAACACTTGCGGAAGCAGCAGTCAAGAGATCAGACGATGTATTGCATTGGGCAAATCTGCTGCA
>NW_006408523.1:26336448-26337369 GCF_000296735.1 Chrysochloris asiatica | reverse complement strand
ATTCCAAAGAGAGGTGCCCCAATGGAATGCGGAAGTCATTGGATAATATCAATATCTCATACAAATAAAACTTTGCTAAAAATAATCCAAAAATCACTGCAAAACTACATTGTCAGAGAACTGCCAGAGGTTCAAGCCAAATTCAGATGAGGACATGGAATGAAGGGTATTTTTGCTGATGTCAGATGGATCTTGGCTGAAGGCAGAGAATACCAGAAATATGTTTGCATTGCCTTATTCAGTATGCAAAGGCCTTCAATTGTGTGGATCATGTCAAGCTATGGACAACATTATGATGAATGAGTATTCTGGAACACTTCTCGTGTTCATGAGGAAATTGTATTTAGATCAAGATACAGTTGTCTGAACAGAACCAAATAATACTGAATGGTTTAACATTAGCAAAGGTGTGCGCCATGGTTGTGTTCTTTCACCATACTTATTCAATATGTATACTGAGCATGTAATCTGGGAAATTGGAATATATAAAAAACATGGCATCAGATTTGGTGGTAGACTCATTACAAATTTGGAATATGCAAATAATACATCCGTGTTTGCTGAAAGCAGAGAGGACTTAAAATATTGATGAAGACTAAAGACCACTGACTTCAGTATAGCTTGCACCTCAATATAAAGAAGACAAAACATCCTCACCACTGGACCAATAAACAACATCCACATATATGGAGAAAAGATTGAAGTTGTCAGACTTCATTTTACTAGGATCAAGCATGAACACAAGAAAGCAGCAGTCAAGGTATTAAGTGACATATTGCATTAGGCAAATCTGTTTGACTCATAACATGGTATTTTAATAACCTCATAAGTTTGTGAATGAGGGAAAGTGAATAAGGAAGACCATAGAAGAATTGATGCATTTGAGCGATGGTGTTGGAAGAGAATATTAAATGCACCATG
>NW_006408523.1:26333372-26335273 GCF_000296735.1 Chrysochloris asiatica | reverse complement strand
TATGAGTTGGAACCGACTCCACGGCACATAACAACAACAGTGCAATACTCATGCAGCTACCTGTGTATACATACACATACACAAATTGTTGTTAAGTGCTATTGAGTTGGTTCCGACTCATAGCAACATTTTATATGGTTTCTGATCGTTGACTGGTGAGTCTAAACTGACAACCTTGTGGTTCAAACGGACCTTGAGGGTCTGTGCTTATACTACTGCACCACATCATGATTTCATAATTTCATATATATATCAAACCAATAGATTTGTACTTTGAACCTCCCCTCTCCCCAGAAGTGGCTGGAAGAAGGCCTGATGATCTTCTGAAAGGCTCCAAAAACCTCCCCACTGCCTTCGAGTTGCATCTGACCATTAAGGGCCCTGTATTTGAAAAATTGTAGCCCTGGTGTGTTACTGTGGGTTACTGCATTAGACTTCAAAGTGGACTGGAACCATAAGATTGGTGGTTCAAGTTGCTTCTAGGAAATCCTATACAGGGTTGCTATGGATTGTAACCGACTCAATGGCACTTAGCAGCAACAACAATCTAAAAGGTTACAGCTAATGAAGATGTAATAATTAAAAATCCTAGAAAGACTTTCTATTTTTTAAAATATATGCTTCAGGTTAACATTTAATTGTAATTCTGATTAATAGCCTTGCTGTTTCTAACTATATTAATATTAACACTTATTTGTCGTTATTCTTAAGAGAAGAGCACTTATCCTTTGTCCTTTCTGATTATATTCTTTGTTTTCTTAGTGAGTAAGTACAGGTATCATTTGGTCATTTGGTAGAAGTAATAACGTTGCTGAGTAGCTACAGAACCTTCCTAAGAAAGAGTGCCAGATATTGATCTTGTGATGTACTGGCTCAAATCCATTTTAATTTGATTTTCCATTTTTATCTTCCGATTGGGGGGGGCTATATTTCTGCCTACTATGCTAGAAAATAAACTTGTTGCTAATTATAGTGCTTGTATGTCTTCATTAAGGGCAGCACCGACATTGAATTTAATATATAAAGTAGTGTCCATATAGAAATCTGGAGAGCGCTGTGGCTCTGTATTGTAAGCACTGGAATATGGTCCACAAGGTCATTTGATTCAAACTCACCAGCCACTCCCAGGTAGAAAGATTATTTTTTTCTGTTCTTGCAAAGATTTACGGCCTCAAAACCCTATACAGGGTCACTATGAATCGGCACCAACTTAACAACAACATATAGAATATTGATACTAGATTTTTTATACATAAGCCACAAATATGTCATTCATCTGATCTTGGAGTGGGGGGTAAAATGCCTGAATTCTACAGTCAATCATACTACCTCAAAATTATCTTGGATAGTGTTTTATGTCATGGCACATTCAACGTTCCATAGGTGTACTGGGAATGAGAAAGTATCGCACATGTATTTCTATCATTTAAATAAAAAGAAACATCTGAGCAATAGGCAAACTCCAATTATTACTTTAGTATTATCAAAATATAAATTAAGTGATATATTCATCAGCATTTTAACTGAAGTTGAGATTCATCGAATATTTGAGATTTACTCTGTTTTAAAGGGTTGCCTCTAGATATAATATGCTGGATAAACAGATGGACATTTTAAGGTATGTTAATACACTGGACTGCAAGATTGGTGAGTCCAACTCACCAGTGGCTCCTCAGAAACCCTATACGTGATTGCTATGAGTCATAACTGATTCGATGGCACTTAACAACGGTAACATATAAATGAATTGTCCTTGAATCAATAATGCACAGGTACACATTTTTCTCTGTTTTTTGCCAAGATGCATGTGACATCAGCAATGATATCACTCATTCCACATCCTTTCTGAAATCAGCTTGAATCTCTGGCAGTTCACTGCCTATATATATATATATATTTTT
>NW_006408523.1:26321071-26333057 GCF_000296735.1 Chrysochloris asiatica | reverse complement strand
CCCAGCCCCTCTCTTTCCATGAGCCTAGAGTTCTCAGCTGCTCCCTTAAACTAAACTCCCTCTTGAAAACTTGAAAACCAGTCAATTCATGTCTGTATTGCCTCCTCATTTTAGGTAGCCAATGTCTAAGTTGCCTGTCCCTATCTATCCTGTATATAAGGGGGATAGGATTGATAGGGGATGTGAAGTCTCCTTCCCTCTAAGTTGGTACCTTGCGCTACTACATCCAAAAGTATAGGTCAAGTTCATCAAATTGTAGCAATTTACTCTCATTTCCTTAATCAAAAAAAAAAATTTTTTTTTAATCTTCCCCTAGTCAAATTCTGATTATCAAGCCATGGAGGCTAAGTCAAATGAGTACTATATCTGTAAGGTTGGGTGTTCTTGTGCATCTCCCCTCACTTCTTCCAGCTGGATGCTACACTCTCAGCTCTAGTCCTCCATGTTTTTGTCCTTGTCCATGGGCTCAGAAGTCCCCAGGTCTCACCACACTTCAGACCAACCAGCCCTTTCTCTCTCTCTGTCATCTCCAGGTCAACAGGAGTCTGTGGAATATGGTTGAACTAAGCCTATTTCTTCATTGCTGCCTTTCCCATTCTTCCATTCACCAGTAGACCAACATGATTGCCAGCAAGCTTACATGCCTGCTCATGAGTACCCATTGAGTTTCAGTCTTAGAGGGGGGTTTGTCCTGAAGGGATTGATTGTTTGCCTAGATGGCTTCCCCACAAACAACTTGCTTGTTCTTATAGTAGCCAATCATACTGCCATTTTTGCTTTGGATTTTTTTTTCTACTGGTCTTTCTTTGAAGATGTATCTTCTGTTGCTCTAGCTGGTCCTGGATGGTCTGCTTGTCCTTTCTAGTAGGAATGAACCACCTCAGAGGGTTCTGGATGAGGCTCAGGATTCCACATAAGGTGTTACACACATCAAAGGATCCACAAGAAGCCTACTTCACTGGTCAAGTTCTAGAACCCATTTTAAGTATTCCAATCAGATATAGACTGAAGACGGGCTTACAAGCTTTCTTCAATCATGTTTCTCAACATTCCTTTCTATCCCACTCAAGTGTCTATTTTACAATAGTAGGCAAGGGAAACCAATATTCATACGACAGTCAAGCATCTAAATATTGTTTCCCCTCTTCAGACTATGCCTTGATCCCTGTCTCACAGAGCTCTGTTGGTGCTGCCAATGTACTTTTGTAGCCATATTCAAATGATCTTTCACAAAATTATACTTGCATGTAATATTAATGGTATTTTCCAGTGATTTCCTCATTCTTTTAGGTCACCTTTCTTTGGAATGGGCACAAGTATGTATCTCCTCCAATCAGTTGGCCAGGTGTCTGTTTTCCAAATTTCTCATCATAGATGAATGAATGCTACCAGTGTCTCATCAGTTTGTTTGAAGATTTCTATTTTTATTCCATCCATTCCTGGAAACTTGCTCTTTGCCAATGCCTTCAGTGCACCTTGGATTTCTTCCTTTACTGCCATTGAATCGTGATCATATGCTACCTCTTGAAATGGTTGAACATTGACCGTTTCTTTAAGGTACAGTGATGTTGCATAGTACTTCCATCTTCTTGGGAAGCTTTCTGCATCATTCAATATTTTATACATAGAATCTTCAACATTGCAAGTCAAGGCTTGAATTTTTCTTCATTTCTTTCATCTCAAGAAATGTAGAGTATGTTTTTCCCTTTTGCAATTTTTAACTCCAGGTCTTTTTTTGCATTTCATTATAATACTTGATTATGTTATCTCAAGCTGCCCTTTGAAATCTTCTGTTCAGCTCTTTTACTTCTTCATTTCTTTCATTTGTTTTAGTATCTCTATGTTGGAAAGCAAGTTTCTGTCTCTTCTGACATCTATTTTGGTCTTTTCCTTCTTTCTTGTCTTCTTAAAGACCTTATATTTTCTTCCTGTATGGTGTTCTTGATGAATTGATGTCATCCCACATCTCTTCTGCTCTTCAGTCTTTAGTGTCTAGTGCTTCAACATATATATGTTTGATGCTTCATCATATATATGTTGTTGTTAAGTGCTGTCGAATCAGTCTGTATTCATAGTGACCCTGTATAGGGTTTCCAAGGAGAAGCTGGTGAATTTGAACCACCAAGCTTGTGGCTAAAAATGATCTTGTGGTCCAGTACTTTAGCCAACAATGCCGCACCAGGACTTATATATATATATATATATATATATATATATATATATATATATATGAGAGAGAGAGAGTTGTTAAGTGCCATCAAGTCAGTTCCGACCCATAGCAACCCAGTATAGGGTTTCTGAGGAGCTTGATCCGCTGACCTTGTAGTTCAAACTGAAGTTGCAGTCCAGTACATTAACCTACAATGCTACACTTGTTTTTGTTAAGTGCCGTCGAGTCAGTTCCGACCCATAGCGACCCTGAATAGGGTTTCCAAGGAGCGACTGGTGAGCTTGAACCACCAAGCTTGTAGTTCAAATGGCTTTGCAGTCTTGCACATTAACTCACAGCGCCACACCAGGACTATACAATGCTACTATATATAAATATATAATCTCTGGTGTGGTGCTGTAAGATAAGCACCAGATTGCTAAACACAATGTCTGCAGTTCAAAACCACCAGCTGCTCTCTGAAAACTCTATACAGGATCACTGTGAGTTGGAATCAAATTGCCAGCCCACAACAGCACCAATAGTATATATAAACAATGTCACATTTTTAATGTCAATTTGGCATGCTTCTGTTTGGATATACAATATAATATTTAATTAATACCTATCTTGGAGTCCTGGTGTGGCACTGTGGGCTAATGCATCAGACTGCAAAGTCATTTGAACTGCAAGGTAGGTGGTTCAAGCTCATTAGCTGCTCCTGGGAAAGCCTATACAGGGTCACTATGGGTTGGAATCAACTCGATGGCACTAACAACAACAATCCTGCACACAGACAGATAAGCATCTGCTATTCTCAAATAGTACTACTATAAACATTCTATAACATATAGTTCATATACTTTACACATATTAATTATTTGTAAAATTTACTAAAGAATTATTCCAGTTTCTCATTCTACTAACATTAATATATTCTCATGTAAATTTTATTTTTGGGAGACAAAAAGAAATATTAACAACATTTTAAAAACTGAGATAATATCTAATATTAAGAAATAATTTGGATGCTAGAATTAAATTCTTCAATTTGTAGATGAAAATTAATGTAAAAACTAAAATTAATATAAATTAATATATTTAGGAATTTTTTCACTTTAATTGTTTAATATTGCAAGTTGACTAAATCATCATATTTAAGAATATTTTATTCCTACTAATATTATTATAAGCTAAGCAAATTTTTTGGATTATGATGTTCTGTGTAACATTGAAATACATCTGAAACATTTGTTATATACAACTTGCATTTTCTCAAAAAGGCACTATAAATGCATAATTCATTGGCAGATTTCTTCACATTTATTTTGTGCAAAAGTTTTTATATTTAATTACTTTGTATGTCCATCAGTAGTGGTCCATAGATGATAAATGCTGAATTTAAATTGTTTTAAATCTTACCAACATAGTATATAAACTATGTGTTTTTAGAAGTTGCTTATTTTCTTTTACCACAGTTTACCACCTATAAAATGAAGATTATAAACACATATGTACTTCCAAGTGTTATAAATGTTAAACACGTTTTCATTTATAAAGAATTGAAATAATATCAATTCCCATGGTGGTCTTTTATTTCCTCCCATTTCTACAAGTCTAAAGTATTGTTGTGGTGCTGTGAGTTAATGTGCTGGACTGCAAAGTTGGTTTGAACTGCAAGGTCAGAAGTTCAACTTCATCAGTCACTCCTTGGAAACTCTCTACAGGGTCACTAAAGGTCAGAACAACTCAATGGCACTTAACAACAACAACAACAAAGCATTGTTAATTTACAAATTTTGTTTCTAAACAAATTGCCTACCTCCTTCACTCTCAGTAATGTTTTCTCATTCAAAAATGATATTTTCTTTCTGTCTTCCTTTCATATGCAGGGAGGGCTTCACAAATTTGTAAACATTTATACTACTTATTCAGTTCCATTTTCCACAAATTCATTGTGCCTCTTCATATACACAGATAAAGCTCCTTGCATCATCTCTACTTAAGTACTTATCAGTTGTGTGATCTTTTGTTTACTCTCCGTCTATTTGCTTCTCTAGTCCCTCAGGTCACTAGGCTTTTCTTTCTGTCCGGTATCTGAATATTTAAAATTTAAAAAGTCTTGAATTTTCAACTCTCTATAGTTACTAAAAATAAAATATAATTTTGCATGAGTTCAATAATTGATATTAAGCCTTCTATCATATTTTGTGGAACAAAGTGACTTTGTATGATAAACACAGGACTGAAAAACACAAGTTCAGTGGATGAGGCTTTCTGCTCTTGCAAAAATTCATGACCTTAGAAACCCCTATATAAGGTTGCTATGAGTTGGAATCTGCTCAAAGGCATTTAAAAACAACAGCCATGTCTTGCACACTTTCTTATTGTTGAGAAGTAGAGAAATTTGAAACATCTTTATTTCCATAACTACACTTCTATCTTATGTACTGAGTCTAATTGTTAATTTATAGTCATATTTCCACAATCTATCTATCTGGGCCTATAAGGATTACTCTTGTTATTCAGTGCTGTCTAAATGTTCTGGCTCATAGCGACCCTGCATAGCGTTTGAAAGCAGTGGCTGGTGGGTTTGAACCACTGACTTTCGGTTACCATTGCTTATCCTACAGTGTCATACCAGGTTTCCCTGGTAAGGATTACAGTCTAGGAAACCCAAAGGTATAGTTCTTTTATCTCACATGAGATCACTATATGTCAAAATCTTAAGAGCAATACATTCCAGTATAGACGACAATATAATGATTAACTACATCCTAACAGACTTTCATCTTGTATTAGTCTGTTAAACTAAATGTGATTACTATACAGTCTGTTTTCTAAAAAACAAAAACAAAACTAACAATTTCCTTCCCTAAATTAATGTGTTTAGTTCCTTTCAGTGATGCTTGAATGTCTACACTATTAAGGTCACCATCATTCAAATCCCTCAAATTACTGTCCCAACATGGTTTCTAGCCTTATTATCTTCTGAAACTTAATAATTATTAATGGAGATTTTCAAAAGTCTATTCCTTTCCCAAGTCATTTTCTAGACTTCTGCTCCAAGGCTTTGAATCATATTACTTTTACCAATGATGTTCTTCTTAGGTACCTCAGCTGGTGATCTTGCTGTCTATAAGCAGAAGCTTTCTTCAAATATAACTGTTTAACTATAGATATGCAGATTGTTTTGATTTAACATAGACATGCTTTCTGTTGGTATGATTTTAAAAAAGAGGCAAGGAATATAGTGAGAAAAAGAGAGAGAATTGGGATTTATTAATACAGGAGTAGTTTAATTCATAAGGCAACTTTTATCAAAGTAAATGAAGATCAAATAACATATACTTTAAAGATAAGATGATTTGTCTCTTTCTTCAGTGGGAATGGTGGCTAAAATTGATATCAGAGTACCCAGTGAAATCAAGTTGGTGTAAATCAGATAGTTCTCTTGATGTCATTATTTGTGTAGCTGAAGATACAAACATTTTTAAATTGATAAGGAGAAATCATGGAGAAACAAACACATTTTATCTAGTAGTTTTTCACATGTATATGTTCAAAGGAAGGCTATCAGAAGGTTCTTGTGATTTTTAACAAATTCTTCACTTCAACCAAGGTTGGCTTTGGATTCTTGAGGCTCCCTGCTGCTTCAGATGAACAGGAAACACTACATACGGCTTAGAACTATGCAATTTTACTGTCATAGGATCTAAATTATCTTGTCTATCTTTATCTAGAATCTTGGTACTTTCAACTACTGAAAGTCTTCTTGATCCTTTAATTAAACTGATCTGAGATGAAATGACTCCATCGGTCAACAGATAAGCCCAATAACTTAATATCATATTAAAAAGAAATGTACTTACATGCTTTAAGGAAAAAATATTCATGTGTATGACACTTGTATAAAACTCATTATTATACTTTAATTTTCTGTAAAGCATACAAATGTTTATTAGATTTTATTCTCACTTTTCTTGTAATATATAGCGTAAACATTTCTGTACTGGATACCTGGGTAAGAACACATAATATATTCAGTCAAGTAACTTTTACTTACAGAGATTTCTATAACTAGTCCACTAAATATATGATGTGATTAGGGATTTTTTAAAAAAATGTTCAAGTTAAAAATGACTTGCACATTTTTTTATTCTTTTTACTCTGATGTTAATATTCAATTCAAGAGGTGATGACACAATCTGGAGAATGTAGAAGAAATAAAATGATGCACAGGCAGTCCCTTCAATGGCTTGGCTTGAGGTGGTGATAAGGAGAAAATGTAATTACTTTGGAAAGTGTTACAGCAAGCACTCACCTCTTGTTTCCTGATGTTATTTCTATAAATTATTAGCTCTTTGTACTAGGAACACTCTAACAAAGAAGATGGGAACTCTCCCCTTCTTTTGACTTGTTACCAGTCTCAAGCTGTGATGACTAACCCTTTTACTCTGAGATGCCCTACAGAGAGGTTCTCAGGCTGATTTTAGATATTATTTTTTTCACAGTAAGAATGCCAGTAGAGTAGATGAGAAGGATATAATAAAATAACATTTTCTTCTCTTTCTCTTTCCCTCTAGGTATTTTCCAACTGTGACAAGTTTTGTTGTGGTTGCTGATAAAAAATAATAATAATAAGAGCTATATCTACCTGCTTTAAACTCTTAAGGAGTCAAGATATTAAACTGAGACACAGCTGAATTTTTGCTCAAATATCACCATGTCCATGAGACCTTTTCTCAGACTTCAACCCTCCGTCTTGTATACAGCCTTCCCTAATATATGTTGTTGTTGTTAGTGCCGTTGAGTCGGTTCCGACCCATAGCGACCCTGTACAGGGTTTCCGAGGGTGTAAATCTTTACGGGAGTAGAAAGCCTCATCTTTCTCCCGCAGAGCAGCTGGTAGTTTCCAACGGCTGACCTTAAGGTTTGCAGCCCGATTCGTAACCACTACGCTACCAGAGCTCCTTTCCCCAATATATACACACATTAAAATAGAAAATAGTTTCTCAAGAACTCTGGATCCCCTTTTGCATTGTTTATAGATGATGCAAATGATTAAGCATTCTGATACTAGCAAAAAGGAGTCCTGGTGTGGAACTTTAGAATAAGCACTGGATTGCTAACACTAAGGTTCACAGTTCAAACCCACCAACTGCTCTTTGGAAACCCTAAACAGAGTTGCTATGAATCGGAACAGAGTCAATGACATCTGATACCAACAACAACTAGCAAAAAGGTTGGTAATTTAAGAAACAAGAGCTTCACATTGTGATATTTGTGTTCAATAAAGGTTTTTATTATTTTGTAAAAAAAAAAGCTAAGGCTAGTTCCGCCCTCTTTCGCTGCTGCTTCATTGGGGGCCCTCAGTGAGATGCTCTGGCAGCCTAGTGCTTAAGAATTGGGCTGCTAACTTCAAAATCAGCACTTGGGATATCCCAGTTGTTGGGCAAAAGAAAGGGGGTTTTGTACTTCCATAAAGATTTAAAGCTCTAAAAAATAAAATAAAGTTTTAAAGCTTCGAAAAAAAAAAAACCAAAAAAACAAAAACAAAAAAAGTTGGTAGTTTGAATCTGCTCAGAAGCATCTCGCAACTCAAAAGACAGATCTGACAATCTGCTCCCAAAAGATCACAGCATTGAAACCCCAATAGAGCAGTTCTAGTCTACACACGAGTTTAAATTAACTCATGGAAATTAACAACCTTTTAATATTGGTATTTTTAGCTGCTTTCATATGTTGTTGTTAAGTGCTGTCAAATTGGTTTCAACTCACAGCAACCATGTATAGGGTTTCCGAAGAAAGACCTGTGAGTTTGAACCAGAAACATTGTGGTACAAACTGATTCTGCACTCTAGTGTTTATTCTACAGTGCCACTCCAGGCTTGAATATATTTATTGTTTGTCTCCTTGCTAAAATGTCACCTACTAACAAACAGATTTTTGTTGTTCTTATTGCTGTTCTTCTTGTTTCCTTTTCTTTTGGTCAGTTTTGTTTTCAACACTGAGACCATTAAGTAGAAGTGTTATCGTTTTTGACTGAAAATTGAAATGTTAGTGGTTCAAATCCATTCAGAGGTACCTCTGAAGAAAGATCTGGAAATCTACTTTGAAATATCAACCATTGAAAACTCAGTGGAGCACATTCCTTCGCCAACTTTCACAGGGTCTTCATGATTGGGAGTTGACTAACTACAACTGGTAGAAAATGTCTTGGCACATACAAAATCAGAGCCTTTACCTTCAGGCTGATACTGACTCGTGGTGACCCAGTGTGTTAGCGTGGAATGGCTCCGTAGTGTTTCTTGGCTATAATCTTCACAAAATAAAATGGCCAAGGCTTTCTTCCATGCTATTGCTAGGTGGGTTCTAGCATCAACTTTATGTTAGTTGCTGAGTACAAACTTATCACTTAATAAATATTTGTCAAATCAAAGAATTGATATAATAATGACAGAATTTCCTTTCGCCTGGGAGAATAGTTTGCAGTTTCATTTTCCATACTTTCAAACACGGGTCAGTTAAGTATTTTCCTATCACTTCATGACAAAAGTAGATGCTATGGACAAGTTTTTTTGTGGTCAGGGGTGCATCTTCTAGAGCCATGCTGCTTCTTAGCTCCATGTATGTGTGTTGTTGTTAGTTGTTATGTGTCCGCAAATCCTTTCGGACTCATAGCAGCCCTATTTAGTTTTCCAAAGTGCAATTTGTGGGTTTGAACCACCAGACTTGTGGTTAGCAGTTCAGTGCTGATCCTACAGTAGCACACGGAGGCATGAGTTAGTGTCTTATGAAGTCATTGAATATTTTCATGTTTCCTTTTCTTTAACTGGCACCACACCTCACATTCTAAACCAGTTAATAAATATAATGTAGTTAAATAGCATAAGTAAATTCTTTACTCGCATTATTGTTAAGTGCTGTTGAATTGTTCCAACTCATAACACCCCTATGTACAAACAAAACACTATTTGGTCCTGTGGGATCCTCAGAGTTGTTCCTATGTCTGATGCATTGTTTCAGTCACTGTGCCAATACATCTTGAGGGTCTTCCTCTTTTTTATTGATGGTCTCTTTTAACTGCTTCCTGATAACATATTCAAAGATTACGACAAAAAGTCCTCACTTTTAAGGAACATTTTGGGTGTACTTCCAACACAGATTTTTTATTGCTGTTGTTCTTCTGGTAGTTCATAGTGCAATTAATATTCTTAAACAGCACCATAATTAAGTCATCAATTCTTTTTTGATCTTCGTTATTTATTGGCCAGCTTTCACATTCACGTGAGGCAATTGAAAATACCATGGATTGGGTCAGATGCACTTAGTGATTAAATTGACATCTTTACTTTTTAATAGTTTAAATAAATATTCTGTAGCAAATTTGGCCAATGCAATAAGTCATTTGAGTTTTGACTGCTGTTTCCATAAACATTGATTGTGGATCCAAGTAAAATTAAACTCTTAACAACTGCAATCATTTCTATATTTATCATGGTGTTGGTATTGTCCAGTTGTGAGGATGTCTCTTTTGTTACGTTGACGTGTACTTCACATTGAGAACAGTAATCTTTGATCTTTACCAATAAGTACTTCTAGTTTTCTTTCAATTCTTATACCATGTTCTTCTTCATATAGTCTCACTTCTCAAACTATGTGTTCACCATACAGATCAAATAAATCTTACTCGTAAGTTGTTGTTAGTGCAAGAGATAACTTATGTTTCTTTAATGGACCATGGGAAGTAAAAATACTCTTAGACTATGTATGCACTGAATTTATTATTATTATTATTATGTTAATTTAAGATTATTGCATGGCAGTCAAATTAAGATTTTACTGTAAAAATTTATTTATACATATGTGGCATCATAGGCACTGGACTCTAAACACCAGTATAAATAACTTATAATTGGATTAACTGAAATAAAGACATTAAAATAGTTTTAAGATTTTTTAATATACATTTTGTCCCCAGAGAATATAAAATCCTTGTTGTTGTTAAGTGCCATCGAGTCAATCCGACCCATAGCTACCCTGTGTAGGGTTTCCAAAGAGCAGCTGGTGAGCTTGAACCACCAACCTTGCAGTTCAAATGGCTTTGCAGTCTGGTGTATTAACCCCACAGCACCACACCAGGAATCCTAGCTGTAGGATAAACCCTGGACTGCTAACCGCAAGGTCAGCTGTTCAAATTCACCAGCCACTCCTCAGAAACCCGATTCATGGTTGCTCTGAGTCAGAACCAACTTATCAGCAGTTAACAACATTAATAACTTAGCAAAGAGAATATTGATAGAGTTTATGGTTAGTTCTGAGTTTTTGAATTGTTAATTAAACTTGAAAATAGCAATGGTAATTTTTTTCTTATTGTTTAGGGTACAAACTACAGTAATGGCTATATTTAGTTGTGAGATTTTAGTCATGCTTTATAGATTTTATGGATGTGTGGCACATAATCTATTTGTTTAATGCATTCCATTCTGTGACTCATTGGAACACTGGGAAAGTGAGATACTTTGAGTTTGAAATTTCTACTTTTAAATTCTTAGAAAGCCAGCAGATCTAATAGGATATGACATATTTCTATCTATTCCATAGGAAGTCATATCCATAAATGTCTGCGTTGAACAAGACCTATGAAACAAGAGATAATGGAATATTTAGTTAAATATATTTACAAAATTAAAGTGAAATAACTCTCTTTATTGATCAAACTGAATTAGACCTTCAGGCAATATGTTTTGCTAAGTATTACTACAGAAACAACATAGTAGGCTATCAAGCCTAATAATATAATCTGTAAAGTCAGAGTGACCCAAAGTAAGTAAAAGCAAAACAAAACAAAATACTTACACTATATACCTGTTTTCCCTAACCTTATGGAAGATAGCGTAAATCTTAGCTTTTGACCATGCGGTTGCATTATGCCAAAGGTTTCAGGCTGGAAAATAAATATTGTGGGTGAAATACTAATTAAAACAGTACTCTATGAAAGGAAATTAGTACCTCACACTTAAATCATATGATTAATCTTAAAATCCATATTTTAAATTGAATGAATACAAAGGATAATATCATTTATGCAATGAACTGAACATCCCTGATCCTGTAGTGGTTAAAGTGCTTAGCTGTTAAACAAATGGTTCTAAGTTTGAACCCATTAGCGTCACTTAGATAAAAAAGATATGACAGTGTGTCCCATAAAGATTGGCCATCTTTGAAATCCTACAGGGGAGTTCTACTCTGTCCTACATGGTCATTATGTGTTTGAATCAAGTGGATGACAATAAGTTTGAATGCAATTAATGGTATGAAATAAAATGTGATATTGATAGATGTATTTGAATGCACTGTAATTGTGGTGCTGAACTATAAGTCTTGCTCTAAGACATGTTCTTGAAATCTATGAAAGGGGAAGAGGGATTTTTCTCATTTATTCTGTCCAGTGTCTAACCTTTGGCATACTGCAACCATGCACTAGATCAGTGTTTCTCAAAAAGTTTTAAACTTGTTTGTTTGTTTTTTAATCATCTCCCATGAAATTTTAAAAGCATAAACTCAATTTAGGACAAGCTATGAATAACATTGGTATGAATGGGTGTTCCAGAATACTTAATTGTGCTCATGAGGAACCTGTACATAGGTCAAGAGGCAGTTATTTGAACAGAACAAGGGAACACTGAATGGTTTAAAATAAAAAAAGGCTTGTGCCAGCATTATATTCTTTTACCATACTTACTTAATCTGCGTATTGAGCAAATAATCTGAGAAGCTGGGTTATATGAAAAAGAACATGACATAAGAGTTAGAAGAAATTTCATTAACAAC
>NW_006408523.1:26315901-26320656 GCF_000296735.1 Chrysochloris asiatica | reverse complement strand
AAAAACAAACAAATATGTGTTGGAGGAAGCACAGATAGACTATTCCTTAGAAGCCAGGATGGTGAGACTTTGTGTCTCCTACTTTAGATACGTTATCTGCAGGTATCCGTCCCTGAAGAAGGCTCAGAATTTGGTAAACTGGAGGGTCAGCCCAAAAGAGGAAGCTCCCCAATAAGATAGACTAACACCGTGGCAGCATCAAAGGGCTCAAACATAACAACGATTGTGAGGATGGTGCAGGACCAGACAGTGTTTCACTATGATGTGCATCTAGTCTCTATGAGTCAGAGCTGATATGACATCACCTAACAAGTGAAACTATATGAGTGGTTTCAGAATTAAAAGATAATGGGATTTATCCACTATCTTTGTTAAGTCTTTTCATTGATGTTTCTATATTGTATATATAGCTGTATTATATATATATAAAGAAAATACGTTTTAACCAGTGTTTACTCTCTACTCTCTTGTGGGTAATATTTCCTCATTGAGAATGCAGGCACTAGAGGAATAACATAGGGGAAAAAAAAATTGGTGGATGCCTCTGCACTTGTTTTGTAACTGGGGATAAATTAACTCACCAAAGTTATTGGAAGTTTAACAAGTTTCTCCTTACCATCCTTCGTTGAGGATTGAAAGATCAATTCATTTAAGTTTATTTGTACTTTCAGAAAATCTGATAAACTTAAAAACGCTTATATTTGTAGTTTATTCAATTTACTTTCATTTTTAATGTAGAGGCAAGGATCTCTGGTGATTTTATCTATTTTAACTAGATAGAAAACTCACAGGGTTTCTTCCTGCTGTGTTCTGTTTTTTTGGCCTCTGAATTAAAGTGATAGTGTAAATGGTGAAGAAAGACATTTTATAGAAATATTTTATCTAATTCTAATTGTATTTGAGAAGTGCTGGTCTAACTTTGCAGGATAAGCACAGAAATGCTAACCACACGGTTTTTGGTTCAAACTAACCAGCTCTACTTGGAAATCCTATACAGGGTCACAATGAGTGGCAACAGACTTGAAAGCACTTAACAACAACAACTAAAAAACTGTATTTGAAGCAGCTTAAGACAGATCACTGTAAATCTGTCTAACAGTATTAACTGGTGTTCTCTGTAGGCTCAGGGATGGTATCCTATCACAGACAGGATTGAACCTCATGATTGATAATGAAAGTCTCGACTTTCATTATTGAAAGATTCTCTGGGCAAATTATTGAATGATGCAGAAAGGATCAAAAGAAGATGGAAGGAATACACAGAGTCACTGTACCAAAAGGAAGTGGTTAATGTTCAACCATTTCAAGAGGTAGCATATGATCAAGAGCCAGTGATACGGAAGGAGGAAGTCCAAGGTGCAGTTGACAATGAGTACAACACCATTCCTCTTCAATTTGTCATTCCCAGAATAGTATACCATGTGGTTGTCAGATTCAAAACCACTATTTACGAACCAAACAATAAAGCCAATGAAAATGAAAGAGAAGAATTCTACCAACTTCTTCAATATGAAATTGATCACACATGCAATCAAGATGTATTCATCATTACTGGTGATTTGAATGCAAAAGTTGGGAGCAAAGAGGAAGGATCAGTAGTTGGAAAATATGACCTTGGTGATAGAAATGGTGCTACAGATCACATGATAGAATTCCACAAAATCAATGATTTGTTCATTTCAAACACCTACTTTAGACAGCATAAAAGACAATTATACACATGGACCTCACCAGATGGAATATACAGAAATCAAATTGACTATATCTGCGGAGAAAGATGATGGAGATGCTCCTTAACATCAGTTAAAACAAGGCCAGGGGCAGATTGTGAAACACACCACCAATTGTTCATATGCAAATTCAAACTGAAGCAGAAGAAAATGAAAACAAGTCCACGAGAGCCAAAATTTGACCTTCAACATATCCCACTTGAATTTAGAGACCATCTGAAGAACAGATTTGATACACTAAACACTAAAGACTGAAGACTAGAAGGGTTGTGGGATGATATCAAGAACATCATACAGGAAGAAAGCAAAAAGTCATTAAGAACACAAGAAAAAAAGAAAAGGTCAAAATGGATATCAGAAGAGACATGGAAACTTGCTCTCCAGCATAGAGATGCTAAAGCAAATGGAAGAAATAAGGAGGTCAAAGAGCTGTACAGAAAATTTCATAGGTCAGCTCGAGAAAATAAAGTCAAATACTACAACAGAATGTACACAGAGTTGGAGTTAGAAAACAAAAAAGGAAGAACATGCTGAGCATTTCTCAAGCTGGGAAAAATGAAGAAAAAATTCAAGTCTCAACTTTCATTATTGAAAGATTCTCTGGGCAAATTATTGAATGATGCAGAAAGGATCAAAAGAAGATGGAAGGATACATAGAGTCACTGTACCAAAAGGAAATGGTTAATGTTCAACCCTTGCAAGAGGTAACATATAATCAAGAACCAGTGATACTGAAGGAGGAAGTCCAAGTTGCATTGAAGGAATTGGCAAAGGACAAGGCACCAGAAATTGATGGACTACAAATTGAAATCTTACAAAAAGTGAGGTGGCACAGGAGGCACTCACTCATCTATGCCAAGAAACTCGGAAGATGACTATCTGGCCAACTGATTAGAAGAGATCCGTATTTGTGCCCATTCCAAAGAGAGGTGACCCAACAGAATGCGAAAATCATCGGATAATCTCATTGACATTCCATACGAATAAAGTTTTTGCTTAAGGTAATGCAGAAATGGCTACAAACATAAATTGACAGAGAACTTCCAGAGGTTCAAGCCAGATTCAGACCAGGATGTGAAAAAAGGGATATCATTGCTGATGTCCGATGAATCTTGGCTAAAAGCAGAGAATACCAAAAAATGTTTACCTGTGCTTTATTGACTATGCAAAGGCTTTTGACTCTATGAACTATGACAAGCTATGAACAACATTGTGAAGTATGAGTATTCCTGAACACTTATTTGTGTTCATGAGGAATCTGTACATGGACCAAGAGACAATTGTTGGAACAGAACATGGGAACATTGAATGGTTCAAAATTAAGAAGGTGTGTGACAGAGTTCTATTCTTTCACCATACTTATTCAATCTGTATGCTGAGCAAATAATCTGAAAGCTGGGTTATATGAAGAAAAATGTGACATCAGGATTGGAGGAAGACTCATTAATAACCTGTGATGTACCAATAATACAATATTGTTTTCTGAAAGTGAAGAGGACTTAAAATTTACTGATGAAGATCAAAGAGCACAGCTTTCTGTATGGCTTGCATCTGAATGTCAAGAAAACAAAAATGTTAACCACTTGACCAATAAACAACATTGTTATCAATGGAGAAAAGATTGAAGTTGTCAAGGACTTTATTCTTCTTGGATCAACAATCAACACTCATGGAAGCAGCAGTCAAGAAATCAAATGACATATTGCATTAGGCAAATCTGCTGCACAAGATCTTTTTTAAGTGTTGAAGAACAAAGATGTCAGCTTGAGGACTAAGGTGCACCTGACCCAAGCCATGGTATTTTCAATAACCTCACATGCATGCAAAAGCTGGACAGTGAATAAGGAAGACTGCAGAAAAATTGATATTTTGAATTATGATGTTAGAGGAGAATATTGAAAGGGCCGTGGGCTGCATAAAGAATAAACAGATCTGTGTTGGAAGACGTGCAACCAGAGTGCTCCTTGGAGGCCAGGATGGCCAAACTTCATCTCTCATACTTTGGACATGTTGTCAGGAGTGACCTGTCGCTGGAGAAGGATATCATGTTTGGTAAGGTGGAGGTTCAGAGAAAAAGAGGAAGACCCTGACGGAGATGGATTGGCAAAGTGGCAGCATCAATGGGCTCAATCGTGACAACAATTGTAAGGTTGGCCCAGGACCGGGTAGTGTTTTGTTCTGTTGTGCATAGGGTCATTATGTGTCAGTACCTACTGGGTGGCACCTAACAACAACAAGATAGATCACCAAATTTGCATATCAAAAGCGACGTTTCCTTTAGATAATTGTATTGAGTGCTGTGGCAGGCAATGTCTACTTCTTGCAATGTCCTGTTTTTCAAAGTATCCATGTGCTAATTCATTGTTGTTGCTGTTCTTGTTAAGTGCTGTGGAGTTGGTTCTGACTCACAGAGATTCTAGAATTTTCAAGGAGCATCTGGTGGATTTGAATCACCAAATTTGTGATTAGCTATCCAGTCCTTATCCTATGGTGCCATATTTGCTGTTGTTGTTGTTAAGTGCCATCGAAACTATTTCAACCATTGCGACCCTGTATAGGGTTTCCAAGGAGCAGCTGGTGAGCTTAAACCACTGTGCTTGCAGCTCAAAAGGCTTTGCAGTCTGGCACATTAATCCACAGTGCCACACGGACTTAGTTATTACTTATCTTATGTGGCTAAATGCTTATCTTTTGTGGCTAAAGGGACTTTGAGGATGGTAAATAAGTATGAAATATGTGATGGGTAGATTCTCCTGTGAATTATAGATAGGCCCAACCATAAAAAAAAGTAACAGTGGAGAACCTCTCCCAGATGGGAACAGGTGAGAGAGATACTCATATAACTGCTGTTGTTGTTAGCTGCCATTGAGTCGGTACCGACCCATAGCAACCTTATGCACAGCAGAATGAAACACTGCCCGATTCTGGGCCAACTTCAATATTGTTGCCACACTTGAGTCCATCGATGCTGCCATTTGGCCAATCCATCTCGTTGGGAGGTCTTCCTCTTTTCCTCTGACCCTCC
>NW_006408523.1:26305146-26314381 GCF_000296735.1 Chrysochloris asiatica | reverse complement strand
TTTTTTTTTGTAATAGTTGGCTTTATCTTCTCGAGCTGATCTTTGAAATGTTCTGTTCTGCTTTTTTACCTCCTCATTTCTTCCATTTGCTTTAGCCATTTCAAACCTATAAAACACAGTTCTGCTTGTACACACATAGGAATGCATGAGTTGCTGTTGGATCAACAGCTACTGGTAGACACTGTTTCTCATTCCTTCCAAAATCCTCAGAGTACTCAGAGCAAACAATGCTTTATGCCATGTAAAGCTTTCATAAAGCCATCCTGATTTTTTTCAACATGGCAGATGATTGCTCTTCTAGATTTATGCATGGTATTTTAATTTATTTTATTATAATAACAATCTGCATTAATTCCACTATATTTTACCATAATCCTTACCTTTTATTCCTCTTTCCCCCATTTTACCTCCCACAGAACCATATGCTATACTTGCTGTTAAGTTACATGGATTCCATTCCGTCTCATGGTAATGCCATATAGATTTTATAAGACTAAATCTTTACGGCACAGAAAGCCTCATCATTATCCTGGGGAGCAGCTGGTAGGTTCAAACCACAGACCTTGTGGTTAGCAGTCCTGTCTTTATATTACAGAGCTACTGTTAAATATTGTTTATTTTATATAGGTACCAGTTTAGTATTTAAATAATACAAATGTGCATGCTAATGGTGACATTTTATAGGTCACTGGACACAATTCAGAAGGTCTGACAATATACTGGTTAAAGCACTCAGATGCTAGCTGAAAGGACAGCCGTAGAAACCCATCAGCTGTTTCACAGTAGGAACATGTAACAGTCTGCTTCCTTAAAGAGTTTTAGCTTTAGAAACCTCATGTGGCAATTCTATACTGTCATTTAGGGTCATTATGTATTGGAATTGACTTGACAGCAGTGAGTTTTGTTCTTTTTTGTTTTTTTGGACACAATTCTGCATTCATGATCTTGATATAGGAACAGGCCAGTACTCCACACAAGAAAGCCAGCTTCAGAACTTTGTTGACTGGAGCTGCAATTTAGATGAACCTGAATATTTTCCAGAAACCAGGATGGAAATAAAACATATTCCATTAACATGTATACTCTGAGTGTCTGCATGGTTGGCACTTTCTCAGAACAGGCCTCCCTATCATTGCATAGACTGAAGTGTCTATTTTCTAAGATAGAATTTTTATTTTCTTGAGGTAACACACTGTGAGAGTTCACTTTGGCAGTGACTAGTTCTAAGATAAAAATCTGCTCAAGCACTGCAATCTTATCTTTCAGTGTTTAGTTTTACCAAAATGATAGAACTTACATTTTCATTCCAATTTTGTAGAAACAAAAATCAATTTTGTGTAAGACTTTAGGGTGCTTGAGCCTCATACACACTTGACTATTGTTGTTGTTGTTAAGTGCTGTTGAATCAGTTTTGACTCATATCAACCCCTATATTGGATTACTGAGTAACAACTGATGGGTTTGAGCCACTGATCTTTTGGTTCAGCCTGATCTTGCATCCAATGTTTATGTAACAGCACCACACTAGGACTTCAGGTGATCTGAAGTGGAAGGGCAATGTGGAATTTGGAAAGGATCCTAGGGCATTAAAAAAATAACAAAATAATTGTAATCTATGGAAATATTAATGAACAATTAGAATCTTATCAATGAGACTACCATCTGAGGATGAGAAGATAAGAAAAAATATTTTAATATTATTTCATCTTTAAACCATATAAATTGGTAAGAACTCCAAATATTCAAAATAGACTAAGAATTTATTTATTTCCACTTTGATGGTTTTCTGGGCAGAGTTAAGAGCAAAATGGGTCTTCATACTGGAGAAAATGTCACACAATGAAATCTTCTTAGTAAAAAAGATAAGTAGAAATAAAAATATTGTACCTGATACCCTTTAAAATTGGAGTACAGTGTTTCCATTGAATAAACAATGACCTGCAAACCATAAGGTTGGTGGTTCAAGTCAACCAGTCACTCCACATGAAAATAATGCATATTTCTGCTCCCACTGAAAGATGTATAGCTGCAGATATGTTATACAAGTTGGTATGAATCAGAACCAACTTGACACCATTTAACAAAAAACAACAACAATAAAACCACCTCTTAAAATCTAAAACAAAACAGCAGCAAGAAACTATAAAATACTTATTTATCTATTTACTTTTTAACCTATCTTCCTAATATCAAGTTCATAGTAATCCACATGAATATATGTCATAGATACTGAAACATAATTTTTCTGAAAGAAATAATTCATGCTTTCTTTCTTATTTTACTAATTTTAACCTTACTTGTATCTATAAAAATGATTTCTATTTAGGAGCTCTGGTAGCGTAGTGGTTACGACTTGGGCTGTGAACCGCAAGGTCAGCAGTTCGAAACTACCAGCTGCTCCGCGGGAGAAAGATGAGGCTTTCTACTCCCGTAAAGATTTACATCCTCGGAAACCCTGTACAGGGTCGCTATGAGTCGGTTCCGACTCCACGGCACATAACAACAACAACAACAATCATACATAGTGGTGCTGTAGGATCAGCACTGAAGTGCAAACCACTAAGTCAGCAGTTCAAACTGCTAGATGCTTCTCAGAAGCCCTTTACAGTATCACTATGAGTCAGAATCGACTCGACACCACTTAACAAAAACAACAACAATCATACTTATTATATACTCTTACATGGAAACCTGGTGTGGGGCTGTAGGATAAGCAGTGGACTACTAATTGCACTCAAACCCACCAGACAATCCTCTGAAATCCTTGTACAAGGTCACTATGAGCTGATGGCACTTAACAACATAACAATCTTACCTTAGGAACACTGATGGCATAAATGCTGGACTACTAACAACTAGGTCAAAAGTTCAAACTCAACAGTCACTCATTGGAAGAGCAATGAGGCCTTCTGGTCCCATAAAGATTTACAGCCCCAGGAACCCCACAGCATCACTGTGAGTTGGAATTTTCTCAACGAAAGTGACTGAATGAGTTTTACATAAATTGGCACCAAACTAAAGTTGTTTTAGGTGTGTATTTATTTCAGCAGAACATTTTAAATTTCCAACACAGTTGTTGTTTATTAAATACTATTATAAACTCAAACCAAAATGCTTGTAGCTGGTGGTAGGATCCTATTGAATTATTTTTAAATGTCTTAGATGTATTTTATAAATTGTAAACAATTTGTTTTTTCTCCCCACATCAAAATTTTGTGTGTGTGCAATGCAACATAGGTATGTTAACCTTAAAGCACTTTCTTTTTTTCCCAAGCTAGTGCCACATAACTGGATATTGTTGTTGCTGTTGGTGCATTGAGGTACCATCAAGTTGGCTCTGACTCATAGGAACCTGATTCACAACAGAAAAAAATCTTGAATAGAAATACCTGTTATTATAAAGGGTATATGTTTTATATTTGTTGTTGCTGTACTTAAGAGTCATCAAGTTGGTTCTCATAGTGACCTTATATAGAGTTTACGAAGAGTGGATGGTAAATTTGAGCAACCAATATTGCGATTAACAGTCCACTGCTTATCCTACAGTGTCATACCAGGATTAAATGAAACTTCTGTGTAATTAAGATGAAATAATATTATGTTTAATAGGAAATAGCTCAACTAATAATTCAGAACCCATTAATGAGTGAGGCTGCTCAGTGGCTTTAAGCATAAAAAAGTTTGTACAAGCAGACATTGCAGTATATTATTAGATAAAATTAGTTAAAATACATTATCTTAGCAAAAGTTTTCACAGATGAAACTCTAATGAAAGTACTATAACATTGAATTTGTTTAAATCAACATGTATATGTTATTGCAATTTAATATATGATATGCTAATATCAGGAGTCCTGGTGTAGCACTGTGGGTTTATGCGTTAGACTGCAAAGTCATTGGAACTGCAAGTTGGTGGTTCAAGCTCACCAGCTGCTCCTTGGAAACTCTATACAAGGTTGCTATGGGTCAGAATTGACTCAACAGCACTTAACAGCAATGCTAATATCATACATATTTGAGGAAATAAATTAATATCTGATATTAGACTAAGTGATCATTTGGATTATATTATTTTATCACATAACACCATCAGATTATATTTGCATTGTAAAGCAATGGCAAATATAAGAAAAAGAATATTATAAATTCATGTGATTTGTTACAACCACTCATCTGTCAATTTGTCAAACTGTGATGGCTTGCCTGCTGCTGTAATGCTTGAAGCTATGTTACAAGTGTTTTGAATGCCGTAAGGGTCACCCATGGAGGACAGGTTTCAGCTTTGCTTCCAGACTAGTCACTGAACAACTTATTAATAGCAGTAAAACACTGTCAGATAACACCAGAATATTGAAACATGATTAATAGCACAAGAATATGGTCAGATATTCTGACAGAGGACATGGAGCAAGGCGTATCATTCCTGACATCAGATGGATCATGGCTGAAAGCAGAGAATACCAGAAAGATTTACTTGTGCTTTATTGACTACACAAAGGCTTCCTATTGTGTGGATTATGGCAAGCTATGGACAACAATATAGAAAATGAGTATTCTGAAACACTTAATTGTGCTTATGAGGAACCTATGCACTGACCAAAAGGCAGTTAGTCAAACAGAACAAGGAAACACTAAATGGTTTAATATTAGCAAAGGTGTGCACCAGGGCTGTTTGCTTTCACCAAATTTATTCAATCTGTATGCTGAGCAAATAATCTGAGAAGTGGATTATATAAAGAAAAACATGGCATCAGGATTGGAAGAAGACTTATTAGCAACCTGCAATATGCAGATGATACAACCTTCCTTGCTGAAAGTAAAGGGAACTTAAAATACTTACTCATGAAGCTCAAAGACCACAGTCTTTGGTATGGGTTTCACCTTAATGTAAAGAAAACAAAAATCTTCACTACTGGACCAATAAATAACATCCTATACAAATGTAGAAATGATTGAAGTTGTCAAAAACTTCATTTTACTCAGGTCAACCATCAACAGTCATAGAAGCAGCATTCAAGAAGTCAAATGATGTACTGCACTAGGCAAATCTTCTGCACAAGACCTCTTTACAGAGTTCAAGAGCAAAGATGTCAGTGTGAGGAATAAGGTGTGCCTGACACAACTTAGGGTATTTTCAATAACCTCATATGCATGTGAAAGTTGGACAGTGAATAAAGAAAACTGTAGAAGAATTGATCCATTTGAGTTATGGTGTTGGAGCAGAATACTGAAAGTGCCATGGACTGCTCAAAGTACAAATCAATTGTTGTTTGAAAAAGTACAGCCAGAATGTTCCTTAGCATCTAGGATGGCCAGACTTCGTCTATAATACTTTGGACATATTATCAGGAGGGACTACCCCTGAAGAAAGAGATCATGTTTGGTAAAGTGAAGGGTCAGAGAAAAAGAAGACCACAAACAAAATGGATTGACACAGTGGCAGCAGCAATGGGTTCCAATGTAGCAACAATTGTGAGGTTGGTACAGGACTAGGAAGTGTTTCATTCTGTTGTTTATTGGAACCCTGTGAGTTGGAACCAACTTCATGGTATGTAACATCAACAACATTGTCAGATATAATAATGGAATATTAGTCCCTCAGGTTGGAAGTCACTCAGAATATGACTGGGGAGGGTTGCCTCCTCAAAGTGGAGTTGACCATGATGACAAGAATGGAGTAAAAGCTTTCAGAACCTTAATTTGTTGATGGGGCACAACCCAAAATGAGGAGAAACAGTTATAATTGTCCATTAATAATTGGAAAATTGAATGTATGCAGTATGAATCTAGGGGAAAAATGGAAGTTGTCAAAAATGAAATGGAATGCAGAAGCATCAATATTCTAAACACTAGTGAGCAGAAATGGAATGGTATTTGCAATTTTGAATATCATAACTACATGATTTACTATGACAAACTGAAGATAAATGGCTTCACATTCACCATACAAAAGAACATTTCAAGATCTAACTTTTTTTAAAATGTTTTATTGTATATTATATGATAATTTACATGGGAGAACTTTAGTTTTACATTCATTCCATTGTATATTATCTCACTGCCATGGTTCCAATCCCCTCCATGCGTCCTCAACCACCCAAAGGGTGCCCCCAACACTTCCCCCTCCTCCCCTCAGTTTTCAGCCCACAGTCCCTTTCCTTCTTGGTCTAAAGTCCCCAGTGGCTTCATCACTCCATGTCATCATCTCTGTCTCCATCTCAAGCATCTCTGTTTCTCTGGGTATGGTCTCGCTCTCGGCTCTTCAAGATCTAACTTTAAGTATAATGCTATCTGTGATAGGATGATATCTATATGCCTACACAGAACACCAATTAATACTACTATTATTCAAATTATGCACCAATCTCTAAAGCCACAGATTATGAAATTGAAAATTTATACCAACTTCTTCAGCATTAAATTGGTCAAACATGCAATCAAGATGTCTTGGTAATTACTGATGATTTGAAAGCAAAAGTTGAAAACAAAGAGAAGTATCAGTAATTGGAAAATATGGCTTGCAGATAGATAGAAATGATGCTGGAGATCGCATGATAGAATTTGACAAGAGAAATGACTTCCTCATTTTAAATACCTTTTTAAACAACATAGAAGATGATTTTACACATGTACCTAACAAGATGCAATGCACAGAAATTAAATTGACTACATCTATGAAAGACACTATGGAAAAGCTCCATATCATTAGCCAAAATTAGGCCAAGGGCAGACTGTAGAATAGACCATCAATTGTTCATATACAAGTTAAGGCTGAAATGGAAGAAAATTAAAATAAGTCCATGAGAGCTAGAATGTGGCCTTGAACATATCCCACCTGATTCTAGAGATCCTTTCAAGAACAGATTGATGCATTAGGTACCAATGACTAAAAACAAAGAATAATTGTGGGATGACATCAAGAGCATCATACATGAAGAAAGTAAATGTTTATTAAGAAGACAAAAGAGAAATAAAAGACCAAATTAGATGTCAGAAGAGACTCTAAAACTTGCTCTCCAGCGCGACATTCTAAAACAAATGGAAGAAATGAGGAAATCAAAGAGTTGAGCAGAAAATTTCAAAGGATATCTCAATAAGACAAAGTAAATATCATAATGAAATGTGCAAACATCTCTAGTTTGAAAACCAAAATGAAAGAACATGCTCAGTATTTCTCAAGCTGAAAAAACAGAGGTAAAAAAATCAAGCCTCAACTTGCAATACTGAAGGATTCTATGGTCAAAAATTGAATGATGCAGAAAACATCTAACAAAGATAGAAGGAATACACAGTCATTGTAACAAAAAGAAATGGTTGAGTTCAACCATCTAAAGAGGCAGCATACCAACAAGAGCCAAAAGGTACTGAAGGAAGAAGTTGAAAGTGCACGGGAGACATTGGTAAAGAATAAGGCACCAGGAACTGATGGAATGCAAACTGAAATCTTTCAACAAACTGATGCAGCACTGGAGTCACTTTATGTCAAGAAATTTGGAAGATGGCTACCTGTCCATTCCAAATGCAGGTGACCCAACAGAATGTGGAAATCATCAGACAGTGTCATTAATATCACATTTAAGTAAAATTTTGCAAAAGATCATTTAAGAATTACTGCTACAGTGCATCACAGGGATACACCAGTGGTTGAAACTGTATTCAAAGACATAGAAGAAAGGATATCATTGCTAATGTCAGATGGTTCTTGGCAGAAAATAACATAAAAATGTTTACCTGTGCTTTACTGCATATCCAAATGCTTTTGCCAGTGTAGTTCATGATAAACTATATTCAATTTGCAGAAAATGAGTATTCTGGAACACTTAATTGTGCTCATGGGGACCTGTATATAGACCTGTATATAGACCAACAAGGGGAACAGTCTAAAATCAGGATCATTGTATGCCGGGGATGTATTCTTTCACCATAATTATTCAATTTGTATGCTGAGCAAATAATCCAAGAAATTTGATTATAGGAAGAAGAAACTGGCATCAGGATTGGAGGAAGAATTATTAACAAACTGTGGTATGCAAATGATAAAACCTTGCTTGCTCAGAGCTAAAGGGACTTAGCAGCACACTTACTAATTAAGAGCAAAGACCACAGCCTTTGGTACAGGTTACATGTTAATGTAAAGAAACAAAAAACAAAAACTTCATCACTGAAGCCATCAATATGATCATGATACATGGAGAGATGTTTGAAATTATCAAAGACTTCACTTTGTTTGTATCCGCCATCAACACTCATGGAGGCAGAAGTCAAGAAATGAAATGACATGTTGCATTAGGCAAATCTGCTGCACGAGATTTCTTTACAGTATTCAAGAGCAAAGCTGTCAATTTGAGGAATAAGGTGGACCTGACCCAAACCACTGTATTTCAATAGCATCTTCAATTTCAATCACTCTGCTTTCCCCTGGGCATGAGAGAGCAATAGTTGCAACTTAGAGGGCTACTCGTGACCTTATAAGATCCCAGTTGCTAATCACCAAAGTAGGATGTAGAGCATTGTCCTTGTGGACTATGTTGTGTCAATTAACACTGGTGTCCACTGAGACTAAGGTCCTGAGCTTCTAGACCCAGAAACTCCTTCACTGTCGATGCTCGGTAATATCTAAAAAATTTTCATAACTTTTTCACTGGTATATTCCACCACATTCATGAATATGTTTGGAACAAAAATACATATCCATGTACAAATACCCTCTGTCAAAACTTTACATATCTGTAGGTATACTCCCATTCTTCCTACCACACACCTTCAGATACGTATCTATCCATGGATCTACGATAGGTCACAACTATTGCAAGGTTGTATATATAGAAGCATTTACCTCTGTTGACTTTAACTCTTAACTGCTCCTCATTTCTACCCATACCTCCATCATTCCCTACCAATCTCTTTGTTATTATTGTACATTGCCTTCCAATTCCCCCCAATTAGCATATGGAACAGAATCCAAAATCATAGAAAAGACCAGGGTTATTGGTCAGATAGAGACCGGTGAAACTCTGAGACTATGGTTTGTGGTCACTTTTCAGCTTTGCTCAGTTTTCAGCCAAACAATAGATAGGTGTACAGAGGGCACAACAGTACAAATGAGGTATGCACAGCACAGTATGATAATCATTCATTATTAAAAGGTTAGCATTTACCCAAGGACAAAGTCCAAAAAAGTTGAAGAAGGAGGAATTAAAACAAGAAATTCAGGAAGGAAGTGGGATAAGTGATA
>NW_006408523.1:26302335-26304611 GCF_000296735.1 Chrysochloris asiatica | reverse complement strand
CTACGGCTAGCCACAAAGTTGGTGATTCAAACCCACTGGTCACTCCTTGGAAACCCTATACAGGGCCACTATGAGTCAAAACTGACTAAATGGCATGTAACAGCAATAGATGTATGTGTGTACATACATATATGTGTTGTTAAGTACTATTGAGTCAATTTTGCCTCATAGTGACCCTCTATGTGACAGCAACAATGAACTCAAATATAGCAACTATCATGAAGATGGAAGTGGACCAGTTAGTATTATTCTGTTAGGGTCACTATGAGTCAGAACTTCATGGCTCATAACAAGTTTCTGTAAAATTTAAGATATTTTTTTTCTTATTTTCTGATATTTTCCCTGTCATTAGAGACATGTTGATTTAATAACAGAGATGATAAACAAATGACTTCAGAATTTCTATATAGGAAAAGATTGGAGGAGAAATCTGTTTAGACTGGAGTATAGAGTTTGGATAGGAGACTTGTCATGAAATTTATTTTTATAGCACGGATTCCTTACCTATGGATAGCTATTTGTTTGATTATTACAGTTAGCATGTTTATTTTGATGATTAGGAGTAATTTTCATAGCTGAAAGTTTAGGCTAGGCCACCTCTTTCTGCCACCTTTCTTAATTGCATATACCTCTTAAGCACTGAGTCATCTTTTAAGTAACTGGAGGTATTGTTTTTTTAACCTTTATTTAGTATTTCTGTATACCAGAACTTTTCAGCATAATTATTTATACAACAAATATGTAATGAGTACCTGCTAGATGTCAGGTACTAACACACAGATAAATAGGCTAAAAACTCTTGCCTCCTGGTGCTCCACTTTAGGAAATTTAAATGATTTTTTCATAGGTACATAATTGCCATCGTGTTTCTTTATCCAGAAGTAAAAATGGAGATACGCAGATACAGCATCTCCCTTGAGTTCACAAAATGCACTTACTGTCAAGATTTCGATGAATTTGACTTATTCTCTATAAATCGTTGTTGTTGGTTACACCTCATAACAACCATGTATAGGGTTTTTGGGGAGCAGCTGGTGAGTTTGATCCACTGACCTTGTAGTTCAGATATTAGTGCTTCTCCTACAACCCCACATCAGGACTCTGTTCTCTATTAAAGGTCTCTAAATATAGTAGACTGCTACAAGAGTGCAAGGATGCTACAACAGTATTTCAAGAGCAACATCGTGTCGTAGGAATGCATTAAGAAAGTATACGAGAAACAACAAATGCTACTTTCAGGGTATATAGAATCCTGATAGCAAAAAATGTAGGTGGTAGATGCTACTTTCATGGGAAATAATGAGTATAAATAATTACAAGTGTGGCAATGGAAAGTGTTTTTAAGTAGTGCAAAAGCAGAAAGGTCCAAAATGTTCAAAGTGCCAATATAGAGATTTTTTTGGATTAAAATTTCAAACCATGTTGCATTAAATGGAAATAAAGAAATATACATTGGGGAAAATGTTGTTAGGTGTCATGAATGTTGTTAGGTGTTACATGACAGAGTACTCACTGATCCATGTTTCCTAAACTGAAAATTTTACTAAAACTGATTACCAGCTCTAGTCTTCTATGGAGCTGTTGGTTAAAATAACTGACCTTCTGTTTAGTAGCTGAGTACTTAAACAGGGTACCATGACAATGCCTTTGGGCTACAATGCAACAGTGTAAAGGGTATTAGAAAGCATCAGCTAATAGGAATATGTTTAAGATGTAATATAATATTAGAGAGAATATTTACTTTGCTAAATGTTCATTTTTTAAGTAAAAATGTTGTGTTGATTATTTGATTCCAACACCTAACCACCCTATAAAACAGAGTAGAACTCCTAGTTTTTTAAAAAATCAACTAAAATAAAATGTACGTTATTTTATTCATTCATTTTTTCATACATTCATATAAATTGAAAAAGTCTTGCAAAGTGGTTGCTGATGTTATTAAGTGTTGTTGAGTCAGTTCTAACGCATAGTGACCCAATCTATGGTTTCTGAGGAGCTTTGATAAATGATTAGTAGTCCAGTGCTTATCCTACAGCACCACATCAGGAATCTGGCAAGCTAGTAGATTTTCAGAATTCAAAGATGTCCCAAATTCACAACTGTCTTAAAAATATGGCAGTTTCATGTCTGTCGTGCTGTGGTGGTTTGTGTTGCTGTGATTCTGAGGGCTATGCCACTGGTGTTTTAAATAACCAGCAGGGTCACCCATGGTGGACAGGTTTCATATGAGCTACAAAACAAAGACAGACTAGGAAGAAAGAGTGACAAACTACTTC
>NW_006408523.1:26284359-26299426 GCF_000296735.1 Chrysochloris asiatica | reverse complement strand
CAACAATGTTTGAGAACCACATAAACTAATTATAATACAGTATGAGATTGATATCAAGGACTAAGAAATGAGAACCAAAGGAAGAGGAGATTCTGAAAAGTTAGGCAGAATTCCATAGAGAGATTTATTAAATTTCTACCACACAGGATCTCTGGAGCAAGAAACCTGAAATGTGAAATTATAGCAAGCATTCAGGGAATGTCCCATCTTCTGATTTCAATCTTGAAAAACTGGTTTATAAAGGGAAATAACTTAATGCTAGAAAACAATAATAATAATATGCTAATAATGACACTAAAAATAGTGAGGATAGCACAAAATCAGGCGATGTTTCTGTCTACTGTGCATAACGTCTTCAGGAGATGAAACTAACTTCACAACAACTAACAAACATAACATCACCATAATGCCAAGTTACTTTGGTTTAAGTAAGATTGAAGTGAAAAGGTTTTAAATTTGTAATCCATGAATCCAAGTCAATTATGGAATCAATTAGACTTTAGAAACTAGACTTCAATCTTTTGGACATAGTCTAGGAAAAATGCAAGAACTTTGGGCATTGACTTCTAATTCACTCATGGTTGTTTTGTAAATGCTATCAGATCACAAGTTTTACAGGAATAGTTGTGTAGGGATAGAGTTGAAATGCTCCAAAAAGACTACCATGATGTCACCTCAAACCATAGCCCTATCCCTTCCCTCCACTCCCACTATCTCATGCTTCAGTTACACATATGCTAGGAGGGAGCAGACAGCCTTCTCCTCCACTGTGTGTATTGAAATTGCTTTTTCTCATGCTTCAGTAATGCATCTGATAGGAACTAGCCATCTGTTCAGGTCCATGTGTATAGTAATCTTTTATGTTGTTTAAACAATGTATTGAACCGACTCGACGGCACTTAACAACAACAACAAAACAATGTATTTGCAATGAAGAAGTCATTGGTCTTACAAAATTCTATCATGCAATCTACAGCATCGTTTATATCACCAAGGCCATATTTTCCAACTACTAATCCTTCCTCTTTATTTCCAACCTTTGCATTCCAAGTGCCAGTGATTATCAATAGATCTCAATTGCATGTTTGATCAATTTCAGACTGAAGAAGTTGACAAACTCTTCTTCGTATATCCAGCGTTTTAGTTTTGCTCAGCATACAAATTGTATGGTAAAAGAATACAGCCCTGGCACACACCTTTCTTGATTTTAAACCATCAAGTACTCCTTTGTTCAGCTTGAATGATTGCCTCCTGGTCTATGTACAGATTCATGAGCACAATTAAGTTTCTGTCATGCCCATTCTCCACAATGTTATCCATAGTTTGTCGTTATCCACACAGCTTGTCAGATCTTCCAAATTTTTTGGTACAGTTGAATGTGGGTCTCCAGTGCTGCATCAGTCAACTAATACCAATATTAGTTAGCTTAACATCATATTTCTCATTAATTTATTACTATGTTTTGTAAAGAGAGGTGTCCTTCAGACAAAATGGTAATATAATCATATTTCTATTTGTCAGCAATATTTTGCTATATGTAAAACATTAATGAAACATCCGAGATATTCTTACAAAAGCAAATTAAAAAAATTCTTCACTCTTGATTTTCTATTCAAAAATCTTAAATTAAGAAAAGAGATAAGATGTTATAATGAAATTTTCTTCTAATCTAGATAATAAGTGTTGCTCTGGGCAGCTGATTTCTATGAATTATATAGCAGTACAGTTCTCCTACCTTATTTATAACAACTTCAAGTCCCTATAGTTAATATCCGTACATATTTCATTGTTTTCCAGTAGCCAGGAAGCTCAAATCAGTTACTCCATATTCTAGAGATTCACTTCATATATCTGTCTTATTTTTACAAAACACTAAAAGTTTACATCAATAAATCCCTATACATTTTATCCAACTTTTCAAAGTTATAAGCCTCAGCAGCACAGATACCTTACAACTGTAATAATATAACTGTTTATTGTTATTCCCTTGAAAGATAATGTAATTATTCTGTGACAGAAATTGGGACTGGCTTTGGAACATGCAAGATGTATCCTAGAACTTAGGAAATTAGCCCAGATACTGTAGGGAACTGATAGTTTCACAAACTTAGCAGAAAGTACTCCAAGGTCTTTCCAGACCCTGATTACTCTATAAATACTGGCGCCCTGAGAAATGACATGATGAAATTAATGGTTTTAATTTAGAAACACTAGTCCAAACTCAGCAGAGAACAACTTGAACTGACCACAGTACTGGTTAGGTGATGGGCAGTAGGAGGGTAAAATCGTATCCAATTTTAGTGAAGGGGATACTTGAGGATAGGTGTCTACTAGAGACATCTATTGTTTTTTTAAGAAAGCAAAATTAAAAACCCAAATCTGTTGCTGCTTTTGAGTCAATTCTGAGTCATAGATTGTTGTTGTTGTTAAGTGCCGTCGAGTCGATTCTGACTCATAGCGACCCTGTATATCACTTCTCAGCCTTTTGGCTAAGATCAAGTGTGGAGTCATAGATAGGGTTTCCTATCTATGATTGATAAGATTGCCACATTTTTCTCTTGTGGAGTGACTGGCGTGTTTAAACCACTGACCTTTTATTTAACGCTGACACTAGGACCCCTTATGTTCTCATATATACATTCTCATATTTCTAGACTAGAGTCCTAGTGTGGTGCTTTAGGGTAAACAGTGAACTGCTAACTGAAAGGTTAGCAGTTCAGACCCACCAGATGTTCTTAGGAAATCCTAAACAGGATCACTATGAGTTGAAACAGACTGAAGACACTTAACAACAACAACAAAAGGAACAGACTGATTCTTCTACAACAATTCTAACAAGTAAACAATGGAGCACATGTTAAGCCTATTTAATTGATCGAAACAATCAACTTGAACTTAACTGTATGCAAAATCCAACAAAAATTAGGTAACCAGCAACACAATGAAATAAACAAGAAATGTGGCCTTTGAGTTTAATTAGTGTTTCTTGTTTTGTTTTCATAGCAAGTTTCGTTGTTGTAAGTTCTGTCGAGTCGATTCTGATCCATAGAGACCTTGTATAGGGTTTCCAAGGAGCAACTGGTGAGCCTGAACTGCAGGCCTTGCAGTTCGAACCAACTTTGCAGTCTGGCACATTAACCCACAGCACTACACCAGGACTCCAAGTTTTCTGCAGAGCCTGCTAATTTATCAAGACAGAGTGTCAATCTTAGATATAAAATGGAGCACTCAATATGAAATCATAGTCTGTAACAAACCATCAGAGTATCAACCACGGAGATTTTGAACATGTACAGTTCATCAAGCATTATTCACAGTAAGATTTGCTTCAAAAAAATCTATTTGATATTGATGCATTTATGACCCTGTCAGCATTGCCACAGGTGCTGCAGCCACAAGCTGCAATCATTATGGGATAGATATGTGAATCTTGGAAATCTAGTGGAATGATAATCAGACAGAACCTGACAGGAATTCTGAGTAACTATTCATAACATAGTAAAAAAATGAACTTTATAGACATTATATAATTTGACCATATTAATTTTAATAAGGTGTATAGTAAATCTGACAATTTGTTATAACTTTATAGACAACTGAAGGAAATATATTGCACTCATCATTCAGTCATAACCATTATTCTATATTTGGCACATCTGTATGGTGATTCTTGCTTGCTCTTTGTTAAAACTGTGAGCTTGCTTAGGTAACATTTTGTATATACATTATATTGAGATCTAATATATTTTTCTTAGGACCTTTAGCAAGTACAGGACTGGACTGTAAAATTAGAATCAAAGCAGATATATAGCCTACTGTCAAATTGTATTAATGATTTCAAGGGTACAAGAAGTCAGGAGACAACAGGGACGTGGGGAGAGCTGCTTCTGTTCCAGTTCTTACTTCATACATTTGACGTCATGTCTGATCAGAGATTGACCAGCCACATTGTACTGTGAAACACATTTAGGACCAGATCATGCAAGGAATTGCATGACATTTTCCCGGGAGTTATTAGTCATAAACCCTCAGTCCTAGATTTACTTAACATAAGGAATGCTAAATCCAGAGACATCTTGCTAGCATTGTTCTATATCATATATGTACACTTTTAGCAATATCACATAGAAACATCAGTTACTTGCATACCTACAAAACTTAGGTCTGGCTATCTAACTTCTCACCTATAAAGTGCTCTTGGAGTATTTGGTAGAGCAGTGGATCAAGGACTGACTGCTTTAACATCTCCTTTCCCATTCCTCCTTTTGGTCAATATCTACTATCCACATATTTCCAAGGTTTTATTTCTTTATTTTTACAATAATATTTTCTGCAATACACTACGCAAAATAAACAGCAACATGAAACCTCATGGCTCACCAGAAGTCATTTAATGAGGAATAGGAAAGGCAAGTAAAATCACAATCATATCCATTCATGTTGTTGTTTTTAAATGCCATTGAATCAGTTCTGACTCATAGTGACCCGATATATGGTTTCTGAGGAACAGCTGGTGAGTTTGAAATGCCAGCCTTGGGGTTAGCAGTCCTGTGCTTATCCTACAGCCCTACCTCCATAGGTCTTTTGAAGAATTTTTGCCATCTTTTATTTATTTTCCCTGTTAACCAAAGTTATTTTTGTACTTTGTTATATATGATTATAGAAAATTCAGTGTGAAATTTTCCTAAACTTATTTTCCTTTCCTTCCAGTTGATTTCCATAAGTATTAACTCAAACATGGCTTCATATCAATGTCCACATATTTTTTTTAGTCTAGGAATCATTACACATCCCTGGTAGCTAACCGCAAGGTCACCTCATCAAAACTGAGCTGCTAACTGCAAGGTCACCTAGTCACATCTACTGGTTGCTCCCTGATGAAGAGGAGGCTTTCTGCTCCCATAAAGATTTATAGCCTCTGATACCCTGTATAGTGTCACTATGAATCAGAACTGACTTGGTGGGATAGTTTTTTAATAGCTTTTTTTTTTTGTTTCATCCCATCAATGAACTTGTGATCTTTTGTTGTATCATATACCTTTATCAAAAATATTAAATTTATATTTGACATAACATAAATTGGTTAAAATTATTGTTTCATTCTCCACTTTTTTTTTAAGAGAAGTAAACATTTCCTAGGCACTGCAAATTTCAAATGGCCAGAACTATGACTAAATGCCATTGCTTAGTTATTGCTGTATTCTGAACAGTTTTTGAACATAGTATATTAAAATTAGAATATACAGGGGTGGCGTAGTGGATTATTTATCTCTTCCACCCATAGTAGTCTTTGTAAACAAACTCCCACCAAATAACTTTATCCTGATGTTCTTATTATGTGTCATTAAGTCAGTTCCAACCCATAGCAAGCTTGTATAGGGTTTCTGAGGAGCGACTGGTGAACTGGTGTGGCGCTGTGGGTTAATGCGCCTCACTTATCCTGATGCTGTTGTTGTTGAGTGCCATCGAGTCGGGTCCGACCCATAGCGACCCTGTACAGGGTTTCCGAGGGTGTAAATCTTTACGGGAGTAGAAAGCCTCATCTTTCTCCTGCGGAGCGGCTGGTAGTTTCGAACCGCTGACCTTAAGGTTCGCAGTCCGATTCGTAACCACTACGCTACCAGAGCTCCTTCACTTATCCTGATAGGTCTGGGTAAAAGAAGGTGGGGGAAGATGATGATGGATTTTATGAATTACTTGTGAGCGATTGTTAACATGATTGTGATTGTAAACACTTGGAAGTCTAATGAAGGGTCTGATAAATACTACCATCCTGTTGAGGTTGAAATGAGCCATTTCTGATGCAGGAAGTGGATCTTACTACTGTCAAAAAAGAAAGAACTAGGAGTGGAGTGCATCACTTGAACCCTGAGATCCCTGTGCATTGACTGTCCTCTACCTGGAGATAGAACACTGTGACACCAGAGGTCTGGCAGAGGAAAGAAGCAGTACAACCAAGAACCAAAGCACCAGACGAAGCAGTGGGTTTCCCAGCCCACAGTGAAAGTAGATCTGAGTGACTCGGACAGGAAGCTTTCTTGAAGAGTGAGGATCCTCCAGGTACTTAATTTGGAGAGTAAGTGCTGTTAACCCATGGAACTAGAGCCAAGTACTTACGGTGGAGTGGTGTGTCCTGTGGGCATTTATCAGCAGCCCTAAAATCACCTTGTAACTTTTCTTAGAGAGAGTTATGCCTGTGAACATGACTGAAGAGAGGTTGTCATTATAAGAACTGTGCTGTGTACATTTGTGATCTTGAATTGCAACCTGTTTACTTCCCTAATAGACCCCATAACTGTGAGTATGGTGTCTGAGTACTGTTTAGCCATTGCTTCTGCCCCTGGGTCGAGGAAGTTCAATGCACAGGAATCTCAGGGTCCAAAGCTAAGTAGAGAGGGCTGCGGGAGGAATGACTGGTGCCACAATTTTTGGAATAGGTTTTTACATTTACAGGCATCTAGGTAGCATACTGGTTATGAATTGGGTTGTGAACCACAAGGTCAGCAGTTCAAAACTACCAAATGTTCCAGGGGAGAAAGATGAGGCTTTCTGTTCCTATAAAGATTTACAGCCTCAGAAACCCTGTACAGAGTCACTATGAGTCAGAACTGACTCCATGGCACATAACAACAACAACAAGGTGTCATTATACAATTCTACAAGATGGTGGATCAAGTAGATGTGCAGTGAAAAGCTCTGTCAGCAACAATACAGACTACCAGACCAAGCAGGCTCAGGGGATGGTGCTAGAACTCTGAACCACATATAAAGGAATATTTAGGAGATTGGAAGGCTTACAGCCAAGGAAATTTGAAGCAGAAGCAATAAATCCAGTGCTTTCTAATGCAAGACGCTCAGCTGTTCCTGGAGCCACCATCTTGGGAGAGACCAAGTGGGAGAAGGATCAGAGCAGCCACGAATGACTGACAGAATCACAGAGATACAGGTGTGGACATTCTTTTTTTTTTTTTTTTTTTTTTTGGTATCTGTTCATTGGTCTCTCACTGTCTGCGCACCTCCATTCTGGTGACTATAGGGCATGCCTGAGTGAATGGATACGCCAATCCAACCCCTGGAGGGTTCTACTATGCATGCACACATTTTTCCTCAAAATTTTAAGTGACAGTTTCCACTTAAAACCAAAGGGCCACCACTCATCTGTCCATTTGTTGTACTTTGGTGGTTTGTGTGTTGCTGTGATTCTGAAAGCTATGCCACTGGTATTTTAAATAACCAGCAGGGTCACCCACGGTGGACAGGTTTCAGATAAGCTTCCAGATGAAGACAGACTAGGAAGAAAGAGTGACGAACTACTTCAGAATCTTTAGTCACTGAAAACCTTATGAACAGCAGAGAAACACTGTCAGATATACTGCCAGAAAATGAGTCCCTCAGGTTGGAAGGAACTCAAAATGTGACTGAGGAAAAGCTGCCTCTTCAAAGTAGAGTTGACCATGATGGCCCAAATTAAATAAAGCCTGTGGGAGAAAAGCTCACAGGACCTTCATTTGTTGATGGGGCACAACTCAAAATGAAGAGAAACAATTGTAAGCATCCATTGAAAATCAGAACATGGAATGTACAAAGTATGAACCTGGGAAAATTGCAAGTTGTCAAAAACGATACGGAATGCATAAACATCGATTTCTTAGGCACTAGAGAGCGGAAACGGACTGGTATTCGCCATTTTTAATATGAAAATGACATGGTTTAATATACTGGAAATGACAAATTGAAGAGCAATGGAGTTGCATTCGGTGTCAAAAAGAACACATCCAGATCAGTCATGAGGTACAATGCTGTCTGTGATAGGATACTATCCATGCTCCTACAGGGAAGCCAAGTTATTACCACTATTATTCAAATTTATGCACCAACCACTAAAGCCAGTGAGGATGAAATAGAAGAATTCTACCAACTTCTTCATTCTGAAATGGATCAAACATGCAATCAAGCTGTAATGATCATTACTGGTGATTGGAGTGCAAATGTTGGAGCAAAGAGGAAGGATCAATAGTTGGAAAATATGGCCTTGGTGATAGAAATGATGCTGGAAAACATATGATAGAATTCTGCAAAATCAATGATTTATTCATTTCAAATACCTTCTTTAGACAGCATAACAGACGACTATACACATGGATCTAAACAGATGGAACACATAGAAATCAAATTGACTACATCTGTGGAAAGAGATGATGGAAAAGCTCCATATTATCAGTGAAAACAAGGCAAGGGTCAGACTGTGGTACAGACCATCAATTGTCCATATGCAAATTCAAATTGAAGCTGAAGGAAATGAAAACAAGTCCATGAGAGCCAAAATATGACCTTGAATAACAACAGGTGTCATTATGTAACTTCTTGCAGTAGTGAGTCCTGGGAGTGTAGACTAAGTACAGATTTGCAATGTAGGTTTGAACCACAAGGATAGTAATTCAAACACACCAGCTGCTCCTCAGAAACCCTATACTTGGTTGCTATGACTTGGAACCAATTAATGGACATTTAACAAGTACAAAAATAACAGCTTGCAATAGAAATGGCCCAATACTGTTATTTCATTTGTATATTTTCTACCAGTTGCAAAGTAGGGAGAATGAATTTGTCTTTTGGCTGTAGTAATGTGATCATTGGCACCCTTATGTGGTGCTGTAGAGTAAGCACTGGATGACAGACCTCAAAGTCTGCAGTTTATGTCCACCAACTGCTTCTCGGAAACCCTATATATGGTCACTATGAGCCAGAACCAATGTGATGGCACTTAATAATTTAACAATGTGACCATTAACAAACAGCATTAAAAGTATGTGTAGTATTATCCTAATTGTTGTCATTAGCTGCCAAGGATTCAGTACATGGCAACCCACAAGCACAATGGAACAAAATGTTCCTTGATTGCTTTGCAGACCACAAGTTTGTGATCCTTAGAGTATGAATTGAGTGGCTTTTCAATGATCACCAGCTCTTCTTTTCTGGCCCATCTTATTCTCAAACTTCACTGAAGTCTGTTTAGCATCGTAGCGATAAATAGCCTGGTGGTCCTGTGCATGAGCCACAGTGACCAGGGAATGAACCTGGGTCTCACACAGGAAGGTGACAGTTCTATCAATGATCCACCAAAACCTAACTTTAGAATTCTAATTATTTACCATATTTTTTCTACAAACTCATTTCTATGACGTCATTATCTAACAAATGAACCCTTGGACATTTGCTTTCATGAGATCTTAAATTGATTTGAAAATTCAATAGTTATACTTGAATGAATGTTTACCGTCATCTTGGGTATGTTTCTGAATAAAGTTAGTTTTTCGCTGGTTACCCAATGAGACTTGATTTCTTTTCACACTGATATCCTGATATGGCCTCTATCTTATCCTATGTGCAGGTTTCCATTTTTGTGCCTTTTTGGAGGTCAACAATCTCTTAATCATGACATCAATTTTCCAGGTATAAGAGACCTTTAGAAAGTCCATGGAAATATTCCATAATCTTTTCATTGCAATTGTCCAAGAACATTTTGAAGCCCCTTCAGATTATTTTTGCCTAAGTACCTCAAGACCAGTTCCTAATATACCTCCAAAATCATGGCATTGATGGGCTACGGAACCACCAATTTTTTTTGTGTGTGTGTGTGTGATTCTATGTTAACAATAAATCAAGTAACTTGAGAAAATATATTGTATTCGGAGATACTTTGTGTTCCATATAACTATTGATTTAAGATAATCTATGTCAAGAATAAATACATAAATACATAAATACATAAATAAATAAATAAAAGAACAAAACAACAAAAGAAGATAATCTATGCCAACACATACTTCTCTTTCATTTAGCATAGTTGTTGCTGTAATGTGTCATCAAGTCAGTCCTGACTCATAGAGACTGTGTTTAGGGTTTCCATAAAGCAGCTACTGAGATTGAACTGCAAACCTTGTGATTCAAACAGACCTTGTGATCAAATGTTTATCCTACAGTGCCACACCAAGGCCTGATGCTTACCTGTCTGGATTTATATTAATGTCTTTTGTGTACTTCCACAGATGAGTTTTATATAATATCCAGGCTACCAAATTGCATACAAATTCATTTGAGGATTACTACATAGCTTGAAAAGTTGCCTTAAATAAAAAAATTTAAATTGCCTTTAAAAACCGTATGTATAAAGCTGTTATGTAAGTGAGAAGATAGTCATAACCTGTCTTCCGTCACATTCAGGAAATGATGTTAGCAATATGTCATCGTGATATGGCCACATAGAAGGCAAAAAATTATCTTTCATCTTTGCTGTTAATTGTGTCAATAATTTTTAATTGATTTGAATATTTAGTAGTCACTCTACCATGATGATAAAAGTCTATCTCCATCATTGTTCTTGAGTATGGTACTTTGTTAAAATCAGTTTTCATTTAGTCATTTAACCAAAGCTTTGCTTTCAAAGTGAATGTGCATGAAGAATGGAGATAGTGTTGTCCCATGGAGCAAAACGAATGTATGTTTGTTCTACAGTAAAATAAAGATAATGTATTCTTCTAGGGAAATTTGTAGATATGTTTGTTAGTCACCTATTAAATTAAACTGGAGTTTCCTAAGCTTGCATTTTATCTTTTGTATCCCACTGTATCTGGATTTGTCATCAGGATATTTTTATGTCCCTTAACAAGAAATGGAGCTTTAGCAATGAGCCAAAATAATGCTGATATTATGGGAGTTCCTTGTTTTATGAAAAATGTAGTGTACTCTAATTCTGATGATACTTTTAAAGTATTCTACCAGCATTTATGAAACTGTAGCAGGTTGAGTGTGACATAAAACCTTTACAGTTACCTGCTGACAAGTAGAGTAAAATAATCTTAGGCATTTCACAGATATCAGCGACCATCGGTACATGTATATTTCAAATCAAGGAACAGGAAAAATAAAACTTTTGTAAGGAGAGAAAAATAAAAAGTTGTGTATTTATGTTCTTTGAAATCTTTAATTACTGCTTTCTGGTTCAGTGGAATAACTGACTTAGTTACTCTCATATTCAATTTAGAACACAGTCATTTAACTAATTAGGTTAACCTTAAAACTTATTCTCCCCCACCTATTTTGAGAATAGTTGCCCATTCTTTTTTCCAATGAAATCTCTATTCTGAAATCCATAAGAAATATGATATATCCATTTAATTTTTTTCTTCCTTATTTCCAATGAATATTGAAATTAGTGGAATGTTTATCTTAGTTGAAAGAAATAAAGATTGATAATTCACTCTACTAATCCCTTAACCATATTCTCTACTTTGGTTATGGGATAAACGTGGTGCTGTGGGATAAGCACTGGATGCTAAATACAAGGTTGGTGGTTCTACCTCACCAGGTGCTCCTCAGAAATCCTATACAGGATTTATATGAGTAAGAATGAACTCTACAGCACTTAACAACAACTAAACCCAAACCCACTACCTTCAAATCAATTCAGACTCACAATGACTCTCTAGTACAAAGTAGAACAGTTCCACAGGGATTCTGAGGCTATAAAACTTTATGGAAACAGACTACCTTATGAAATGGAAGCTGGTGAATTTGAGCCACTAACCTTTTAGTTAGCAGCCCAATGCTTAACCCAGTGTGCAAAAAGGACTCTTTTTAAACAACACATCAAGTAGAAAACTGTTAATTACCATACACTCAGCATCATGAGATTGTTATTCAATATCCAGTATAAGTCAGAAACCTGCTAGGTACAATCTTCCATCTGGTTTTATCATCTGGAATAGTTATTATTTTTATTTTTTTAATGTTTTATTGTGAATTATATGATAGTTTATATGAGAGAACATTAGTTTTACATTCATTCTATCATATATCGTTTCATTGCCATGGTTACAATCCCCCCCATGCATCATCAATCAACCAAAGGGTATACCCTGCAAGCCTGCCCCCCACACCCCCCAGTCTTCAGCACACAGTCCCTCTCCCTCTCTGGATCTAAAGTCTCCAGCTGCTCCATCGCTCCACATCATCGTCTCTGCCTCCATCTCAGGCATCACTGCTTCTCTGGGTAGGGTCCCGCTCTAGGCTCTTCTCCGTTGATGGTCCTAGGGACCTCCGTTCCTAGACTGGAAAGTTAATCACTCCCTTTCTTGCTATAAAATATCTACCATTACATTTCTAACCCTCACAATCAATCCTGATAACAATTATTCACTATTGTATCACAAGAGACCCATCTGCATTTCATTTCATCAGCTCCGCCTAGACAGAATGGATATTACTCATTGGAGATTCTGCCTTCTTCCAGACCCTCTGGATCTAGGTTCCCTCTTGAAAGCTTGTAAGCCAGTCACTTCTTGCCTTTGTAAGCCCCTCTGCCCCATTTTCGGTAGCCAGTGTCCAAGTTACCCATCCCTGTCTACTCTGTATGTGGAGTGGGTGGGAATGATTCTTGCGGTAACGATTTGTTCCCTCTTTTGAGCTACTGCATCCATAGGTGTAGGTCAAGTTCATCAAATTATATCAGATTACTCTTTTTTTCCTCTTCTTTCTTCTTCTAGAATAGTTTTCATTGAAGACATCAATGAAGTCAAGCCTTCGGGACCTTCATTTGCTGATGGGGCACAACTCAAAATAAAGAGAAACAGCTGCAAACATCCATTACTAATCAGATCATGGAATGTATGAGGTATGAATCTAGGAAAATTGGAAATTGTCAAAAATGAAACACAAGGCATAAACATAGATATCTTAGACATTAGTGAGCTGAGATGGACTCGTATTGACCATTTTGAATCTGACAACCACAGGGTTTATTACTCTAGGAATGACAATTTGAGGAGAAATGGCATCATATTTATCATCAAAAAGAATATAACAATATTTGTTTTGACATACAAAGCTGTCTGTTGTAGAATAATATCCATATGCCTCCAAGGAAGACCAGTTAATATCACTATTATTCAAATTTGCACACCAACCACTAAGCCAGTGATGATGAAATGGAAGAAGAATTCTACCATCTTCTGTCTAAAATTGGTCACACATGCAACCAAGATGTTTTGATAATTATTGGTGATTGGAATGTAAAGGTTGAAAAACAAAGAGGAAAGATCAACAGTTGGAAAATATGGCCTTGGTGAAAGAAACTATGCAGGAGATTGCATAATAGAATTTTGAAGAACAGATTTGATGCATTAGACACTAAAATCAAAAGACTAGAAGAGTGTGGGGTGACATATAAGAGAAAAGCAAAATGTCACTAAGAAGACAAGAAAGAAAAGACTAAAATGGATGTCAGAAGACACTTAAACTTGCTCTCCAGCATAGAAATCCTAAAGCAAATGGAATAAATGAAGAGGTACAAGAACTGAACAGAAATTTTGAAAGGGCAACTTGGCAAGACAAAGACAAATATTATAATAAAATGTGCAAAGAACTGGAATTAGAAAACCAAAAGGGAAGAACACACTCATCATTTGTCAAGTTAAGGGAATTAAAGACAAAATTAAAGCCTTGATTGTACTATTGAAGAATTATATGAGCAAATTATTGAATGATGCAGAAACCATCTGAAGAAGATAGAAGGAATACACAAAGTCGCTGTACCAAAAGAAATGGCAATGTCCAGTCATTTTAAGAGATAGCATAATGACCCTGAAGGAACTGGATCATATGCTAGCTATCTCTTAAAATGGTTGGTCATTTGAAATCCAAGCTGCATTGAAGACATTGGCAAAGAGCAAGGTGGTAGGAGTTAATATGATACAAATTGAAATATTTGCAAAATGATGCTGCAGTAGAGGCACTCACTCATCTATGACAAGTAATTTGGAAGACAACTACTTGGTCAAATGACTGAAAGAGAGTCATATTTATACCCATCTCAAAGAGAGGTGACCCTTTTCTTTATCAAACATGAAATACTTCTCCAGAGATGGTCCCTCCTGATAATATGTCTGAAGTACAAGAGAAGTCAGACCATCCTGGCTTCCAAGAATCTATCTATCTATCTCTAGCTATATCTCTATCTATCTTTATCTCTATCCATCTCTATCTCTATCTATCTATCCTTATCTATCTCTATCTATCTCTATCTATCTGTATGTATATGTATATATGATTTCCAGTGTGCTGTAGGATCAGTCATCCCTGGACTTCTGTCAGCAGTTCAAACCCAACAACTGCTCTTCTGAAGGCCTCTACAACTCAACGGCTCTTAACAACAACAGCAACGGGGTTTCCGGAGAGTGGCTGGTGAGTTTGAACTAACGATCTTATAATTTTTAAATCCAGTTTCAACTGTGCTACACCAGAAGTCATATATATGAGGTTGAGTGCTTATCCTATGGTGCCACAATAGAACTATGTATAGATGTTGTTGTTGTTGATAGGTGCCATGCAGTCGGTACTGACTCATAGTGACTTCATGCACAGCAGAAGGAAACACTGCCCAATCCTGGGCCAACCTCACTACTGTTGCCATGCTTGAGCCCATTGATGTTGACACTTTGCCCATCCATCTCACTGGGGGTCTTCCTCTTTTTCTCAGACTCAATCTGTTGGTTCTTTTGGCAGCCCATGACACTTTCAATATTCTCCTCTAACACCATAACTCAAAAGCATGAATTCTTCTACAATCTTCCTTATTTACTGTCTAGCTTTTGCATGCATATGAGGTTATTGAAAATACCATGGCTTGGGTCAGGCGCACCTTATCAAGCTGACATCTTTGACTACAAAACTTTAAAAAGGTCTTGTGAAACAGATTTGCCTAATGCAATACATCATTTGATTTCTTAACTCCTGCTTCCATGAGTATTGATAGTTGATCCAAGAAGAATGAAGTCCTTGATGACTTCAATCTTTTCTCCATTGATAAGAATGCTGCTTATTGGTCCAGTGGTGAGGATTTTTGTTTTCTTTACATTGAGATGTAATCCATACCGAAGGCTGTGCTCTTTGATCTTTATCAGTAAATATTTTAAGTTCTCTTCACTTTCCATAAGCAAGGTTGTATCATCTGTATAGATACAGTTTTTAAATATAAGAGTATTAATATGATATGTTGGAGGAGAATACT
>NW_006408523.1:26261420-26284039 GCF_000296735.1 Chrysochloris asiatica | reverse complement strand
ACAACAACAACAATATGATATCAACAAAATGATATTTAACACTAGTATTAATTAGCAAAAGCATTATGAGAAAACCCATGTACTTACTTGATATGTCTTTTCTGTACAAATTCTTCTTAGTTCTTACAAAGAGATTGGGTGGGACCATGCAAATAAGGTATGCATGACTCTAATGCTGGGTTTGGCTAGTTTTGCCCTCCAGCTAGGTTGATAAGGAGTCAGCTCATAAGCAGAGACTGAGGATCCCAGGACCATCAGGAAGGAAGAGCATGAGTAACACATGAGAATTTCTAACAGTTTCCTGTCAGTGCACTGTAACCATTTTTGAATTATTAACAGCAAAATTTATTTGCATGCTATCTTAATTGTATTGTTCAACAATTTCTGTATTCTGTTGGGTTATCATCATACTTTGGAATAGGAAGAAACATGGATCCATGCCAATCTTCCAAACGTTTTGGCTCAGACAAGTAAGTGCTGCCAGCATTGTATTTATCTGTACATCTGCTTGTTGAATCGTCTCATTTGGTGTTCTATCAATTCCTGGAACCTATTTTTCACCAACGTCTTCAGTTCAGCTTGAAATTCTTCCTTTAATACCATTAGTGCTTGATCATATGCTACCTTCTAAAGTGCTTAAATGTGACATGAAATGGGCTTTGAGGTTCACAGTAGACTTTCAGTGCCCTTCCCTCCTTCCTAGGATTCTAGCATGATGCTCTAACTGATATGGATTTTATTGGTTTTCAGGGATAGTATGGAGGTAGAGAAAGGAAGTGGAAGTTGGCAAGTTAAAGCATCACTTTATAGCTGTTTTCAACAAGATCCAGGTACTTGTCTTGAATAAATCCTCCTAAGGTTGTTGAAAGCTTTTAATAAACTTCCAAAGGTATGAATATGCTTTATTTATACAATTTTGCTAGTGTTTTCATTACTAGTATAGCTAAAGAGATTTTAGAAGCTGCTTCTTACATCCTTCTAGAAGTGCATTCATTTTCTAAATGATATTTGTTTTCATTTATGAATTCTATTTCAAATTGATATGAACATTTGCTGTTTAGTTGCATAGTTATGCTGTAACACAAATACCTCAAATGAATAATATTACAGAAATAGGAAAAATAATTTTCACATAGTTCTAGAGACTACAAGTCCAAATCCAGAGCTCAGATTTAAGGACCAGCAAGTGGGTTTGAACCACTAACCTTTTCTTGTCTTTGGCCCCAGGCACTGTAATAATCCCTGGCAATCCTCATAAAGCATCTGTGTCTTGACGTGTTCCTATGTGTGTATACATGCCATGTTTTATAGAACTCAACAGTTGATTAGATTTAGCATTCTCCTACACTGGGATGGTCTCAAATGAATTAGATTATGTTATAAAAGGTAAAAATGATTGCAGTGAATTACATTAATTACATTACATTATGTTATTTTAGATCCCCAAGAATAGGGCTTAGGGTGTCAACACATATTTTGAAGGCTACAATTCAATCCATACCACCTATAATCAGTAGGTATCTCTGTAAATTCCACATTCCTTCCAAATTAATAGGCTGAGCTATAATGCCCAAAGTCATGTTCTAAAGCAGATAATATTGTACTGATAAAATCAGAGTTTAATGTGACTTCCCACATATGTTATAGCAAGAGATTACAGACCCTGAAATTGAATTTGGTATGATGCCTCAGGAGATTTTACACCTGATCCATTCATATTTTACCTTTAAAACATGAGATTATTCTATCTGATTTTCCATGTTATTACATACATCACAGAAAAGTAACACATTTCTTGGGACCTATAATTTAGAAAGTCTCTTATGTGGTTTTCACTATGGAAAACATGCTATAAATATCAGTTTATAATTTGTTTTTTATGAATGTACATTTTCCATTTTGGTTATTTACTTACAAAAGTTATGAATGCCTTAATTTCTAAAACTTAGAGATTTCTAAAATTTAGAAATACATGCTACCAAATTTTCATATGATTTTTTAAAAGCAGTAGTATGTGCTAATATCTAAACACAATGTTTATGGACATTGCTGTGGTAGTTGTTGTTGTTGTTGTTAAGTGCCATTAAGTCAGTTCTGATCCATAGTGGTCCTGTATTGGGTTTCCGAGGAGTGGCTGGTGAGCTTGAACTGGCAACCTTGCTGTTCAAACCGATCTTGCAGTCCAGAGCATTAACCCACAGTGCAACACCAGTACTCTATATGGACATTAGGACATACCATTAAATTTAATGCTAGTGAGTAGTTATATTAAGTTCTCTATTTTAATGATTGCATTTTCTTTTATTGCAGTCCTATCCCTAACTGTACTATTTCTATAAGAAATTTAATTTGCCACTAAAAACAGACTTTTTGTAAAAATATTCTACTTTTTTAGATTCCTAATTTTTCTGCATTTGAAAAAGATCATCACTTGTAATTCAGAATTTTTGATATGTTGTACCTTTAGGCAAACGTGAAATAAAAAAAAAAATATGTTTAAGAAATGTTGCCTTGAAAACGTAGCCTTATTAGGTAGTCAATTATGGAAAAGGTTTATTCATACTTGATTTAAGTTTAAGTTCTGTCTTTGATATTTATAAGTTATACTTTATTACATATTTGAGTTTGCAGATTGTTTCCCTCCAGCTACTTCACATTGAGCACAAAATTAATTATATATGTACCAGCAGATGCCACCAATATGCATTAAAGAAGGCAAAATAAATCTTAACTTGTCTACCAAATATAATTCTATTAAATACCTTCCTTCCTTAAGTAGTTATATGCATAATCACATACCCACAATGTTGATTTGTAAACTTACTAAATTAAATATTAGGGAACATTTAATTGCTATGTTGATTTATTTTAATGTAGAAATTAATATTAACAGAATTTATAGGAGATAAAGAAGTCAAACAATCAAGAGGCTTTCTCAGTTTATAATTTCTCAGTTGACGAACTGAAAGTTTTTAAATTTAAAGTACTAGGGCCTCACACACAACTTTATTATGTAAGGAGGATCCAAAAAGTTTATGGGAAAATGGAATTATAAGACAATGGAAATTTTTCCATGAACTTTTTATAACCCTGAGGTATAGTGAATTATTAATGTCTCATCTAGTAAGAGTCTTTGTAGATTCCCACCAAATGACTTTTTCCTCATAAGTCTGGGAAAGAGAAGGTGGGGAAGAATGACGATGCATTACATGATTTACTTGTGAGTGGTTGTTAACAGGATGGTGACTGTAAACACTTCAAAATCTAATTCAGTGGTTAATTATTGTTACCATCCTGTTGGGTTTAAAAATGAGCTTTCTCATAAGCAGAAGGAGCCAGCTTACTACCATCAAAATGAAGGAGCCATGAGAGGAGATCCTCATTTAGGCCACAATGTCCCTATGCCTTCAATCTTCTTGACAGGATCTGTACCATCAGAGAAATGGAAGAGACACAGTAACAGAAGAACCAAAAAAGCCTGAGGCAGAGCAGTGGCCTTTCCAGCCCACAGGGCTTGTAGAGCTGAGTGACTGGATAGGAGGCTTGCTTGCACTGCACACTCGAGTGCCTCCAAACATTTCTTTGGAGCTCCTGTTTGCTAACCCACAGTTAGAGGCAATGGCTGAGGCTTATGATGTGATGGGATGTCTTGTGCCAAATATCAGCAGTCCTAAAACACTGGTCAAGCAAAGAGATAGCTGCCTGTTGGCATGACTGAGGAGAGATTGTCCTCACGGGAAAGCTGTTCCCTGAACATTTCTGATCCTGAATTCTATTTTTGTAACTTCGTTAATAAACTCCATAACTGTGAGCATTGTCGTTAAGTGCTATGTGACCATGGCGATGAATACTGAATACAACTGAGTAGAGTGCTGTAGGAGGAAATGTTGGTGCTATTTTTTTTTTTTTGCAAACCCTTTGCATATTTTGCATACATATATATGTCCTGGTGTGGTGCTGTGGGTTAATGCGCCAGACCGCAAAGCCGTTTGAACTGTACGGTCAGTAGTTCAAGCTTACCAGCCGCTCCTTTGAAACCGTATATAGGGTACACAGGGTTTGGTCACTATGGGTTGGAACTGATTGAATGGCACACAAATATATATATATATTGTTGTTGTTAAGTGCTGTGAAGTAACTTCTGACTCATAGTGACCCTATATAAGGCTTTGAAGAAGCCGCTGAAGAGTTTAAATGTATAATTTTAACAGTATTTTTTTTTTTACTTACTCTCATAATTCTATTGTATACTAAAGCTAATGACAAAACTATTTACGCAGTTTCTCTTCTTTATTTTTATGACTAAGAGCACCCTTTCCTTTTGACCCACATCATTACCTGGACTTTGTAATAAAAATAATCCTGTTACAGTATCCTACGTATTCTTCATGAATGGATCCCTAGTTGGACAGTGGTTAAAGCACTTGGATGTCAAGCATAAGCTTGACTGGTAGAACCCACCATATACTAGGTGAGGGAAAGAAGTAGTAGTCGAGTTCCATAACAATTGATGGCCTTGGAAACCCTATGCAGAAGTTCTCCTCTGTTATGAATGGGCTTTGTTATGAATCGGGATCTACTCAACAGTAGTTGGTATGTTTTTTTGGTTTTTATTTATCCTGAAGAATTGAAGAAGTCAAAAATAAAACTGCTATTGCTTTTCTATTGTGATTCTTTTCTTTTTTATACCTGCATTTGGAATGAAAACTTTGTAAGGCCAAGAATCATTTCTATAGTTGGAAAATGAAATTAGGATAGGAAATTGAATAAAGAATAATAATGAAAATTTGTTAATAGCTTGAAGCAGTGATTCTATTTTGCCTTTCCATTACCTTTCTATTATGTTACTATAATTTAGTACCACATTCTATTAAATTTGACTCTTGGTTTTATAATAAAATCTTTTCACCATGACTAACTTCCATGACCCTTAAATTTACTGAAAATACTTCACATTTATTTTTTCCTTTTTGAAAGCCAGTGCATATAAACATTAGAGAGTGTTGGCTCCATTGGATAAGCACTGGAATGCAAATCATAAGCTCAGCCGTTCAAGCCACCAGCTGCTCCCGGGGAGAAAGATGAGGCTTTCTGCTCCCAGAAAGATTTCAACAATTGTAAACCCTATACAGGATTCCAACTTGATAGAACTTAATAACATATAAACACTAAAGAAGATATTTTTTAAGGTGCACATTTTGTGTAGAGAATAACAATTTAAAATCATATAAAGCATATTTTGTAGTCATGAATTAAATATTTGCTGTTGTTTGTTCTTGTTATGTGCCGTGGAGTCGGTTCCGACTCATAGCGACCCTGTACAGGGCTTCCGAGGCTGTAAATCTTTATGGGAGCAGAAAGCCTCCTCTTTCTCCCGCGGGACAGCTGGTAGTTTCGAACTGCTGACCTTGCAGTTCGCAGCCCGATTCGTAACCACTACATTTGATTATTTGCTTGTCACATTTCTCAAACTTTATTTCTTTTTAGATTTATCAGTCATGACTTAATTATGGCTTAATTCTGTTAATTATAATGTCAAAATGGTATTGCCGTATCCTCACTGTATGAACATCATTTATCGTTCTACATTGCTTTATCAGGCCTTTATTTTCTTTTAAATTAAATGTAGGGGGAAGGAATCTAAAGAATACTGTCAGGAATATATGCATGTGTTTGGGTCTTTGCATATATTTTCAGTATAATCTCCCTGATAACTTTGAGTTACAGGTGATGAAATTAAGATTTAAATTGGTTAAGTGATTGTCCTGAGGTCACATAGCAGGTGCAGTGAAAGGAACACAAATATGACTTATTCCTCCTGTGGCAATGCTTTACAATCAAAGAATTATTGAGTAATGTGGGACTTAGAAATTCTTCTAGCCAAATCATTCTCAAGGTGCAAGATGTTCCTCATTTACATAACTCCATAGTTTAGTCTTTTAAAAGTTTAGTCTTTTAACTGACATGCATAATAGCTACTTTACTTATTTTAATTGGATTTTATAAGAAGTTTGATGTGATGGCAAAAGTATCATTACATGACTAAAGATCTTTTTTAAAAGTTTCCAGTAAGGAACTGGTGCTGATGCTATTCACACACAGATATTTTAAGGGAAAGCCCTATAGCACATTATTGACAGTAATGTAAGCTTTTACAGTCCTATGGAAATAAACATACATAAAATAAAACTCTGAAGATAAACTTATTTATGGAGACAAAGAGGTCTCAGTTATGGCTTTGATATGAGGAAATTTTACAAAGAAGTTATAAACTCACCATATTTATGACTGAAAGCAAAGTTTGTAGTGTAATGAATTATTTAATATGTCCCTTCTGGCCTGTATAAGGTTTCCAAGGAGTGGCTGGTGACTTTGAACTGCCTACCTTGCTGATTCAAACTCAGTTTGCAGCTCAGTACATTAACCTACAGCATCACTATAGTCTTTGTAAACTCCCGTCAATTGACTTTTTCCTGATGGCTTTGGGAAAGAAAAGGTGAGGGAAGATGCTCATGGATAATAAGATCCAGCTGAGAGTTGTTGTTAACACAGCTAATTGTGACCAGTTTTGCCATCCTACTGGATGTAAAACGAGCCATCTCAGAAGCCATCTAGAAGATGGGACCTCACGATCATCAAGGAAGAAGAGCTAGAAGTAGAGCTTGTGATTTGGACCCAGGGTGCATTCTGTCTCTAGATGGATCCTCTTAGATCCAGTGGCAAAAAGTTGTGACTTCAGAGGGATGGCAGAGAAGCAGCAACAACCGAAGCAAGAGTTAAAGCTTGAGACAGAGTAGGAGGCTTCCCAGTGCATTGTTGTTGATTTTGTTGTGGTTAAGTGCCATCAAGTCAATTCTGAATCATAGTGACCCTCTATAGGGTTTCCAAAGAGTGGCTGGTGAATTTGAACTGGTGACCTTGCAGATCAAACAACCTTGAGGTCAAGTGCTTATCCAGCCCAAGGAGCAAGTAAAACCACATGACTTTGGACAGGAGGTTTGCTCGTAGAGTGGGGTGTCTTCAGGCACTTAAGTGGGGGAGTTAGAGTCAAGTGTCTTCAGAATGAGGCTTAGGGTAGTATGATGTGTCCTGTGGGCATTTATCAGCAACTGTCAAAGAGTTTTGTGACAATGATCAAGCCTGGCCATTGAGACTGTCCTGACTGGAAGAACTGTGCCGTGAGCATTTTCCCATCCTGCATGGTAGCCTGTTAACTTCCCTAATAAATGTTGAGACTGAATATACGGCCCAAGTTCTGTATGGTCATTGCAATGAATTATCCAACCAAGTTGACTCAAGAGAGCTGTGGGATGGTTGGTGCCAAATCTGCAAAAGTGTAGAGAAAAACGAACAAAATCTTTTAAAGAGCCACATTTTTAACAAAGACAATAAAACATAAATTATTTGATTAAAGCATTGGCTGAAATCAAGAAAGTTTAATAAGGCTGACTCTACAAATAACTCAACAGATTTTTGCAAGCTATTTGTTAGATAGAATCATACGAATCGGGCTGTGAACCACAGATCAGCAGTTCGAAACTACCAGCGGTTCTGCAGGAGAAAGATGAGGCTATCTGCTCCTGTAAAGATTTACAGCCTCGGAAACCCTATTCGGGGTCGCTATGGGTTGGAAACGACTCGACGGCACTTAACAACAACAATTATAATTAACCAATGCCCAAAACTTTATATGGAACTGAAATAAAGTGAAAAGTTTGAAACCTGTGTAAATAAGACTATATTATGAAGAGTTTACAGACTATCCATAACATTAAATAAGATAGGCAACCAAAAAGTGTTATTCTTTTAGAAATAAATTTGATTTGTTTTGAAATTCAGTTGTCCTAAATAAGAACTGTAAATTATTTTGGCATTTTCAGTTAATAGAGGACTCCCTCTGTGCTAACTGAAAGCATAGTTACTCAAAACCATTCAGAGACACTTCAGAAGATAGTCCTGGAAAACTGCCTTGGAAAACTCAGCCATGTTTTCTCAAGTGGCTAGAATCATGGAGTGCTGTTCTACTCTGGTATACATAGGGTTTCTGTAGGTTGGAATTGAGTGAATAGCAACTTACTATTGGCAACCAGGGCTGGGCTGTGAGGATCTTATAATGAGAAATGGCCAGAGAGAAAACATGATTGTCAGATAGGATTTATCTACTGCTTTCCACTTGACTTGTTTGGAAAGAAAGCACCTATAAGATTTGTCTGCAGACTATCTTGGGGGTCTCTCTCTCTCTTCCTATAGCTTTATTGAGTTATACATGCCATAAAGTTCACCCATTAAAAATATAAAATTCAATTTTTTTAGTATAGTCACAGAGTGGTACAACCATCACACATTTTGTTTAGGGCGCTTTTGTCTCCACAAAAGAAAGCTGTGCATATTATACTGTTTTTATTTCCCTTCAATCATACCTCTACTGCAGTCTTGGGCAATCACTATTTTATTTTCATTGAGACATTTGTCTAGTCTGGGTTTTTCATATCAATAGAATAACACAATACAAGGTACTTTGCATCTAGATTATTTTACTTAATATAATGATTTTAAAGCTTAATGATGCTGTCGCATATATTATCACTTCATTCCATTTTATGGAAAAATATGAGTTGGAACCAACTTGATTGCATTTTCCAACTGCAACAACAGGTATGTTGTTGTTGTTAAGTGCCGTTGAGTCGGTTCCGACCCATAGAGACCCTGTACAGGGTTTCCGAGGGTGTAAATCTTGACGGGAGTAGAAAGTCTCATCTTTCTCCTGCGGAGCAGCTGGTAGTTTCGAACCGCTGACCTTAAGGCTCGCAGCCCGATTCGTAACCACTGCAATCCCGGTGTCATATGTTTAACCATTGAGGAATTGCATGAATATTTTCCAAAACGGTTGCACTATTTTAAAATTCCACCTACATGGCAAGAGGTTTCTGTTTCATATTCTCAAAAACACTGAGCATTTGCTTTTTGGTTATTATCATCATGTTATTATATTTAAGTGACCTTGAGTCAATTCTGACTCATAACATCCCTGTACAACAGAGTAAAACTGGTCCACAGAGTTTCCAAAACTCTAATCTATATGGAGGAGAAAATCTGGTCTTTTCTCGTGAGGTGCTACCAGTGGGTTCAAATCTTTCCATTAGCAGCCAAGTACTTAACTACTGTGCCACCAGGGCTCCTAAAGTGAAAAAGTAAGATAAAAGGAAAAACATTGCATGTATTTGGAACTTTAACTCATTTTTTAAATTGTGATACTTGTTTATTATTAAACATGGTTTTGGGGACCTGGAGTTGTGCTGTAGGATAAATGCTGGGCTGCTTTTAATGCAAAGGAGAAGGTTCAAACCAGCTATCCATTCCTTGATAACCTGATACAGGGTCACTGTGATTCAGAACTGACTAGATGGTACTTAACATCAACACTAACAGTAGGATTCAAGAAATATTTTATAGATAGAAGTTCCTTATCATATTTGATTGGAACTCCCCCCCCCGCCCATTCAGTATTTTGACTTTTTAAAACTTTTTGATGGTGTACTTGAAACATAAAAGTTGTTGATTTTAGTGATGTTTTCATTGATTTTAATCTATAAAAAACTATGGTTTGTTGTTTTGCTTGTACTTTTTGTGTTAGGTGCACTTACCATTAACATCATATTATTTCTTTAGACTCAGAGTTCTTGAAGAGATGAATTTTTACATTTCTAAATAGTGCTATAAGGAGAGTCTAAGAAAAATCTATTGAGGGAAAGATTAAATTTAAATCAGGTTTCTTAACAATTACCCAGCTAGTTCATTACAATTATTTAGAAAACTTGTTCATGGAAACCACTGTTCTATTTGATATTATAGATACTTAGTTTAGAGCAGGAAATCTGGAGTAAGGTATTTCCTGTGTAAATCATGGCTTTACTACCTGCATGACAATATACATGCATTTCCATTTCCTTAATATGTAGAATGGTTAGAACAGCAATGCTTTCCTCTTTTGAGTAAATAATATAAATTAATAAAGCCAACACCAAAGTGCTTAAGTCCACCTAAGCACATTATGTCAGCTATCAGTGTTGTTAAAGTAAGTGCCATCCAATCAGTTCTAACACCTAGTGACCCTGTATAGGGTTTCCCGGGATAGTCTGGTGAGTTTGAATTGCTGACCTTGTGATGCAAACCAACCTTGCAGTCCAGTGCTTAATTAAGCATGATATAACCATTTCCTTCATCTGATAAATTGTTACAACAATAGCTTCCTTTTTCCTCATTGAGAAAATAATTTAAATTTATATACAAAGTCCACAACAAAGCTCTTGAATCCTTCTAAGAACATTGCATTGTTGTTGCTGTTGTTATGTGCCTTTGAGTTGGTTCTGACCAAGAGTGAGCCTGTATAGGGTTTCTGAGGAGCGGCTGGTGAGCTTGAACAACTGACCTTGTTGTTCAAACCGACTTTCAGTCCAGCACATTAACCCTCAGTGCCACACCAGGACTCCAAGAGCATTGCATTAGCTGTTGCTAATTTAACCTTTGGAGTCTTGGTATGGCACTGTAGGATAATGCACCCTACCAAAAGGTCTGTTTGAACCCCAGCTTGGCAGTTCAAACTCACCAATCACCCCTCATAAACTCTATATAGGGTCACTACGAGTTGGAACCTACTCAATAGCACTTAACAACAACAGCAATAATATATAACCTTTTTATTTATTGGTAAAACCTAGATGAGAGCTTAAATATTTTAACTAGATTAAGACAAGGATATTTAAGAAATAATATACATTAAATTGCAATAAGTAGAAATAAAAAGTAATCTTGATATAATGAAAAAGGTAAATATTTCATTAGAATCTTATCTTAAAATAAAAGCAGTTATATGTCACTTCTCATAGAAATGGAATAGAAAAGAAAATTGCCAATGTAATGAATAAAAACTATATAGAGGAATGAAACATGATCTATACCTCACACCATATATAATAAAAGGATTAAATATGGATTAAAGACCTACATGTAAAACAATCAACTTTAGAGATCATCCATGAAAAAAAAAAGGAACAAACTTAAGGGCTCTGATCCATGGCATAAACACTTTATAAAACATAACTGAAAACACAAAAACAGCAAATAGATGACAAGGGCCTCCTAAAAATTATACACTTACGTGCATCAGAAAATTTCATCAAAAGAGTAAAAAGGGATCCCCAAAACTTGGGAAAAAAATTGACAATGACACCTCAACAAGAAGAAGATAAATAATCCAATTAAAAATTGAAGTCAAAACCAACTCAACAACACTTAACAACAGCAAGGAATAGTAACAGTGAGAAGAAAAATGGTTCATGCTTTCTGGTACTATGCTGTTGTTGTTGTTAAGTACCGTGGAGTTGGTTTCAACTCATAGTGACCCTGCACAGGGTTTCCGAGCCTATATCCAAATAGAGATATAAAAATGAAATCTGGAAGGTTTTGTGTGGATAAAGCACTAAACATCTTATCTCATAGCAACCACAAGAAAGCAAAGATACATCTTAGCAGCCACTCCAGTCTAGAAGCTTTTAATTGCTTTGATTAACAAAATAAACATTTTGACAGTTATTACATTAGTAATATAATAGTAAATATTTAAATAGTATATGCTAGTGGCATGATACATTAATCACAGTATTACAGAGACTTCCTCACTAAATGAAATTTAAAGTAGTATGGCTTTAAAAACAAATGATTGTATAATAAAAATTATGTTTTGTTTAGTCTGGGATATATTTTTCCCTATTATCCTCCAGAAATCTTTTCATACAATAATGGAATCAACATTGTTATTGTTTTAAATTAGAAATAATTTAGCTTGCTTTCAGTATTATCAATGACTTTGATATCAGTGCAGTCATCATAGTTCAAGCTTTGTTTTTTTTACTCCTCAGGAAAAAAAATATTATAAAGATAAATATATAATAAGCCTATTTTTTTGTTGCTCTTGATTTTTTTTCCCATTGCATTAAGTTTGAATGCTTTATTGCAAGGAAAACTGTTAATGAATAGATAACTTTTTCTATGAACTGAGTGATATTTCTGAATCTGAGATTTTATCTGTTTTAATGACATTGACTTTGTAGCTGAGGTCAACAGAATATATTGGAAAATTCCCAGCAAAATCTCTCCCTAAGAATAAACCACTTCTTGTGCCACAGTAGAGAAGAAAATAAACTTTGGTATTGGATTACTAGCTCAGATGTTCCCACGAGGTCAGTGATTTGAATCTAGTAGTCGCTCTACAGGAGAAAGAAAAGGCTTTCTGCTCCTGTAAAGATTTACAGTATCAGAAACCACATATAGCATCACTATATGTCAAAACAGACTCAATGGCTCACCACCATAATAATTATTATGATGAAACATCAACTGATGTTTACCTCCTCATTTCTTCCATTTGCTTTAGTATTTAAACATTGCAGAGCAAATTTCAGAGTCCCTTCTGACATCCATTTTGGTCTTTTCCTTCTTTCTTGTTTTTCTAATAACCTTTTGATTTCTTCCTATATGATATTCTTGATGTTATTCTGCAACTTTTCTGGTCTATGTCTTTAGTGTCTAACCTATAAAATCTGTTCTTTAGATGATCTCTAAGTGACCTCTAAATAAAGGTGGGATATGTTCAAGGTAATATTTTGGGTCTTGTGGACTTGTTTTAAATTTCTTTTGCTTCTTGCATATGAATAATTGGTGATCTTTTCCACAGTCTGACCCTGGCCCTCAGGCTGATGATATGGACCTTTCAACCACCTCTTTCCACAGCTGAAGTCTATTTGATTTCTGTGTATTTTATCTGTATAGTCATCTTTTATGTTGTTTTAAAACCGGTATTTGCAATGAAGAAGTCATTAGTTTTGCAAAATTCTATCATTCAATCTCCAGCATCATTTCTATCACTGAGGCTATATTTCCCAACTACTTATCCTTCCTCTTTTTTAAAAAAGGTTTAATGTGAATTATGTGGGTTTACATGGGAGAACACCAGATTTACATTCATAGTATCATATTTTTCATTGCAATGATTACAATCCCCTCCATGCATCATCAAATAACCAAAGGATATACCCTACAGTCCCCCTCCCCCACCGGCTGTCAGCACACAGCCCCTCTCCCTCCCTGAGTCCCCTGTCCCCAGTCACTCCATCTGTCCACGTCAGCATCTCTGCCTCCATGCCTGGCATCACTGTCTCTCTGGGAAGGGTCACGCTCTCCACTCTTCTTACTTGATAGTCCCAGGGACCTCCATTCCTGGGCTGCAAATTCAATCACTCCCCACCTTTTGTCAAAAGTGTGTGACCCTCACAGTCAGTCCTGATGGCAATTATTCACTATTGTACCACAAGAGTCTTCTCCCCATTTCCTTTCACCAGCCCAGTCCCAACAGCTTGGAAATCATTCAATGGAGGTTCTACCTACCCCTGCCCCGTCTGGAACTAGGCTCATTCTTGAAAGCTTGTAAGCCAGTCAATTCTTGCATTTATAGCCCCCTCCACCCATTTTGGGTAACCAATGTCTAAGTAGTCAATCCCTGTCAACTGTCCAACCAAGATGGAGGGAATGATCCTCTCTGTAAAGATTTGGTCCCCTTTTTTGAGCTACTACATCCATACATATAGGTAAAGTTCATCAAATTGTACTGGGTTACTCTTTTTATTTTTTTCTTCCCTCTTCTTTCTTTTTCTAGTTGAGTTCTGATCATCCAGCCATCGAAGCCAGGTCAAGTGGGTACTATCTGCAAGTATGGGTGTTCTTGTGAATCTCCCCTCATTTTATATCATCTGGATGCTTCATTCTCCACTCTAGTCTTCTATGGCTAAGTCACTGCCTCTGGGCCCAGGAGTCCCAGGGTCTTGCTGTAACTGTGGGCCATCAAGGTATCCGCCTGGGTTCACAGGAGTCTATTAAATGTGGTCGGACTTAGAACCCAACTTCATTCCTGTTTTTTGCTCCTCTTCCCCTTATTGGTGACCAACGTGCTTAGCAGCCAGACCACGTGCCTGCTCCTCTATTCCCCTTGAGTCTCAGTCTTGGAAGGGAGTTTGCTATGAGGGGACCCAACCACTTGCCTTGATGGGTCCTGGGCAAATTGCTTACTTGTTCTTGTAGCAACCAATCATGCTGCCATTATTGTTTCTGAATTTTCCTGCGGGTCTTGCTTCACGAAGTATCTTCTACTAGCCGCTCCAGGCTGGTCTACTTGTCCTCTCCAGTAGAGATTTCCCACCTCAGACAATTCTGGATGGGATTCAGGTTTCCAACTATGGTCTTATGCAGTGTACAAGGTCCATAGGAGGTCTCTTTCACTGGGCAATTTCTAGCCCCCTTTAAGGTATTCCAAACAGTTACAGACTGAAGATGGGCTTACAAGCTTTCTATTGTGATATTTCTGGCTATTCCTTCCTGCCCCCCAAGTGTCTATATCACAGTGGTAGGCAGGGGAAACCAAGAGTCAAAAGACAGCCAAGCATCTTAACATTATTCCCCTATTTTACCCCTTCAAACCAAAACATGCCTCAATACCTGTATCCCAAAGCCTTGTTATTCCAAGGTTGGGCATACATCATCAGTTACCTCTGTCCCACTTAGCCCATGTGAACCTGTTTAGCTGTTCTCCCACCCACCTTGTTCTTCTATTCCCCTCCCCCTTCTTGTGTATTGCCCACCCCTCCACAGCACCCAAGCTTTCTTGTGTCTATTCCCTACCCTGTACTCTATCTTCCCCTCCCTCCACCACCTCCTCTCATTCTACACATCCCGGTGATCAGCAATTATGTATATAGTTTTGTTTTTGTTTTCCCCCTTTTAGGTGTTTTTTTTTTCTTAGTATTTTACAATAATGGTCTTAGGCAGTATTTCTCCTTTGTGACTGACTAATTTCACTCATCATAATGGCCTCAAGGTTCATCCATGTTATGTGGTGGCTTGCAGCTTCCTTGTTGTTCTTCAAGGTAGCATAATATTCCATAGTGTGTATGTACCACAGTTTGTTTATCCATTCTTCCATTGATGGGCTGTCTCCATCTTTTTGCTATTGTAAATAGTGCTGCTATGAACATTGCTGTGCATATAGCTACTCGTGTTATGGCTCATATTTCTTGTGGGTAAATACCAAGTAGAGGAATTGCTGTATCATAAGGTATTTCTCTTTCCAACCTTCTGAGGAAGTGCCATATTGCTCTACATAGTGGTTGGACCATTTTGCAATCCCACCAACAATGTAGGAGGGTCCCAGTCTCTCCACATCCTCTTCAGCATTTATTGTCCTCTACTTTTTTGATCTTTGCTATTATTGCTGGTGTCAGATGATATCTCATTGTTGTTTTGATTTGCATCTCTCTGATGCAAATGGAATAATAAACATCAAGATCATAGCTGAAATGGACTGGTGTAGGCCATTTTGAATCTGACAACAACATGGTTTATTCTGATGGCTAGTGATCATGAACATTTCTTCATATGTTTGTTAGCTGCCCGGATCTCCTCATTGGTGAAGTGTCTGTTCATGTCCTCTGCCCATTTTTTAATTGGGTCATTTGTCTTTTTTTGTAGAGGTGCTGCAGTTTCCTATATATTTTAGAAATGAGTCCCTTATCTGATGTGTCATTGCAAAATATTTTTTCCCATTCTGTGGCTTCCTTTTTTACTCTTTGGGTGAAGTTTTTTGATGTACATAGGTTTTTTAATTTTTAATATGTCTCAATCATCTATTTTCACCACTCATCTGTCAGTTTGTTGTACCGTGGTGGCTTATGAGTTGCTGTGATTCTGAAAACTATACCACTGGTGTTTTAAATATCACCCATGGTGAACAGGTTTCAGACGAGCTTCCAGAAAAAAGACAGACTAGGAAGAAAGAGTGACAAACTACTTCTGAATATTTAGTCACTGAAAACCTTATGAATAGCAGAGAAACATGGTCAGATCTAGTGCTGGAAAATGAACCCTTCAGGTGGGAAGGCACTCAAATGTGACTGGGGAAGAACTGCCTCCTCAAACTAGAGTTGACCATGATAAGGCGAATGTAATAAAGTCCATGGGAGAAAAGCCCATGGCACCTTCATTTGCTGATGGGGCACAACTAAAAATGAAGAGAAACAGCTGTAACTATCCATTGAAAATCAGAACATGGAATGTACGAAGTGTGAATTTGGGAAAATTGGAAGTTGTCAAAAATGAAATGGAATGCATAAACATCAAGATCATTGCTGAAATGGACTGATATTGGCCATTTTGAATCTGACAGCCACATGGTTTATTCTGCCAGGAATAACAGATTGAAGAGGAATGGTGTTGCATTCATCGTCAAAAAGAACATAACCAGATCAGTCATGAGGTACAATGCTGTCTGTGATAGGTTAATATTCATGCACCTACAGGAAGCCCAGTTAATACCACTATTATTCAAATTTACGCACCAACCACTAAAGCCAGTGAGGATGATATAGAAGAATTCTACCAACTTCTTCAATCTGAAATTGATGAAACATGCTATCTAGATGTATTGATCATTACTGGAGATTGGAACAGATGCACTGAAGCCCCACAAATGGGAGAGCATAGTCACTGCAGAGCCAGCCTTCTTCTCCTGGGGAGTTGTAGGTCAAACTCAAGTGAGAATCAGGAAAGACTTTCACAGGCATTTTTAGGCTGTAATTTATACAAATTATGTCTCCAGATCTGTTTCCTTCAGAGTTGCTGCATAAGTTAGAACAGTTAGTCAACTGTTTGGCCATTAGTCCACCTTCCTGTAAACTGTTAAAACTTTCAACTGTTTGTTATTGTTGTTGTTGTTAGGTGCCATCGAGTCAGAACTAGCCCATAGTGACCCTATGCACAGCAAAACAAAACACTGCCCAATCCTAGGCCAACCTCACTACTGTTGCCACGCTTGAGTCCATTGATGCTGCCACTTGGCCAATCTACCACGTTCTTCCCCCCAAAGTCTTTGTAATTGTTCCATCACAAATTTTCTTTCTAAATATTGTGTAAACTCACATAATATTAAGTAGGCAGTTATTTGCTTTAGTTTTCATTATTTTTTCCTTGCACAGCACAAAAATTTATCTTAGCATTTCTTACACTAAAAGTTGGAGAAGAATTGTCCCAGGTTCCATCCATTTTAAAATACTTTAAAAAAAAATAAAAATTTAATGTTCAAGAATATTTCATTGCAGGTAAACATTTATATTGACTTTTTTCTGTTTTGTCTTATATTTAGCACTAAAAACTTGTCTTTCAATTATTTTTATTAATATATTTTGGTGAAAAGACAGCATTTATTCTTTTCTTTCATCTTTTGTACATAGTGTCAATCTTTTCTGCTGTGCAAATAACTGAAGATTGTCTTCCTCTTAAGGACAGTATGATCTGGATGTGCCTAATGATTGTGCTAGTAAAATTTTACTAAAGGTAATACAGAAACAGCTGCAAGCATACATTAACACTTAATTGTGCTCATGAGGAATCTGTACCTGGATGAAGAGGCAGTTGTTCAAACAGAACATGGGAACACTGAATGGTTTAAAATTAAGAAAGGTGTGCAACAAGGTTGTATTCTTTCACCATACTTATTCAACCTGTATGCTGAGCAAGTAGTCTGAGAAGCTGGGTTCTATGAAGAAAAAATTTGCAGCATGATTGGAGGAAGATTCATTAACAACCTGTGATATGCTGATGATACAACTTTGCTTGTTGAAAGGGAAGAGGACTTAAAACTTTTACTTAAACTTAAAACATTTACTGATGAAAATCAAAGAGCACAGCCTTCGGTATGGATTACATTTCAATGTCAAGAAAACAAAAATGCTCACCACTGGACCAATAAATAACATTCTTATCAAAGGAGAAAAGATTGGAAGTTGTCAAGGACTTCGTACTTCTTGGATCAACTATCAACACTCAAGGAAGCAGCAGTCAAGAAATCAAACGATGTATTGCATTAGGCAAATTTGTTGCCCAGGCCTTTTTAAAGTGTTGAAGAGCAAAGATGTCAGCTTGAGGACTAAGGTGCACCTGACCCAAGCCATGGTATTTTCAATAACCTCATATGCATGTGAAATCTGGACAGTGAATAAGGAAGACCGTAGATGAATTGATGCTTTTGAGTTATAGTGTTGAAGGAGTATATTGAAAGTGCCATGGGCTGCCAAAAGAATCAACAGATCCTTGTTGGAAGAAGTGCAGCCAGAGTGCTCCATGGAGGCCAAAATGGCCAAATTTTGTCTCTCATACTTTGCACATACTGTCAGGAGGGAACACTCGCTGGAGAAAGATATCATGTTTGTAAGGGTGGAGGGTCAGAGAAAAAGAGGAAGACCCCCAACAAGATGGATTGGCCAAGTGGCAACATCGATGGACTCAAGCGTGGCAACAGTAATCAGGTTGGCCCAGGATTGGGCATTGTTTCATTCTCTTGTGCATAACATCGCTATGAGTTGGTACCGATTCAATGGCACCTAACAACAACAACGTTTGTTACCAATTATTAAGATATTTACATTAATGCTATTTTATTATTTATGCTAAAATATTTTCTAATAATACATTTGAAATGATTATATAGTACACTGAAGTCCTGGTGTGGTGCTATAAGATAAGCGCTGTACTGCAAGGCCAGTATTCACTGCAAGTTCAGTGGTTCAAATTCACCAGCCGCTACTTTGAAACCATATACAGTGTCGCTATGGGTCAGAATCGACTTGATGGCACTTAACAACAACAATGACTACACATTTTAATTGCTAAGGATGTGCATAAAAATATATTCAAAATATTAGAAGTCAAATTGTGTAGAGCAAAGACACAGCATAAGAGCTTGAATTATTTCTTAGAATGATATGTTAATCCCTGAAAGATTGAACCACATTGATGACTGTTCTTTCAAATTTCTACATGTGATGTATTTTATGTCAACATATTTTAATTTCAAAACATTATGAGACTGAAAATTTTCAAAACCTTAAAATACATTCAGATCTTGAAGAAAAGATGGCCATTTCCATTTTAAGCTTAAATAACAATATAATTTAAACTATTTGTAGTTTGTTTTCAAAGGATACAATGAGAGATAATGATAATATTAAAACATTTTATTTACTGACACAAAAGAATATTTCTTAATGTGCTTTCCACTCACTCCTTATTTCAAAATCACCCGGGGTCCTTATTAAAAGGCAGGAATCTAGAGCTCCCTTCAGGCTATGTGAATCAGGGAGAAAAAAAAAATCACTGGTAGGTGCAAGAACATGCGTGCTGGCTAGTTTTCCTCTAGACTTGCAGGCAGAATCATATTAGAAAATAACTTACTTAGACAATTATGAAAGAAACTGAGTCTTGAATATTGTAAGCCAACCTAGGTAAATATTAAGGCCACACTGTAAAACATATACTGTGCCTTAATAATTTTTAAAATAATTTTTGCTGTTGTTGTTAGTAAATGCCAAATAATTAGTTCTGATTCATGGCAACCCTACACAGTGTTTCCAAGGAGCAACTAGAGGGTTTGAACTGCCGATCTTGCAGTTAACAGTCCAGTGCTTACGGTATCTTTAATGACATAGATGTCATCAAAAAAGAGAAAGAACTTTGTTCTTTTGGTTAGGGCCAGACTAAAGCTGTATTTATTTAGAAAGCTGAGTTAAAGAAGTATTGCTACAAAACTCTACAGACATTCATTAAACAAAATATCAAAATAAAAATCTATTGTTCCTGCATATATTGCCCATCTAGGTCTATACATTTTTAAAGATAGTTTTCCATTTTCTAATCCTCCCCTTGGAGTTCTGGTCATGCTGTACAATAGGCACTTGCTGTCAATGGTAAGGTTAGCAGTTCAAAACCACTAGTTGCTCCATATGGAATAGATGAGGATTTCTACTCCTATAATGATTTACAGCCTCAGAAACCCTATGCAGAATTACTATAAATCAGAATCAACTCAGTGGCAGTGGGTTTGGGTTGGGATTTAATCCTTCCCCTAAAAATTCAGCACTCTTCCATTTATATCCCCTGGAAATAACATTTTAGGCAACCTTGAAAGACGGAAATCATACTTCTTTAAATGTAATTTTAAATTTGTGGAACAAAAAGAAATCTAAAGGAGCAAGACCAGAGTTGTAGCATGGATGGCATAAAGTTTGCTAACTAAATTCTGATAGGATAGCCCTTGTTCCCCTAGAAGAAAGAGCAGGTACATTTTCCTGATGGGGAAAAGATTCCTTAGCATAATTTTCCTGGCCTTTTTCTCACTAATGCTGTTGTCAATATCCCTAAAGTCTATATATAACAAGTCACTGTGACTGATCTGTGTCATTTTTAAAAAGGAATCAGAGTTGTTGTTGTCAGGAGACTTTGAGTCAGTTCTGACTCATAGCTATCCTATGCACAGCAAAACCAAACACTGGATTCAAGCAAAGTGATAGTGAATCCAAGTAAAATCATGATGTTATTTATTGGTAAGCATTTTTGTTTTCTTTATACTGAGCTGGGACTTATTAAGACCATGGACTTTGATCTTCATAAGTAAGTACTTTAAGTCCTCTTCTCTTTCAGCAAGCAAGATCATATCATCTGTATATTTCAGGTTGTTAATGAATCTTCCTCCTGCAAGCTTGATGCCATGTTCTTCTTCTTATAATCCAGCTTCTTGGATTATTTGATCAGCATACAAATTGAATAAGTACGGTGAAAGAATATAATTATGGGGCACACCTCTCCTAATTTTAAACTATTCAGTGTTCCCTTGTTCTGCTCAAACAACTTCCTCTGAATTTATGTACAGGATTCTCATTTGAGTTATGGTGTTGGGAAAGAATATTAAAAGTACCATGGACTTCCAGAGGAACAAACCTGTGTTGGACGAAGTGCAACCAAAGTCCTCCTTAGGAGTCAAAATGGACTGATTTTGTCTTTCATATTTCAGACATATTATCAGGAGGGATGAGTCCCTAAAGAAGGACATCATACTTGGTAAAATAGGGTGACAGTGAAGAAGGAGACCCTCAACAATATGGACTGACATGGTAGCATCAACAATCAGTTCATGCATATTAAAAATTGTGAAGATTGCACAGGACTGAGTGGTGTTTCATTGTGTTGCACATAGGGTGGCTATGAGTTGGAACTGACTTGACTGCAATTCACAACCACACAACACATAAAATTTATAAAGAAAAAAAAAGAGTACCTTTAAAAAGTGCTTTACATCAAATAATGGATTTGCAAATCTATTTTATGTACAAAACTTTGCTCAAAACCAATCACATATAGGAGCTCAGACTCTAACAGAGAAAAAACTGGCAGATCTACAATTTAACGTTGTCCCAGAGGCACTTTTCATAATACTGAGTGTTCAGTTTAGTCATTGCGTTTATTCACTGGACAGGTATAATGAATCAAACACTGGCAAAGTCATATAATTCCTAATTATCTAAGAATTGAAAATAGCCTAACTCAAATCTTACAGCCCCAATGAATTCAACACTCCTTTCCTCCTGCTTATTTCCCACGTAACTTATGTTATATCCTGGAATAAGGTATAGTTCAGAATAAGCATCGTGTCAAAGGGCATTGAACTACTGCAGCAAAGAAGATTGGGGGAAAGATTAGTTAGCCCCCATAGTCAGTACTTCAGAATCAGGTAATCCAAATATATCAAAAGAGCAAAATAAAATTATGGCAGAAGAAAAAACAAAGGCATATAGGTACTGAAGAAGCTCTTCTTGCTTGTAGCTGTGTTAGTGGCCAAAGTCTCCTTCCATAAAATATTTCTGCACATGTTCCTCCTGTGTGTGTAGACCAGTGCTGCAGCTTTGGGATTAATTGTCATGCTTGGTGAAAAGACAAACTCATAACATCATTACTAATTTATGGTATTTAATGAAATAGTTTACAGTTTAGGAATTTATTTATCTAGAGATCAAAATATGAAAAGTCACCCATTTGCCACATGGAAGTTCCTGGCTATATATAATAATTTTCTCTGAGATTACTGATAAAAAGCTGGGAATGATGCCTCTGATTTCTTGGAAACGTGCATCTCTCATTTGTATTCCAGGTGAGTAACGAAATATTCCAAGAGGAGTAATATCTAAGTCTGTCCACCCAAAATTCCCAGCTGCCTTTCTTAAGAGAATATAGGTGCTCATTTCATCATCACTTCCTCTACCAATTTTCAAGTAAACAGACACATTTGGAAATAGATTGGTTTCCACAAATAATATCAATTGAAACATCCTCACCAAAGTAGATTTCCAAATAAGCCTATAACAAATTTATGAAAAATTTGCACCTGGATGGATTCATGTATCTATCTATATCTTTGTAACAAAGCATTAGAATACATGATCTATTGGGTATCTTGGATTGAATATAACTCTTATAGACTGTATGATGTTGTTACAAAGAACAGACCGTGAAACACTACCTGTTTATCCTGACATTTCTATTTGGCTTTCTGGTAATTTCTTCCTATAACTATCATCCGTCTCCCACTGAGAGAAGAAAATCTTGAGCTGTGTATGCATTAATTGCCTTCTATGTGTTTCTTTGGGGTTCTGGTGTGGCACTGTGGGTTAGGGCACTGGACTGCAAGG
>NW_006408523.1:26252332-26261235 GCF_000296735.1 Chrysochloris asiatica | reverse complement strand
AAAATTATAAATATAGAATAATGATATATTTTTCTGTATTGTCTTCAATGTTGATTTTGACAAGCAGCTTCATTTATTCATTGTATAAGGTGAAAGAAAAAAAAAAAAAAGACAAATAAACAAAAGGCATTTGTATATTCTAATTTCCAGAAGCATTTTAGTTGCTTTCTCTTCTTACTGGTGCACATGTGTACTTTTTACTTTCCATTGGTAATAGTTTTGTTTGGATTTTTAGTGTACATAGGGAGTGAAATTTATAGGTTTGCAGATTCACATTTGTTTGTCTTTACTAGGAATGCAGACTTTTCCCAAATTGTTTGCCCTGGTGTGGCACTGTAGGATAAATCTTTGATTTACTAATTTCAATGTCAGCACTTAAAACCCACAAGCTACTCCTTGGAAACCCTATACAGGCTCGCTATGAGTTGGACCTGACTTGACAGCACTTAACAACAATAAATGAGTTGCTCGCCTCCGTCTATATCCTAACACTTGTTTTTATCTGAACACTAGTTTATCTGAATCTGCTGAATTGAAATGATCAACATGCAATCCATTGCTTGATTTCTTCACTACTGCTCCCATGAGTGTTGGTTTCGGATCCAAGAAAGATAAATTTTTTGAAAATTCCCATCTTTTCTCCATTTACCATGATGCTATTTATTGTTGCAGATGTGAGGATATATATATTTTTTTCTTTTTTTCTTTTTTTTTACATTGAGGTGTCTTTGATCTTCATCAGTAAATATTCTTCAGTTCCAGCAAGTAAGGTTACATCATCTGCATATTAGAGGTTGTTGATGAGTCTTCCTCCAATCCTGATACCTGATGCCACATTTGTCTTTCCATAATCCAAATTCCCAGATTATATTCTCAGCATACAGATTGAATATATATGGTGGAAAGATACAACTCTGATACACCTTTCCTGATTTTAGGCAACTTCTTTTTCCCCTTTTTTCTTATTCTTTTACTTTTTCAGAAATGTCTTTCTTTCTCATTTGGGTTCTGTATGGATTCCTTTTTTCATGGCAGGCCATAAAGTAAGTGTTAAAACTATTTCCTATTGGGTTCATCTCATGGAACACATTGCTACAATATAATTTTTAAACATCTCTTGAATAAAATGATGACTGTGCCATGATAAGCAAACAGCCAGGGATAAAGTGGGGGTGTTTCTGGAACTCCTTGAATTGCTCACTAATCCCAATGCCAAAAGATTGGATAAAGGATCAATATTTTATTTCGTGAGTATACTTTCTGTGGTAAACCCATGCTACATGACGTGTCAGTATATTTTAAGGGCTGATTTAAAAATATTTATTAAATAGCATTTCACATACATTAGAGTAGATATTTGTTCCTGTTTGACTAGAAATTCCATTTCTGCCTTTTTTTTTTTTTTTTTGATGGAGGCTGTGGAGTCAAGATGTTGTCTTTCTTTCTAATTTTACTTGGTATCTATGATAGAGTTGTGTTTAAAACAATTTAATAAAAAATACTTGAAAAATGTTAGTTGTTGAACGATGTTTTTCTAAATGTAGAAACACTATCCAAAATCGAAAACAAGAGTTCAAACCTTTCTTTCTGTCCCTTCCTTTCCCTCCTTTAGCACAATTTATATATTAGTTCTAAAGTCTTTTCAACTGCTACAGGCACTAGATCATGGTTAAAAGAATTATAGTTTGTAACGCTGCTTTCAGTCTGTGGGATGTAACATTCTCTGTAAAGATTTTATTATTGCTAAAGGCAAGAAATACTTTATTTCCAACATCAAAAGTAAGTAAGATGTTGCTCAGCTTAGGAGTCTAAGAATATATAATGGGACCAGTATTACCTCAGGAGATAGAAGTTAGCATTTGTAAACTCGGAAGAGTTTAAAATTGTTATCCTGTCTGCAGACAGTGCATAACTTCTTTCAAGACAGTATTCCAACTTTTTAATCCCTCCAAATGCACAGCTGTGCATGAACTGTTAGAAATAAAAATGAATAGTTCAGTATAAATTACAGTTGTTGTTGTTGTCAAGTGCTGTCGAGTCGGTTCCGACCCATAGCGACCCTGTACAGGGTTTCCGAGGGTGTAAATCTTTACCGGAGTAGAAAGCCTCATCTTTCTCCTGTGGAGCGGCTGGTAGTTTCGAACCGCTAACCTTAAGGTTCGCAGTCCGATTCGTAACCACTACGCTACCAGAGCTCCTTAATTCTGACCCATAGTGACCCTATATAGAGTTTCCAAGGATCAGCTGTGAGCATGAACCACTGAGCTTGCTGTTCAAATGGCTTGGCAGTCTGGCACATCAACCCACAATGCCACACCAGGACTCCTTAAACAACAGTTGTTGTTGTTGTCAGGTGCCATCAAGTCAGAACCGACTCATAGCGACCCCATGCACAGCAGAACAAAACAATGTCCATCCTGGGCCAACCTCACTACCGCTGCCAAACTTGATACCATCAATAATGCCACCTGGCTGATCCATCCCGTTGGGGGTCTTCCTCTTTTTCTCTGACCCTCCAACTTACCCAGCATGACATCCTTCTCCAGCTACTGTTCCCTCCTGACAATATGTCCAAAGTATGAGAGACAAAATTTAGCCATCCTGGCCTCCAAGGAGCACTCTGGCTGAACTTCTTCCAAAACAGATCTATTGGTTCTTGTGGTAGTCCAACACCACAACTCAAAGGCATCAATTCTATGGTCTTCCTTATTCACTGTCCAGCTTGCAAATGCATGTGAGTTTATTGAAATACCATGGCTTGAGTCAGGTGCACCTTAGTCCCTGAGCTTACATCTCTGCTCTTCAATAGTTTAAAAAGTTCCTGTGCAGCAGATTTGCCCAATGCAATACGTCATCTGATCTCTTGACTGCTGCTTCCATGAGTGTTGATAGTTGATCCAAGAAGAATGAAGTCTTTGACAACTTCAATCTTTTCTCCGTTGATAAGAATGTTGTTTATTGGTCCAGTGGTGAGGATTTTTATTTTCCTGACATTGAGATGCAACCCATACCAAAGGTTGTGTTCTTTGATCTTCATTAGTAAATGTTTCAACAGTAGCAAGCATGTATTCTTGGATGAAGGCTCAGGTTTCAGTACTCAAACCAATCAAACCAAACCATCTTTGAATTTATTCTGACTCATAGCAATCCTCTGTGACAGAGAAGAACTGCCTCATGAGGTTTCCAAACCTGTAAATCTTTATGGAAGTAGACTGACACATCTCTGTCATGGTGCCAAGGGTGGGTTCAAATCATGCACCACCTTTCAGTTAGCAGTTGAGTATTTTAACCACTGTGTCATTGTGGCTTCTGTTTTAATAGCAAAGAGATCAAAATTCAATATTTAAGAAAACATTAGAGAAGTAAATATGTGTATTAGCTCATAAATACATGGTGTATATTTTTTAAATAAAGTGTTATTTTTCCTACTTTTTTTGGGGGGGGTGTGTTTACATTTTTTGCTTTTATTTGAGTGTATGAGTTCTAATAAAGGGCATAATGAAATTTGACCCAGAGCCTGCATTTGCTTTTCTTTATTTTTAGTTATTAAAATTATCATTATTATTTTCTTCTTAAATTTTTTTCAAAAAATTTGCATTATGTTTCATCTTCTAAGACTTTTTCCTCATATGTGAGATGGGAGAAATAATGATATCATGCTATGAATATTAACAGCTAATGGTATAGCATTGTTGCATAAACACTGGACTGCTAATGGAAAGATGGGTAGTTCAAATCCACCTGTCAAAAACCCTATAAAGGGTTGCTATGAGTTGGAACCAGCTCTAGGGTTCTTAACAACACAACAGCAGCAATATATGGCCCTGGAATGGCACTATAACAAAAGCACTGGACTGTTAAATACAAGACCAACAGTTAAAACCCACCAGCCTCTCTAAGAAACCCTATACAGGGTCGATATGATATGAAAAGACATAAATCAAAACAAGTAAATATATGTAAAAGTAAAATAGCATTTGTTTTTCTATTTTTAAAATGTGAGTGTTATAATAAATGCTTGTTTAAAATTGAATGTGATTTTTCTTTCAACTATGAATTGCAGGTTTTTCTTTTTTTAATATCTAACTGCTCTGTTTTATTACATTGCTATAACACGTGATATTATTACATGGAATATTAATATTCTCTAGTTTAAAATATAAGGTCTAATATAATGATTGCTTTAGATTTTCAGCTTCATCATAAATTGACCTTGAAAACTGTTTATTAACATAGACATTTTTCTTCATTTTCAGTTATTAATTCATCATTAAATATGGTATGTATGTAGTGACCAATTAATCTAAAAGGGGAAGGCAATATACAAGAATAGGGAGGGTGACAGAAGAATGATGAAGGTAGGTGAAGACACAGGGAGGTATTCACGGGTTAAAGGGAATAGAAGTAAATAGTGATAGAAACGTTGCATAGATACACAGATTGAGACGTGGGCTTAAATGGTAAGGGAGGAATATATAGGAGTTTGAAAGAGGATATTTGCACACAAGGATCTAACTTTTCTGCAAACACAACTATGAATGCAGTAGAGCATACAGAGAGCAAAATGATGAAAACTCTTTAGATATTACCAAATATCTTAAGGCAATGATTTATTGGCCTGGGGTGTCCAAGGATACCATAATCTCAGGGGACACTATAGTCAGTTGGCAAAGCATAGTCCTCAAAAACATTGTTCTACATTCTACTTAGTTAAGTCGCATCTGGGATCTTGAAAGCTCATGAGCAGCTGTATAAGGTGCAACTATTGGTTTCTGCATGTGTGGAAGAAAGAAGAGTGATACGAAGTGAAGAGGCTTGCAATTAGTCCAAAGGACTACTGAAACATGTGAACATCAGTCTCCATGACTCTGAGACCTGAAAACATAGATGTTGTCCGACTACTACTATCAACTGTTCTGAAAAGGATCACATTACAGTGCTCTGCATAGAGTGGGGGAAAATGTGGAACAAAATTCAAAACTATTTAATTAGAAACAAAAAACACACACAAACACTGGGTTTACTTGCCAAAGCCTAGAAGAACCTGAGATTATGGCCCTCAACCACCCTTCACTTCTGGAGAGGAACTCAGCCTTGTGGCCCAATTTTCACCCAAGCAATGGATAGGTTTATCTGTGGGGACAACATCACTAATAAGGTATGCTCACATTAGAATCGTCAATCATTCACAGTCAAAAGGGCAACATTGACCTAAGGACAAAGTTGAGAAGGGATGAGAAGGTACATAGAATGCTAATAGGAACCACAGGTAGGAAGTGGGATAACTGCTGTTGGAATCACTGAGATGAAGCAAAGTGTATGGTTTGTTGAATATAAAGCTTATAATCTTGAGGAGTCCTGGTGTGGTACTGTGGGCCAGTGTATCAGACTACAAAGTCGTTTGAACTACAAGGTCTGTGGTTCAAGCTCACCAGTTTCTCCTTGGAAACTCTATACAGTGTCACTATGAGTCAGAATCGACTCGATGGCACTTAACAACAATAACAATCTTGTCTGTAAATCTTCACTCAATTCACAATATGAAGCAAAAAAAATATATATTATTCTTTTCTTATAATTAGTGGTTTCATAAACACTCTACTTTTGGTTGAGTATCTCTTTAGTGTTTTTATCATGATATGGACACACATTTTTGATCTGGTATCTTTACACAAACAGTACATACTTTCTACATCTGTTCTCCCAGGAGGGGTTTATTTCCTAAGGGTCACTATGCCAACATTTTTTTACACACAGTTGTAAAAAAAAAAAAAAAAAAAAAAAAAAAAGTAGTATAGTGTGTTTACAAAATTACCTCCCAGGAGCAAGGAGCAGCTAGAAAATCATCATAGAAGCATGCATTACTTGAGCGTCAAAAATCATTTAATTCTGTTGGGAACCTTCAAGCCTATTCCAACTCATAGTGACCTCTGTGCCAAAGTAGAACTCTCCCTAGTATTCTCTTGCCTATAATCTTTACCTAAGCACTCCCCTTGCAATGTCTTCATCCTTCATGTTTTTTAGCCCTTTTAGTATCTATCTTTCAGCCGACTTATCTACCTACTTACTTACTCACTTATTTGTATCCCAAAACCCACTGCTATCAAGTTAATGTTGACTCATAATGACTAAAAATGTGTTTCCCAGGCTATAAATCTTTACTGGAAGAGAAAGTCTCATCTTTCTCCTGCTGAGCAGCTGATGGGTTTTAACTGCCAACTCTGCCATGCTTACCATACAGCACCACCAGCACTCTTCACTTACCTACTGCTGGTGTCGTTGTTAAGTGCCTTTGAGGAATGATGGAGGAGCAGCAATACCAGAACCAAAAGCCAAAGCATAAGAGTGGTAGGCTCCCCAGGCCATTGTTGTTGTTAAATGCAGTCAAGTCAGTTCAAACTCAGAATGACTCTGTATAGGGTTTCTGAGGAGCAACTGGTGCGTTGAAACTTCCGTTTTTGTGCTTGAAACTGACCTTTTAGTCCAGTGCATTATCCTACAGAGCCACAGTAGGACTCTCACTTATTGTATAGTTTAATTTAATTTTATTTTGAGATACAACTTCATAAAACCCAAAGTCCAGAACAGTACTAGAAACTGGTAGCTGCACCTTAGCTGGCCACTCAAAACCTGGTTGAACTAATCAATAAATACATGTCATACAAATTATTCTTCTCCAGGAAATGAATATTTGAATCAGTAATATATAACTCTTCCTAATTTGGTTCCATATGCATTAAATTCTCTGTTGTGGTAGTGGTTGTTGTTAAGTGCCATTGAGTCGGTTGAGTGGCTGTTGATTTGAACCAAACTTGTGGTTCAAACCAACCATGTGGTCCAGGGTATTATCCTGCTGTGCCACACCAGGACACGTGGAGCTTGTGGCATTTGGTGATGACAATAATTATTTCCAGTTCTATTATTAAGTTACTAGTTTATAACACACATATTTCTATAATTCAATATAAGTAGCCAAAACAGTTCAAGAAAGAGCTCAAAGATATAATCCCTGAGTTTATACATAGATAGAGACGCAAGCTGAACTGGATGGGAAGGTGAATAGGAGTAAACCTAAAACACATATAAGTTTGACAGAGGATATTTCTAGATATGTATATATGTTATTGTTATTGTTAGGTGTCATCGAGTCAGTACCAACTCACAGCGACCTTATACACAGCAGAACGAAACACTGCCTGATCTTGGGCCAACCTCACTACTGTTGCCACGCTTGAGTCCACCTATGCTGCCAGTTGGCCAATCCATCTCGCTGGGGATCTGCCTTTTTTTCTCTGCCCCTCCACCTTACCAAACATGATATCCTTCTCCAGTGACTGGTCCCTCCTGACAATATGTCTGAAGTATGAGAGACAAGTTTGGCCATCTTGGCCTCCAAGGAGCACTCTGGCTGCACTTCTTCCATATGCTGCATATATAGGTGCTGCAAATATAGCCATGAATATACTAGGGTATGTTGTTATTGCTAAGTGCCATCATGTCAGTTCTGACTTATAGCAACCATATATGGAGTTTCTGAGGAGTAGCTGTTGGGTTTGAACTCCCAACCTTGTGGTTCCCAGTCCAGTGATACACCAAAAGTCCATAGTAAAGTTTACGGGGCACACAGTTATGAAAATTCCTTGAACATATCTAAAGATCTTCAGGGAATGAATGATCAGACATAGGGCTGAGGACCATAGTCTTAGGGGAAAGCAAGGTCAATTGACTTGACATACTCCACAAAGACAGTATTTTAACGTCTACATTGGTGAAGAGTAATTGGAGTCTTAAAGGTTTTGAGTGGCCAGCTAAGGTGCAACTACTGTTCCCTCCCAGAACAGGGCAAAGAAGAGTGAGGAAAATAAAAGATGTGATGAAACAATTAGTCCAAAATTCTAATGGCCCACATTAACCCCAATCCTTGAGCCCAAAAGAACTAGATGGTGCACAACTACTTCTGCTGACCATTCTGAAAGGATTATAATATGTGGTTCTAGATAGAGTGGGAGGAAAATGTGGAACATAATGCAATAATAATAATGATACCCAGATTTGCTGATTTGATAGAGTCTCTAGGAACTGCTGAGACTATGATATTTAGATATTCCTCAAGCCTGGAACTGAACTTATCCTCAGGACTCAATTTTCTGCCACACAACATACAAGCTTATATGGCGAACAATAGCACTAGGGAAATATGAGATTAAAATGGCAGCATTTGCTTAGGAAAACCATCCAGCTGGCAGGAAGAGATAGGAAACAAGGGTAAATGACAATGGTAAACTAGGGAAAATGGGAAGTAATGAGTAATGTTAAAACTGTGGGGCTTGCAATCACGCTCAATCAAGACAAAATGTGTTGTTGAATAGAACACTAATTGCCTTTGGAAAGTTTTATCCCAATCTTAACAAAAAGTTTTTAAAATACACTATTTAAACAGAACTACACTACTAATGAGGAATCTCTACCTGGACCAAGAAGCAGTTGTTCAAACAGAACATGGAAACACTGAATGGTTTAAAATTAGAAAAGGTGTGTAACAAGGTTGTATTCTTTCACCATACTTAATCAACCTGTATGCTGAGCAAATAATCGGAGAAGCTGGGTTCTATGAAGAAAAATGTGGCATCAGGATTGGAAGACTACTCATTAACAGCCTACAATATGCAGATGATACAACCTTGCTTGCTGAAAGTGAAGAAGACATAAAACATTTACTGATGAAGATCAAAGAGCACAGCCTTAAATATGAATTACATCTCAATGCAAAGAAAACAAAAATCCTCACTACTGGATCAATAAACAACATTCTTATCAATGGAGAAAAGATTGAAGTTGTTAAGGACTTCATTCTTCTTGGATCAACTATCAACACTCAAGGAAGCAGCAGTCAAGAGATCAGA
>NW_006408523.1:26246829-26251917 GCF_000296735.1 Chrysochloris asiatica | reverse complement strand
GTGGCAACAGTAGTGAGGTTGGCCCAGGATTGAGCAGTGTTTCATTTTGCTGTGCATAAGGTCCCTATGGGTTGATACTGACTCAATGGCACCTAACAACAAACAACAACAACACTACTAAGGGAGTCCTTTGTGGTGCTGTGGGTTAATGCGCCAGGCTACAAAGCCGTTTGAACTGCAAGGTCGGCAGTTCAAACTCACCAGCTGATCCTTGGAAACCCTACACAGGATCGCTATGGGTTGGAATCTACTCGACGGCACTCAACAACAACAACAACACTACTAAGGGAGTCCTGGTGTGCTGCTGTGAGTGTGTTGCACTGGACTGCGAAGTTGGTTTGAACCACAAGGTCGGTGTTTCAATCTGTCAGTCACTCCTTGGAAACCCTATACCTGGTCACTATGGGTCAGAACTGACTCAATGGCACTTAACAACAACAACAATAACACTATGAAGAAACAGGCAATATAATAAATTTAACAGAAATACTTATATTTATGATTTTATTTATAAATAGTTGAACATAAGAAGGATGACCTTTTGTAACAGAATCCAGATTAGCAGTTATCATTTTTCTGGTAATCATTGGGAGGTGACATAAAGAGGCTTCAAGAGTATTAATTATTTCTGTTGTTAGACACCTTGAAGTCAGTATTGACTCATAGTGACCTTATGAACAGTGAAATGAAACACTGCCTAGTCCTGTATTATCCTCATATTTGCTGTTATGTTAAAACCCATTGTTTCTGCCACTGTACCAGTCCAATTCATTCAGTCATTCTCATTTTCACTGACCCTCACTTTACCATACAGTTTATCCTTATCCAAAAATTGGGTCCTCTGCACAACATGTCCAAAATAATAAAAATGAAATCTAGCCATCCTTGATGCCAAGGGACAGTCTGATCATACTTCTTCCAGGATAGATGTGTTTATTCTCCTTGTAGTCCATGGTCCTTTGATGTTATTTATTGGTCCAGTTGTGAGGATTTTCAGTCTCTTTTCATTGAAGTAAAATCTATACCATTGAGGACTGCAATCTTGGATCTTCATCAGTATTTTAAATCTTCATCGCTTCAACAAGGCAAGATTATATCATCTTACCATTTCATATTTTACTATGTCTACTATAGCGAACCTCTGAAATTTTACGTTCATCTCTTTAACTTCATAATTTCTTACCCTAAATTTAGCTTCTCTACATTCAAGAGCAAGTTTCATAGTCTCTTCTGACATCCCTATCATTATTTTCTTTATTTCCTGTCTTTTCAATGACCCTTTAATTTTTTTTCACATATGATGTGCTTGATGTCATACCACAGCTCCTCTGGTCTTCTGTTACTAGTGTTCAACATATCAGCTCTATCCTTGAGATTATCTCTAAATTCAAGTGGAATATGTTGTTGTTGTTAGTTGTGAGTTGGTACCAACTCATAATGACCCTAAGCACAACAGAACGAAACATTGCCTAGTCAGGCACCAACTTCACCATCAATGCTACACCTAAGCCTGTACTGCTGCCACTGTGCCAATCCATCTCATTGGGAATCTTCTTCTTCCTTTCTGACCCTCTATTTTACCAAACATTATATCCTTCTCCATGGATTAGTCCCTTCTGATAATATGTTCAAAGCATGAGAAATGAGGTTTGGCCATCCTGGTTTCCAAGGAACATTCTGGCTGCACTTCTTCTAACATAGCTTTGTTTGTCCTTTTGGCACTCCATGGTACTTTCAATATTCTCCTCCAACACCATAACTCAAATGCATCAATTCTATGATCTTCCTTTTTCTTCACTGCCCAACTTTCACATGCATATGAGGTTATTGAAAATATCATGACTTGGGTCAGGTGCAACTTAGTCCTCAAACTGACATCTTTGTCTTCAACACTTCAAAGAGGTCGTGTGCAGCAGATTTGCCTAATGCAATGTACCATTTGATTTCTTGACTGCTGCTTCTATGAGTGTTGATGGTTTATCTGAGCAAAATGAAGTCTTTGAAAACTTCAATCCTTTCTCCATTTATATTGTTGTTGTTAAGTGTCATCCAGTCAGTTCTGACACCTAGTGACAGAATTTCTGAAAAATGACTGGTGAACTTGAACTTCCAGCCCTGCAGTTCAAACAGCTTTGCAGTCTGGTGCATTAACCCACAGATCCACACCAGGACTCCATTTATATAGATGTTGTTTATTTGTCCAGTGATGAGAATTTTTTTGTTTTCTTTACATTGAGGTGCAAGCCATACTGAATGCTGTGGTCTTTGATCTTCATCCATAGTGTTATAAGTCCTCTTGCTTTCAGCACATGATCTTGAGTATATTCAAGTAATACAGTATTGGCACATAAGATAACTGGTAATCCTAAAAACATTTTTTTTTTTTTAAATACAATAATTTTCCCTTCCTAGCCACCATTCTGGTGTGGCACTGTGGGTTAATGTGCCAGACTGCAAAGCTGTTTGAACTGCAAGGTCGGCGGTTCAAGCTCATCGGCTACTCCTTAGAAACCCTGTACAGGGTTGCTATGGGTCAGATTCGACTCAATGGCATTTGACAACAACAACAACAAGCCACCATTGAGTACTTGGTAATTTTTCTTCCACTGAAAGCAACTATAACATTGAATTTAAAATGAAAATACTGCTTCCATAAATTATATAACAATCATCACATTATTGCTGTTCTTCAGATATTAAATATAACCCACTTGATTCCTAATATGCCCTTCTATTGCTACCTGGAGTCACTTTCCTGGGTAAAAACTGCTTATAAAGGAAGACAGCATAGTGCATTGGCCTTATTGAGTTAAAAAAAAAGAAAAAAAAAGATGCAGAAATGTGAGAATTGCAATAATAATAATAATAATAAAATAGAGGCAAGGGATGAGGACATTGATTTGCACAGGAATCCCAAGAAATCTTTGGTATAGCTCTAAATTCAGCACACCTTGTATAAATGCTACAATACTAGAGTAACAACAATTACTAAGAAGTTCTGAAGTAAGAGATATTTAACTTTTGACTAATTAAAAGATAGAAGAAGAAAAAATTAAATATTCAAGTCATTGTGTAGTTATCCAGGAATGTCATACTTTGGCAGTTGTGTTAATTTAATTGTAGAAGAATGGTTACTCTAGACCTACTCACACCATGAATAGAATAAGTTCATCTGAAAGTGTGTTGTTGTTTTTATGTGCCATCAAGTCAGTTAGCGAATAACAGTGTTGTATAGGATTTCTGAGGAGTGGCTGGTGAGTTTGAACCACCAACTTTGCAGTTCAAACTGACCTTGAGGTCCAGTGCTTATCCTTCAGTTCCATACAAATAAATAACTACATATCAGAAACAGACAAGAAAAACTGTGTGTGAAGGAAGGCAGTAAAATATATAACTCAGCAACAAAAAATTCATAGTTTTTAGCATTCAATAAAAACATATTTGGTATGCCAAGAGGGAGATAAATTTTACTCAAAACAAACAGATATAGAGATCAATAGAGGTAGCCTCAGAAACACAGAAGTGATGAGATGAATTTTAAAAAGACATTAGAACAAATATTGTTGTTGTTGTTAAGTGCCGTCGAGTCGGTTCCGACCCATAGCGACCCTGCACAGGGTTTCCGAGGCTGTAAATCTTTACAGGAGCAGAACGCCTCATCTTTCTCCCACAGAGCAGCTGGTAGTTGACCTTGTGGTTCGCAGCCCGATTCGTAACCACTACACTACCAGAGCTCCTTAGAACAAATATACATATGTTCAAATATTTTTTTAAATGAACAAAAAATTTAGAAAAATGGATATGCTCTAAAATAAGCAAATCATCTTTCTGGAACTGAAAAAAATGCATATTTGAATTGGTAGCTTCCTAGACATGTTAAACAGCAGATTGAATATTTTAGAAGAAAATCAGGGGACTTGATTTTTACATATATATACAAACTTTCCAGACAGAAGCCGAAAAGACCAAAGTCTAAAAATATGACCAGAGCTTCATAAAACTGTGAGAGAATATTAAACAGCTAAATCTGTACAAAATTATGGTTCTAATAAAAAGGAACATATTATATACATGGTATAAAGACAGAAAGAAGTAACTTCTATTTTCTCTTCAGATACAATCCCAAAAAAATAATTCTTGTAAGAGTTTGGAATTAAGGTTATGCAATCCCTGAACATGAATCAGGTTTGGATATCCGCAAGTCTATTTTCTGAGAAGTTTGACTATTTTATCAGATTCACTAGTGAAGTCACCTGCTAACTGATGTTTTTTTGGGGGGAAGTTTTTAAAAATAAAAGCAACTCCTTAGATAAATACAGTGCTAATTAGTTTTTTCATTTTCTTTCTTCCTGTGTCAATTTTGGTAAATTGTGTCTATCTAGACATTTTCCAAACTCATCCAAGTTCTAAATTGTGCTGACACAAAGTTATTACATATATTTTAGTGATTGTTTTCCATTTAGTATCTGTATGACTCATATTGTTAATCATAAATTTACTGGCATGGTGATTTTTGGGTCCTATTTATCTCTTAAATTTTTCAGTTTTGTTTTGTGTATAATCTCAATGAACCAGTTTTTTTTTCCCCTCTTTCTTTGATTTGGAAAATGAGGCCTCTGATTTTGTTCTTTTCCAGTAGTGCTTTACTTCTCTGGGGTTAATTTTATTTAAATATGAAATTGGTGATTAGTTTATCCATGTCTTAAAGAATGTTACTGAAATCAGAATTGGGGTTAAATTATATCTATAGATTGCTTTGCGTAGTGGTGACATTTTCACAATGTTAAGACTTCCTGTTTATGAACATACTATATTCTTCCTTTTTTTGTAGGTCTCTTATGATTTCTTGTAGTGTTTTATAATTTTCTTTGTGTAGGTCTTTTGCTTCTCTGGCTAGAGTTACCCTAAATATTTCATCTTTTGAGTGGCTGTTATGAATAGAATTGGTTTCCTCATTTCCTTTTCACAGCTCTCCTTATTAATCTAAAGGAACCCAACTGAAATTTGTATGTTGATCTTATACCTTGCCACTTTGCTGAATTTCAATATATTCAAATAGCTTTCTTGCTAAGTCTTTGGGGTTTTCTA
>NW_006408523.1:26235406-26237138 GCF_000296735.1 Chrysochloris asiatica | reverse complement strand
GATCCTGGGCCAACCTCACTACCGCTGCCACACTTGAGTCCATCAATGATGCCACCTGGCCAATCCATCTCGTTAGAGGTCTTCCTCTTTTTCTCTGACCCTCCACCTTACCCAGCATGACATCCTTCTCCAACGATTGTTTCCTCTGGACACAGGTAGTCCTTGTATAATGACAGGGTATCTTTCCAAAGTCTCCTTCATAAATTGGTTCTAACTTAAGTCGAATAGTATTACCAATAGATTTACTAATATGACCTTTATTTGTCTATGGGGGTTAGGACAAATTGCATATAAACTTACAGATATTTTTTAGTACATACATACACAAAAATACACAAAACATACAAATATACTTTGAATATGAAAAAGAGTTGAATGGCTTGGGCATTTTGTCAGTTAGTAAAAACTCCAGTTATTGAAGGCATTGGATCATCTGAATGGTCCTGGGAAGTAGAGATGGCATTTCTAGTCAGAAAATCAGTGAGAATTGTCTGTATAGTACTTTTCTTTTTTTCCTTCATGAATTTCTTGATAATATCTCACTGCTTTCTAAATCTGCCTATCAATTGTGCCAAAGTGGTTAACATTTGGGAACATGTTTTCAAGCAACTGAAGTCTCTGATTTTATTTTAAAAACTAAATATCTATGGCAGTGTTTTGAACAGTAAAACATAAATTTGAATATCTGTGAATGAACATCACCAAATTATATGCTTCGGTACTTCATTTAGTAAATGTTACTAAAGATAAAAGACAGAGAAACAAATAAACAAACAGATTGTCACAAATGCAGTTTCTCATACTTTGGAAGGCATGGACTATCTGTATTACCATGGAACTGTATTCTATTTCTTATATAACTGAATCTCTTTGAATATTTCATTATCCACAAAGCAAATACTCTAGTTCTAGAATTTAGATCACCCATCATGAAATGTCATTAGTTGTATGATCACTGTGATTTGTGACAAAAAAAAAAAAAAATTATATTTGAGTTCATTAGAAATAGATAAATATTTCTAAATAATACACTTTTGCATGGCTGGATATAGTCATAGCTATTCATGTTTCAGATAAATGAAAATACATTTGTAATCTTTATATATCAATTTTGAGAAAAAAGTTATTGGCAATGAAACATGAGATCTGGTATATTCATTCAGGGTTATGTAAAATCTGAGTTTAATAAGCTACATATTTTCAAATAACAGAAATATTTAAGAACTTCCAAATTATACACAGTTGGTTTGTATATTGTATTTAAATAGCCTGAGATTGATATTTCTTATTTAATAAAAGATCTATAGAATTCACAATATTACTTTTTTAAGGAGTTTCATTTTAACTTTACTTAAAGTTTAGCTTTACTTAAAATTTTAGTTTTACTTAAAATTTCACATAACTTAAAATGCCTCAGATGCATGGAAGCTAAATAAAGAAGATGAAATAAAAAGAAAGAAGAAGAATGCATTTCTTATATTGAATATACCACGGATTTCTCAAAGAATTAACATATTTGTTTTGGCATAAGAACAACTAGAATGTACCTTAGAAGTGAGTATAATGAGACTTCATTCCACGTAATTTGTGCAGGTTAGCAGGAGAGACCAGTCTCTGCAGAAGGACGTCATTCTTGATAAACTAGAAGTACATAAAAAGGAGAAAAACCTTAGTACAGTGGTTGCAACAATGGAAGTAAGCATAGAAAAGATTGTGAAGATGGCTTAAGATA
>NW_006408523.1:26233105-26234607 GCF_000296735.1 Chrysochloris asiatica | reverse complement strand
GCCTCTTGGTCCAGTTACCTGTCCACCATGGGTGACCCTGTTGTTATTTAAAAACCGGTGGCATAGCTTTCTGAATCACAGCAACTCACAAGTCACCACAGTATGACAAACTGACAGACAAGTGGTAGACTCATTGAAGTAGTAGTCAAGAAATCAAACGATGCATTGCATTGGCAAATCTGTTACACAGGACCTCTTTGAAATGTTGAAGATGAAAGGTGTCTGTTTGAGGACAAAGGTGCACCTGACCCAAGCCATAGCATTTTCAGTAACCTCTTATGCATGTGAAAGTTGTATGGTGAATAGGGAAGAACATAGAAGAATTCATGCATTTGAGTTATGGTGTTGGAGGAGAATATTGAAAGTGCCAGAGACTTCCAAAAGAACAAGCAGATCTGTGTTGAATGAAGTACAGCCAAAGTGTCATATTTTGGATATATTATTAGGGGAACCAGTCCCTGGTGAATAATATCATGTTTAGTAAAATGGAGGGTCAGAGAAAAAGAGGAAGACACTGAAAGAGATGGATTGACACAGTGGCAGCAGCAATGGATGCAGGGATAGCAATGGTTGTAAGGTTGGCCCAGGACCGGGCAATGTTTCCTTCTGTTGTACCTAGGATTGCTATGAGTCAGTATCAACTTGACGGCACCTAACAACAACAACAACAACAATTAAGTAAAACTTGGACATTTTCCTTCATATCATCAGTTTGTCATAACATGGGACCATTTTGAACAATTCAGCATCAAGTCATTACTAGTGTATGCCTTCCATTTTCTATTGATATCTCCTGCATCATTCAATATTTTGTTCATGGAATCCTTTAGTTTTTCAAGTTGAGGCTTGAATTTTTTTTTTATATATTTACTATGTACAGATGGAAAATAACTTCTTTTCTTACTTTGACATAAAACATGTTTCCCATTTAAAAAGTATCTTATAATTCAGCATTACTCAAATATAAAGATACCACATAAAATCATCAAGGGAGTGACCATAAAGGGCAAGGAGGTTCAAGTTCTTAGTTGTGGTTGGTGGTGTTGTTAGCTGGCATTTAGTCAGGTCAGAAGTCGGAACCGACTCCACGGCACATAACAACAACATTAACACACAGACCCTGTGTATAACAGAAGGAAACACTGTGCTGTCTTACACCATCCTCACGATTGTTATGTTTGAACCCATTGTTGCTGCCTCAGTGTCAATTGATCTTATTAGGGGACTTCCTCATTTTCTCTGACCCTCAACTTTTTCAAGCATGATGCCCTTCTCCATGGACTGGTTTATCCTGATAATATATTCAAATTACCAGAGATGATTTCTAAGGAGCATTCTGGATGTACTTATTCCATGACAGCTTTGTTTGTTCTTCTGGCAGCCCATAGTATTTTCAATATTCTTCACCAAAAACATAACTCAAATTCATCTATTCATCTGAGATTTTCCTTATTCCACCTTATTTCTTGTCCAACTTTCACATGCATATGATGTGATTGAAA
>NW_006408523.1:26226874-26231382 GCF_000296735.1 Chrysochloris asiatica | reverse complement strand
GGAATTTCTATGTGAGTTTTTGTTTTATATTTTCAATAATTCCTATGTGAGTGTATCTATTTTAATTTTAAAATAATATGAAAATAATAAAAACATTTATCACATCACCTGAATGGATGTGATTAAACACTGCTGTGTAATTATAAGACTCATTTTGTCTTTCAGTTTACAATCACTTTGACACCCGGTTATCTATCATTAAAATAGTGGCTTTAATGTGATGAAACCTGAGGGGTCCTTAAAAGAGAAATGAGTCGTTCAAGAGCAATTCATGATCAAATGAGACAATGTATTATTGTCTTATTGACACAGATTTTAGAGTAATCTGATTAGATAAAAATGAAAAAGGTAGAATGTACAACAAATCTGTAAAACAAATGTAAACTGTATTAGTCAGGCTATAAGCATGAGTGTTTTCTATTTATTTATATGCTTTTTATATAAATAATTAATATATTGTACATATACATATATACAATATATTAATGGTAAGTCCCATCAAATGGGTACCAATTTATAACAATCCTATATAAGGTTCCCAAGGAGTAGCTGAGGAGCTGGGTGGGTTTGAACTGCCAAGCTTATGTTTAGGTGCCTAGTGCTTATCCTACAGCACCTCACCAGGACTCCATCTAATATATTGATGGTAGAGGTGGTGGTGTGCCATTAAGTCTAGTCTGACTCATAGCAACCATGTAAAGAGCTTCCAAGGCTGTACATTTTTACAGAGACAAAAAAAAAAACTTATCTTTTTTCTGTTATCTAATTTATTGTTGTTGGTGGCGTTATGTGTCATAGAGTCAGATCTGAATCATAGTGACCCTGGATAGGGTGACCAAGGAAAAATGGTAGGTTTGAACCATTGACTTTTCAGTTAGCCGTCCACTGCTTATCCTATTGGTTGGTTGTTATGTGCCGTGGAGTTGGTTCCGACTCATAGTGACCCTGTACAAGGTTTCCGAGGTTATAAATATTTACAGCATTAGAAAGCCTCATCTTTCTCCTGAGGAACAGCTGGTAGTTTTGAACTGCTAACCCTGAGGTTCACAGCCCGATTTGTAACCACTACGCTACCAGCGCTATAGTGCCATACAATTGGAAGAAATGACTGGTCATTCCAACTCTAACAAATATAAAACTAAAACTTATGTTAATATCAGAAAATTAATGATAAGACAAAAACCTTTTCTAAAGATAGAGAAATTTTCATAATAAAAGTGTCATTTTCCCAAGAAGAAATTAAATATATTTCAATTTAAAATATGGACTTAAGAAAAAGAAACAAAAATTAGATAGAAGATGAAAATTATCTTGAATACTGGTAGGATAAACACTAGACTGAAAGATTGGTTTGAATCACAAAGTCGATGGTTCAAACTCACCAGCTGCTCTCAGAAACCCTATACAGGTTCACTAGGAGTTGAAACCAACTCATCGGAACTTAACAACAGCAACATTTGATTTTCATAACTAACCTCTTAGTAACTTAGATAAAAGTCAGACCAAATAATCAATCAATAAATATAGAAAATTTGAAATATATAATCAGCACAATGTGTCAAATACTGCATACACTGATATCTATTAAACAAAATTTCAATCACATATTAAATATTTACAAAAATTTACCTAGTCTCAGTTACAAAACAGGTCTCAATAAATTTTAAGAGATTAAATTCATTATTTTGTCAGTTATATTTTTATGATTTTACTAACATATAGATTTTAAAATAAGTAAAATTATACTACATTAATCAATGATTCATGTTTTGGTGGTGCACCTGGACATCCCACCCCACTCCCATCCCCCAGTCATACAATCTAAGATAGCAGTTATCTTTTCAGAGGAGTTTAAGGTAATGATTGAAGTGGGTACATGGAAATCCAAGAAGGTTATAATTCATGACCTTTGTTATTACTACATATCTGCTTTATTGTGGTGTGTTTTTGAGCTCTGTATTTTAATTTTATGCCCCTGTAGGTGCACTTTAGTTTATGATGGTGGTGGTAATATTCCAGCAACTGAGTTCCAACTATTAGTGGCCCTGTAACTCCAAGTGTATAAATCTTTATGCAGAAAGCCTTATTTTTTTCCCTCAGAGCAGTTACTATTTTGAACTGCTGAACTTACAGTTAGCAATCCAACTAGTAATCCACTATGCTACCAGGACTCCTCTAATTTATGATGTTGTTGTTTTTGTTTAGTGTTGTGGAGTTGCTTCCAACTCCTAGGGACTCTGCCTACGGTTTCCGAAGAATGGTGTGAATTGTTGATCTTGTGGTTCACAGTCCAGTGCTGATCCTATAGTGCCATATCAGAAGTCAATATAAGGACATTTAAATAGAAAATTAAAGGAGAAATTTAAATTTTTATATTTTCAGTGTTCTTAGGTTTCATAGTTAGAGCACAAAGAGAAAGCACTATCTAGAAATTGTACTGTGGTTGTGAATTTTCCCTTCATTTCCAAACTTCTGCCTTTGTGGTCCCTGTAGTCTGTTGTTGTTAGGTACCATTGAGTCGGTACCTACTCATAGTGACCTTATGCACAACAGAATAAAACACTGCCTGATCCTGGGTCAACCTCACAATTGTTGCCACTCTTGAGCCATTGATGCTGCCACTTTGCCAATCCATCTTGCTGGGAATCTTCCTCTTTTTCTCTGACCCTCCACCTTATCAAACATGATATCCTTCTCCAGCAACTGATCTATACTATCTTAACTCTATTCAATGTTTCCTGCCTTGTTATCCTACTTCTGCATCCAACTTCTCAACAAACTGTTAATCTCAATTTGACTAATGATCTTCTAAATGTTAAAGACAAGAGTATTGAAATAAAATCTTATTCATGCTAACTTCTTCTTAAGAATTTGAAACTGCTCAAGTTCCTTGATTATCAGAATGCCATTTGTATCCTATTTCTTTCTTATCTCTCTATTTAGGTTACTATCGTCACAAAAGTCTCCCTCTATTAGGATATCAGACTTTTTCTTCCTCAGATTCCTCATTGAAGGAAAATTATACAGGACCTCTGAGTAACAATATTCTCATGAAGTTCAATGCCTTATTGTTGTTGTTGTTAAGTGCCGTGGAGTCGGTTCCGACTCATAGCAACCCTTCACAGGGTTTCCGAGGCTGTAAACCTTAATGGGAGCAGAAAGCCTCATCTTTCTCCCATGGACCCACTGGTAGTTTCAAACTGCTGACCTTGAGGTTGGCAGTCTGACTCATAACCACTACGCTACCAGAGCTCCTAATACCTTATAGTTATCTCTATTTAGTTTGCCCACAATGACAAGATACTCACAACATAATTAACCATTTCTTCTCTTAGTTAGAGGAGCCCTAGAGGTGCAATTGGTTACACACGTGCTCCTAACCACAAAGTTTGCTCAGCCAATTCACCAGCCATCAAGCCTTTCAGGACAGAATATTAGATTTTTATTCATTTTCTTAAATTAACATTATTAAATTTACTATTGATATAATTTATTGGTGGAATTAGTGAAATAACTGGGTTAGTGGATTATTTTATTTTATTTATGCAGCATTAATTCCAATCCCTTCTATAAAAAAAGTTCCTTGATTTTATATTCCAATCATGAAATTTCTGATAGAGCCAAATGTTTCATACACACCATTTGCTGATTACAGAACATTAACCTAAGAAAAAGTGTGCAACATGAGCTGGATTAATCAAAGTATGTCCCTGGGATTTTTAACATAAAACCAGTGAGAGTTTTAGCAGTTATTGTTGGCTAAATAGCCACAAAAGAAAAGAAAAAAAAAACAAAAAAACTTGAACAGTCTTCTTCCCCAATACAAAGAGGAAGGCCGTACATTTTTATTTAGGACTAAGAAATATTCAGGAAGATGCCAAGATGGAAAAAAGTTAGAGAGAATAAATACTAGCCATATCAATTTCTTGAGTTTAAATTTCTCATGTAGCTTATTTGTAACCCTAATCATCCCACAGGTTTTCCACAATTTAATGAATAAGTATTAAACATTTATTAAACTATGTTATTACTTTCAATTATGACTTCTGTCCCTTCAAAGTATTACTAACTGGTAAAGTTTCCTACCTAATCAGATTCCAATTCTGCCCCTACGAAATAGCTGCTTTTCAAAAAATGTAATTTTATTTTAGAAACATATCTAATTATGCAATTATGCTAATGAAAATGTTTCTGTATATGTTTGAGAAGTAAAATTAAAATTTACAAACAAAATTGTATCATTTAAATAACGTGGGACAGGGTTTTTACTTTTTTCCTTCGAAATTGTTTTCATTTATTTTCTCCATAAAGAACATTTAATAATATAATTAATTTCTAAAATACCTGACACTAATCTAAGCTAGTAGCGTAAAGATTACGAATAGGGTTGCCAACCTGGAGGTCAGCAGTTGGAAACTACCAGCCGTTCCATGAAGAAAGATAAGACTTTCTGCTCCCATAAAGATTTATAGCCTCAGAAACCCTGTGCAGGATCACTATGAGTCAGA
>NW_006408523.1:26225863-26226429 GCF_000296735.1 Chrysochloris asiatica | reverse complement strand
TTGATTACATTCATACAGCCTGTCTCCACTGTGAATTTGCAAATGTTGACTCTGCTGTGAGGAATCCCTAAAGGCTTTCCCACACTCTTTACATTCAAATGGCCTCTGTCTGCTGTGAGTTCCTATATGTCCTGGGAGGAGCCTCACCAGAGGATTTCCCACACTCCGTATATTCATAGGGCCTCTCTCCACTGTGGATTCTTCTATGTTCAGTCAGATCTGAGGAATCTCTAAAAGTTTTCTCACGCTCTTTACATTCATAAGGCATCTCTCCACAATGACTACTTACATGTTGAGGGAGGGAGGAAGCCTCAGGAATTGCTTTCTTACATTCAGAAGGCTTCTTCTCTCTCTTATGAGAGTTAATGTTTAAAATGAGAGATGAAGGACTAGTATGCATTCTAAAACATTCTTTACATTTGGATTGATGACCTTCCAAAGGTGTTTTAAAATAGGGAATGTTTTAAAATAGGGAAAGGTGTGAGACAGGGTTGTATTCTTTCACCATACTTATTCAACCTGTATGCTGAGCAAATAATACGAGAAACTGGGTTCTATGAAGAAAA
>NW_006408523.1:26223031-26225763 GCF_000296735.1 Chrysochloris asiatica | reverse complement strand
AAGTCAGTTCTGACTCATAGTGACCCTGCATGGGGTTTCTGGGCTGTAAATTTTTATAGGAACAGAAAGCTTCTTCTCTCTCCTGACTGGTAGTTTTGAACTGCTGACCTTGAGATTAGCAGCCTGACTTGTAACCACAATGCTATCAGAGCTCCTTAAGGCTACATAGTATAGTAGTTTCTAGTTGATCTTCCTTGTAATCTATATTGAGAGTTTGAAATCAAATAATTCCATGCTGTGCATCTAATATATTTTTAAATGTTGTTGTTGTTGTTAAGTGCTGTCAAGTTGGTATGATCTCATAGAGAGCCTGTATTGGATTTCTGATACTGTAAATTTTTGAGGGAGCAGAAAACTTCATCTTTCTCCCTCAAAGCAGCTGGTGGGCTCGGACCGCTGACTTTGTGGTTTGAAGTCCAGTGATTACCCTACAGAGCCACCAGGAAGAAAAGAAAATTCAGGACTATAGTTTAAATTTTTGAGGAAATTGAGATGTTAGGAAATTAACTGTAGAGGTTGATTATATGTAATTTTATTAATGATGTTGTTGTTGTTGTTGTTAAGTGCCATCGAGTCGGGTCCAACCCATAGCGACCCTGTACAGGGTTTCCGAGGGTGTAAATCTTTACGGGAGTAGAAAGCCTCTGATAGGATATCTTTAATAGTACTAGATTTAATTATGGGGGGATGGCAGCATATTAAGGCTAAGAGTTTTCAGTTTTACTTACTGCAAGTAGTATAGTTTGGGAGAGTGCTAATGTATACGTTCTCAAGTTGAGCTATATGTCTACAAGTGAGACACACAGATTAAGTTCATAGGCAGAGTGCTGTTGCAGTTGTTGAGGCATTGGATTGGTTCTGACTCACAGCAACCCTCTAAGTATAGGGTTTTTGAACAGTGACAGGTGGGTTTGAACCACCAGCTTTTTGGTTAGCTGTCTAGTATTTATACTACAGTGCTACGCCAGAACTGCATGGTGGTGGTAATATAATTATTGTGAATTTTTAAAACCAAATCAAATGCTACTTGAGTTTGTCACCTATAGGAAAATCATAAGCTTTTAAGAGAAAATACAAAATCAGAAATCATAATAATATAGAAAAAAATGCAGTTATTTTTAGAATGAAAATGGAAGAATAAACCTCATATCTATGCTAAAAACAATCATTATCAGGTAGACTAAATTGTACTGAATATTTGAATATTACTAAACTTATAAATGATAGTTTGATAGCAAATATCAAAGACAAAGTAGTAAAAAAAATTATAAGGAATAATTTACAGTTAAGGAAGTTACTATATTAGATATCTCTAAAAACTAAAAAAAAAAGTGTCATTTTCGTAGAGTAGAATGGATAGCTGCAAACTGTTAATTAGGAATGATTAAGAATTAAAGCAAGCTCATCCAATGAAAGGAAGTTGAAAACTTTTCCAGGAATTCCCTCATTGAAGGCTATCATCAATATTCAAATTGAATACTGAGAGAACAAATTGTAGCCAAAACATACAGAATGGTAGCAAGTGGCTGCACTTCTTCCTGATAACTATATACATTACACAATGCTCCCAAATTCAAGAAAATGAAAGGTAAATTGCTGAAAACTATCAATATCAGATGAAATAACTGTATAACATTTTATCCCAGGATTTATTTGCTTACACTTTTTGTGTTATTGTGTCTTGTAGAGCACTGGGATAAGCACTGGGCCATTAACCACAGGGTCAGAGCTTCAAACCCACCAGCTGCTCCTCAGAAACCTTATACAAGTTCACTATGAGTTGTAACTAACTGATCTGTCCTTAACAACAAAAGCATGTGCCTGGTACTGCTAAGTAATGGACTTCAGCTGCTTATATAACAAACAACTTCACTGTAAATGTTTACTACAAATACAGAAAAGTAAAATATCAATGATGTGCTGAAATGACTTCGTAGTAATTATAGTTTTGTTATGAATTTTGCTAGTTACCATATCTTTACTTCAACATTATTTGGGAAATAGTACAATTGTTTAATACCATGGCTACTGCTTTTTCTTCAGAAAATTTTAGAAGAATGAGTACATTGAAATAGTGTTTCCTCCCTGATAAAAAGTGTTTCTTTGTTAAATTTTTCACTAAAGATGACTTCTTATAAAACTTTTTATTGTGAATTGAGTAAAGGTTTAAAGAGCAGATCATCACTTTTACATTCAGCAAATCATATACTTTGCTTTATAACATGTTTGTAATCCCCTCCGTGTACCAACAGTTAAAAGCATTTTACTCTGTTCACATAAAATATTGCATTCCTCCTTTTGACTCCTACTACATTCATCTTTCCTCTGCTAGCCTCCATCTTATTTTATATTGCCTACCCTATCACCCATGTTAACATGCATCTACACTCTAGCCTATGAATATTTTTCCCTCCTAAACCTGTAAGTTGTTAGAACAGAACAGGGGAACACTGAATAGTTTAAAATTAAGAAAATTGTGCAACAAGGTTGTATTCTTTCACCATACTTATTCAACCTGTATGCTGAAAAAATAATCTGAGAAGCTGGGTTCTTTGAAGAAAAACATGGCATCAGAATTGGAGGAAGACTCATTAATAACTTGCGATATGCAGATGATACAACCTTGCTTGTTGAAAGTGAAGAGGACTTAAAACAATTACTGATGAAGATCAAAGAGCACAGCCTTTGGTATGGATTACATCTCAATGTCAAGAAAAAAAAAAAAATCCTCA
>NW_006408523.1:26222262-26222931 GCF_000296735.1 Chrysochloris asiatica | reverse complement strand
TGTAGACTTAGTAAAATTAGCACATTTTGTACACTTTATATTGAATTCATAGGAAAGTTTGTCTTCTGGAAATGACTTGCATATGAATTTGTTCAACTACCACAAAAGCAATTACACATGCTTGTACTTGTCTACTGGATTGGTGATGAAGAGAAGGAAGTGAGAAGAGGTAAAGACCAAAATGGCCATACTTGGAAGATAGCTCAGATTATGACCATTGTTATGTGTGTTCAATTTTGTTAAACAGAACTGTGTATCTAGTGGACAAATAAGTTCTTATTTGAAATATCTAGTTTTTCTAGATGTTTAGATGTGCTTGATGTATCTAAGTGGGATAACCCATTGTAAATAGATTTTAAAATTGATAGAAAGTGTTACATTTGGAAATAGAATTGTAAAACACCTCTGTGGGCACTGTACTTATTTGCTGCTTGAGTGGGTTAAGGGAAATGGGAGGGTAGAAACTGCAAAAAGTATTTTGTTAGTGTATACTAGAATTTTTCAGATTATCCATTGCCCTGGATTTTAACTTTACTATATATATTGTGTATATATATTGGACATATGAGTCCCAATTCTGGTAGTGTAGTGGTTACGAATCGGGCTGCGAACCTTAAGGTCAGCGGTTCGAAACTACCAGCCGCTCCGCGGGAGAAAGATGAGGCTTTC
>NW_006408523.1:26213159-26216882 GCF_000296735.1 Chrysochloris asiatica | reverse complement strand
TTGGTAAGATGGAGGGTCAGAGAAAAAGAGGAAGATCCCCAACGAGATGGATTGGCCAAGTGGCAGCATCAATAAACTCAGTCGTGGCAACAGTAGTGAGGTTGGCCCAGAATCAGGCAGTGTTTCAGTCTGCTGTGCATATAGGGTTGCTATGAGTCAGTGCTGACTCAATGGCACCTAACAACAACAAGAACAACCTGTAAACATCATAGGTTGTTTCTTTTATCAAGAAAACCTTTTTTTTTTTAACTTTTCACAACATTGGTCTCATACAACGTTTGTTCTTTTGTGTTTGACTAATTTCACTTTACATAATGTCCTCCAGAGTCAACCATGTTGTGCGATGTTTCTTAGATTCTTCAACACTTTGTAGTATTCCAATTTGTATATGTTTAATCATTTTTCTGTTGATGGGCATTTAGGCTGGCTCCATCTTTTTCTTATGAATAGCTTATTGAGAGATCTTATTTTCTTATCCATTCTGCTCTTTATGTCTCTTGACTGGTACATTCAATCCAATTACATTTAATTTCATTATCAATAGGTATGAATCGATTGTTGTCATTTTCTGAATCTTTTCCCCATGGTGCTGCTGGATTTTTTGTTCCATATAATTTTCTATGCTGAGCTCATTTTGTTCATAGGCTTTCTTTGCTTTTTCATTTCTGTTGTGCTAATGCTTAATAAGGCTTTCTGGTTTTCCTCTTTTTTATTTTCATGTGCAGGTATATTATTTTTCTTTGTGTATATCCTGAGATTGATTAATTTTGTACCTGCTTAAAACAGTCTGTTTTATCTTAAAATTTGGTTGGCTTCCTTGCCATTTGGAAGTTCTGTATCTATACTATTCATTCTTTTGCTTTGTAGATGACTTCATTATACACTGATATCTCTGCTTCTGTAGTTTCAGTCTTGTAGGTTTGTTTTACTTTCAATACTTCAATATCTGGAATGATTTCCAGGTGGTATTATCATGTATGAGAATCTCAAGTTGTTTGCTGTTGTTGACATCCAAGTTAGATTTCTTTGTAAAATTGGTTTTGTCTTCACTAATCCCTTTCAGTTGTTTATCAGGAAATGTCCTAATTGTTCTGTCATGTTTAAGAGACAGTTTTGCTGGGTAGATGATTCTTGGTTAGCTGTCTTTTTCTTTTAGAGTTTTATATATGTTATTCTATTGCCTTCTTGTTTGCATGGTTTCTGCTGAGATATCAGAGCTGAGTCTTTTGGTTCTTTGTAGATAACTTTTTGCTTTTCCTGAGCTGCTTTCAGGATTCTTTCCTTATGTTTGCTTTTGGAAAGTTTGGTTATTATATGATAACTTTATGATATGGTCTTGGTAATTTTCTTGTGGGATCGATCCTGTTTGGGATTCATGTTGCTTCTTCTGTGCTTATATTCTCATCTTTCATGATGCTAGGGGAGTTTACTTCTAATAACTCTTCAGGAATTTTTTCTCTCTGCTTGTCTTTTTCTGTTCCAGAATTCCAATCAACTATAAGTTGTTCTTCTTTATGGTCTCCCACATAACTCTTAGGCTTTCTTCATATTTTTTCATTCTTATTTTTTCTGATTGTTTTCCTAGCATACTAGTATTGAGAGATTTATCTTCAAGCTCACTAAATTGGGCTTTCATTGCTACACATCTAGTCCTTTGCCCTTTCAAGGTATTGTCCATTTCTGATATCTTAGTACTTATCTTCTAGATTTCTAACTGCAGGTTCTGAATTTTTTCAAAATTTGTATTTAAATTGTCTGTCTGTTCCTATAGTGTTTTCCTAAATTCTTCTAAAGTTTATATTCAATTCTTCTTGCTTTCCTAGATCTTTCTTTGAAGATACCTAATTTTCATTGCTTAAAATTCATTTTCAGTGAGTTCCATTACCTTTTCTTCCTCAGAATCATTTTCTGGTTCTGCATCCTTGTCATCTGTTTGAAGCGCTCTCTCTTGTTTCTTCATGTGAGTTAAAATTGTCTTTTGTCTCCAGTGCATTATGGGGTTGTCATATTTGTAAAAACAAACAATGCAATTGTTGAACACAGAGGGGAGAAATCTCTGGGGGCCTCCTACAATCCAGGCAGCTCATGAGGTACTTGTGGAAGAGATGTGACAGTGGAATACCTGACCCTAGATATTGGCCTCTGTGCCATCTTTGTTCAAAACATTCAGTCTGGAAGTAGTTAATGGAAGCCCTTGATGGAGCTGGTTTCGGTGTTTGTTAGGACCATAGGGAAGCTGGGGGCAGTGTGACTGGTTAAATGCCACTCTGGTGACTCTGTGGGTTTTGTAGGTCTGGAGCCAAGCCCACCTGAATCCAGGCATCAAAGCAGCACACTAAAGTGGCATAGCAGGCCCCTACTTCCCAATTGTGTAGCTACAAATCACACAGCTCTGAACTCCCAAGAACAGGATCTGCACTGGGCTTGTATGAGGGTGGAAGCTGACCACATTTCTGATCACCAGGAGAGCATGGGGAAAAAAGAAGAAATCACACTTTTCCATTGCCCATTCTAATCTGCTGCCAGGCTTCTCTCCACTGCCAAAGCAGCTCACAAAGATGGTCAAACTGTATTTTACCAGCCATTCACCAATCAGTTTCCCTCTCATGCTATCCCTACTCAACCGCTTCTCCTAGCAAGCACTCCATCTACCTCTCTAAACTGTATTCTGAAGTTCACGGTGCCAAAATTTTCATCTGTGTCTATTTTATTTTTTTCTCATATCTTTTTTTTAGAAGTCCATGTGGTGCATGTGTGCAGTATGCCATTTTTCAGGAAGTCCAATAAGATGATTTGTGGCTAATTTTTCTTCTGCTTGAAATGAAAGATTTTCTGTATATATAGAAACATTGCAGTGACTACCTCATATTTTTGTTTTGATAGGTTATTTCTAAATTGTACTTTTAAGAAATATATAATTGCTTAAGTTTTTTTATTAGAAAGCGAAATAAAGTAATTGATTTATTTTGATACCAAACTATGATTTCTCCAGTCACATTTCTGAATGGATTGTGAATTGTTTCAACTCCATGATGTAAGGTACTACTGAGAGGAGGTATATATAATCTTTTAAACTATTCTTTGAAAACAACCTAGTAATTTTTTCCCCCGATGTTTCCATATTTACCATTAAAGACTTGAAGTATGGAAGGGTGATGATTCCCACCAAATCCCTATTCATCTCTATTACTAGACTGTGCAGCAGACAGATGAATCTTGAACCAAATTAGTGAATTATCATAAAGATAATCAAGTTGTCACTCCAACTGTAGCTGTTGTCAATGTTGTTTTTTTGTTGTTTAGGCCCATTTCATAGCACCTGCTATTTTAACTGGTAGAACTTTTTCTCTAAACAAATTTAGTTAAGGGTGTCCTTGTGTAGTGTTGTAGGAAAGCACAGGGCTCCTGACCACAAGATTGTGGTTTCCTAGGAGAAGTAGGTGAGCTTGAACTGCTGACCCTGCTGTTCAAACTGACCCAGTGTCCAAACCAACTTTGTAATCCAGTGCATTAACCTGCAGCATCATACCAGGACTCCCAAAGTGTCACCCTGCTCTGTATATACATATACATATATACATTGATATAACATACAAAAATTTACATATATCTGTAAATGTATATACCAGGAGTATAAAATTAAATATATAAGATAAGAAAGGTGTGAGAGAAGGGTGTATTCTTTCGCCATACTTATTCAATCTGTATGCTGAGCAAATAATC
>NW_006408523.1:26209895-26212074 GCF_000296735.1 Chrysochloris asiatica | reverse complement strand
ATCCAGTGAATAGCACCATGTGTGTGGTAATTCTAAGCATTTATTCCTTACTAACATATCTAAAAATAATAAAAAGTCAGAAGAAGGAAAAATAAAAAAAACTCAGATCTGGTGTGATGCCATAGGATCAGAAGCACACTGTGGAGCACAAGCTTGGCAGTTCAAACCCCCAAGCAACTAGCGGCTCCTCGAAAACCCTGTACTGGATCACTGTGAGTCACAACCAGCATGACTACAGTTAACAGTAGGAATTAATGCTAAAAATAAAATAAATTATAACTCAATAGATTAAATTGTACTTAACTTTTATTAATATTGTAAATGGTAGTTTGATAGCAATATCAAAGCTAAGTAGTAAAACAAAATAATTATAAGTAATGGAACAAATAATATACCCTTAAGGAAGTTACTATATTGGATAGCCCTAAAAAAAAAAAAGGTTTCATGGTCCTGGAGTAAAATGGATAGAGGTGAAACAACTGATATGGAATGATTAAGAATGCAAAGAATGGAAGTAATTTCATCCAATGGGTGAAGGTGAAAATTATCATGGAATTACCTCATTGGAGGCTATCATCAGTATTCAAATTGAGAAACGAGAGGAAAAAACCAAGACATATTACAAGCACACAGAATGGTTGCAGGTTGCTGGGTCTCTTCCTGTTAATTAAATAGTCACATTAACAAGATTAAAGATTAGGAAATAAATTCAGAGCCAGAGAATTTCATGATCATAAAAGTAACAAAATACAGACTACAACAATGTTACGTGATTATGAGTCACTGTGTTTCCTTAAAATATTAATTACGAAAATTTAATTATAAAAAAGGAACACTTAAATAAACAATAATGGATGAAAAAATTGGAGAAGCTTTCAAAGACTTATATCCAAAGTAAGCAATCAGCCAAGTTGTTTCCATCAATTTTCACAACATAGATCACTCTTCTGCTTTTCCAGAGAAGACATATACATGGAAAGTCCCCCATTTCATGCAGTGAAATTATAAAAACTATATGCTAAATGCTGACATAAAGAGATCATGAAACCAAAATACACAGTGCTTTTTCACAAGAAATCTTTAGCAACTCAATAATTAATCCATTGTGAGTAAATCTAATAACATACTAAACCTGGCAAAATATAAATTGTCTTTAAAGGTAATTTTGCCTTTATTCTTGTTGTTGAATTCCATCACGTTGATTCTAATAGCAATCCTATTCTAAGATTTCTGAGGAGTAGCTGGTGAGTTTGAACTACTGACCTTGAACTTAGCAGGTCATTGTTTATCCCACAGTGCCAACTATTATTGTTTGTCACATAAAACTTTTAAATCCTCAAAGTGAACAACAGCATCAAAAATACAAGCATGACTTCTTTACATGCCATTGTTGTTATTGTTAAGTGCCGTCGAGTTGGGTCCAACTCATAGTGACCCCATATAGGGTGTCTGAGAAGTGACTGGTAAGCTTGAACCACCGACCTTGCAGTTCAAATGGATTTTACAGTCCAGTACATTAACCCACAGCAACACACCAGGACTCCTTACATGCCATATATATATTTTAAAAATACTGTAGTGGTTACGAATTTGGCTGCAAACCTCAAGGTCAGCACTTCGAAACTACCAGTTATTCCACAGGAGAAAGATGAGGCTTTCTGCTCCTTTAAAGGTTTACAGCCTTGGAAACCCTGTACAGGGCCGCTATAAGACCAACTTCACGAGACACCATGACCACGACAAGCAATATGAAAGCTTGAAAGAAGATATTTGTATATGAGTACAAATAAATGTAGTAGAGCGCACAGCGCATTTCATGTGATGAAAACTTGCTAAATGTTATCAAACATCTTAAAGCAACGAGTTGCTAGGTTCAGGCTGCTCAAGACCATAGTCTCAGGGGACACCATAGTCAACTGGCATAATATTGTCCTCAAAAACATTGTTCTACATCATCTGTAGGTGAATAGCATCTGGGACTTTGAAAGTTCATGAGTGGGCATACAAGGTGCAGCTATTGGTCTCTCCATATGCATACGTTAAAAGAATGATACGAATTGAAGCTTGGAATCAATTACTCCAATGGACTGATGAAACATGTGACCATAGTCTCCACAGCTCTGAGACCAGAAAAACTAGACAGCTTCTGGATACCAATGCCAACTGCTCTGAATGGAAT
>NW_006408523.1:26188521-26208625 GCF_000296735.1 Chrysochloris asiatica | reverse complement strand
TTTCTCCCGCGGAGCAGCTGGTAGTTTCGAACCGCTGACCTTAAGGTTCGCAGCCCGATTCGTAACCACTACGCTACCAGAGCTCCTTCCACATGCATATTAGGCAATTGAAAATAGCATGGTTTGGATCAGTCTTGCATTAGTCCTCAAAGTGATTTTTTTAAATTTCAACACTTTACAGAGGTTTTTAGCAACAGATTTGCCAAGTATAATAATTGTTTGATATCTTGACATCTGCTTTCAGGAAAGTCGTTTGATTGTGTGTCCAAGTAAAATGAAATCCTTGACAACTACAGATTTTCACCACATGATGTTTAAGGTTGGGTGTCAATTTGGCTGGGCTAGGATTCTCAGCAATTTGGCAGTTACTATGTATTCATTCCCCATAATGAAATCTAATTGACACAATCACTTCCATGATGAGAACTGCTATAAACTGCCAATTAACTGAAAGAGAGTCTATTGGGGATGTGGTGTACTTCCAGTATGCATGGACGTTTGAGCTTCTCATCATATGACATCAGTTTTTGTGGGGAGTTTTGTTTTGTTTTGTTTTGTTTTTACTTTAGGTCGTGGCATGCAATATTGCCTGCCGATTCCAGGAATATTTAACCTCTGAAGTCTGTGAGTTATATGCCTGGCATTTCAGTTGAAGATCTTGGATTTATCAATTTTGAAGCTAGCCAAATAAAATGACAGAAACCTCCAGGCTGGCATATAACCTGCTGACTTGAACTTTCCAGCCTCTATGATAATGTGACGGAGCTCTGGTAGTATAGTGGTTACAAATCGGGCCGTGAATCTTATGGTCAGCTGTTCAAAACTACCAGCTATTCCATGAAATAAAGATGAGGCATTCTTCTTCGGTAAAGATTTACAGCCTCAGAAACCCTATGCAGGGTTGCTATGAGTCGGAACTGACTCCACAGCATACCACCACCATCATGATATTGTGAGCCATTTCCTTAAGAAAAACAAATGTATCTCTCTATATAAACATTCACAATGCATCTGTCAATTTCTCCTACTATAGTGGCCTACGCATTGCTGTGATGCTGGAAGCTATGCCACCAGTATTTTAAATGCTAGCAGAGTCACCCATTGTGTACAGGTCTCAGCGGAACTTCCATATTAAGTAATACTGGGAAGAGGGAGAGCTTAACTACTTCTGAATGACCAGCCACTGAAAGCCATATGAATACCAGATGAACATTGTCAGATATAGAGACAGCAGATGGAAACATTATGAATGGTAGTATAACATTGTCAAATATAGTTCCAGAACATAAGCCACTCAGGCTGGAAGGCACTCAAAATGCTATTGGGGATGTTCTCAAAGTAGACTTGGACATCATGGCATGAATGAAGCAAAACTTTTGGGACATTCATTTGCTGATGGAGCACAACTCAAAATGTTGAGAAGAATCAGAAAATATCCATTAATGGTCAGAACATGGAATGTATGAAGTATGAAACTTGAAAAATTCAGAGTTGTTTAAAAATGAAACAGAATGCATGAAGTTCAATAGCCGAGACATTAGTGAGCTGAAATGGACTGGTATTTGCAATTCTGAATCTGACAATCATATGGTTTACTATACGAGGAAAGTCAAATTGAAGAGGAATGGTATCACATTAACTATAAAAGGAATTTTTGAAGATCTATCTTGAAATGCATTGCTATCAGTGACAGGATAATACCCATACAGCTATAAAGAAGACCAGTTAATATCACTATTATGCAAATTTACAAACCAACTACTAAAGCCAGTAAGGATAAAATTGATGAATTCTACCAACTTCTTCAGGATGATGTAGATGAAGCATGCAATAACATGTATTGATAATTATAGAAGATTGGAATATGAAATTTGGAAATAAAGACAAAAGATCAGTAGTGGGAAAATATGGGTTCTGATGATAGAAACGATGTTTGAGATTGCACAATAGGATTTTGTAAAACCAATGAAATATTAATTGCAACACTTTTTTTCCAACCACATAAAAGACTGTTATACACATGGACCTCATCAGATGGAATACAAAGGAAACAAAATAAATACAACTGTGGGAAAAGAAGATGAAGAAGTTCAATATCAACTGCTAAAACAAGTCCAGGAGCAGACTATGGAACAAACCGTAATTAATTGTTCATATGGAAGTTAGACTGAAGCTGAAGAAAATTAAAACTAGTTCATGGGAGGAAATGTTTTAAATCTGTTCTTGGGATGATCACTGAAGTCATCCTTCTCATATTTTTCAGTAGATATTTTCCAACTCGAGGTCATATTTGACTCTCATAGATTTGCTTTGATTTTCTTCTGCTTCAACTTGAACTTGCATGTTAGTAATTAATGGTTTGTTGGTGACATTGACCTTCTCCTCCATCATTTTCCACAGATGTAGATCTTATGATTTCGGTGTACTCCATATGGTGAGGGTCACATGTATAGGTGCTGTTTATGTTGTTGAGAGTAGATATTTGCAATGGATAAGTCATTGATCTTGCAAAATTCTGTAATATCTATCACTGGGGCCATATTTTCCAATTACTGATCCTTCTAAGTGTTCAACTTCTGTATTCCAATCACCAGTAATTATCAATACATCTTGGTTATATGTTTGATCAATTTCAAACTGCAGAAGTTGGTAAAAATCTTCAACTTTATCATCTTTAATGTTAGTGGTTGTTGTTTTTGGTGGTGACTTCAAGGCAGTTTTAACTCATAGCTACCCTGTATAGGTTTTCCAAAGAGTGACTGGTGAGTTCAAACCACCAGGCTTGTGGTTTGTAGTTCAGTGCTTACCCACAGCACCATACCAGGACTCCCTGGTGTTAGTGGTTGGCTGTTGACTGTGTGCTCTCAAGTCTCTTCTAAATCTTTACAGGAACAGAAAGCCTAATCTTTCTCATAAGGAGTGACTGGTAGTTTAGAATTACTGATCTGGAGATTAACAGTCCAACTCTTAAACCACTCTACCACCAGGGATCCTGGAATTAGGTTGTTGTTGTTGTTGTTATGTACTATGAAGTCGATTCCAACTCATAGTGACCCTGCGCAGGGTTTCTGAGACTATAAATCTTTACGGGAGCAGAACACCTCATCTTTCTCCCATGGAACCACTAGTAGTTTCGAACTGCTGACCTTGAGGTTGGCCACCCAACTCGTAACCATTATGCTACCAGAGCTCCTCATGTATAAATGAGTTAATTCCGTATTAACTTGTCTTCCTTATAGATGTATGGATGTTATCCTATTGTTGACAACATTATACCTCAGGAGAGATTGTGAAATAGTCTTTTTGACAATGAACATGATGAAATTACTCTTCAACATGCTATTTCCAACATTTCTAAATGAAATTGGACAATACCAGTCCACTTCAACTCACTAATTCCTAGGATATTGACTTAAAAGTATTACATCTTATTTTAACAGTTTATAGTTTTTCTAGATTCATGCTTATACATTCCATATTCCAATTATTAATGAATGTTTGCAGCAGTTTCTTTTCAATTTGACTCCTTCCACATCAGTAAATGGAGGTCCCAAAGCTTTATTCATTTTTCTTCATTTAAGTCAACTCTACTTTGAAGAGGCATCTTTTTCCAGTCATATTTTGAGTGCCTTCCAACCTGAGCAGTTATCTACTGGTACCATATCAGACTATTATCTAGGCTATTCATAACATTTTCACTGGCCAATTCCTTTAGAATGATATCACCAGGTCCTAGTCTGTTTTAGTCTAGAACTCCACTAAAACCGGTTGACCACTGTGACTAGGCTGCGTGAAATAGAGAAGCAACACTAGTGAAACATATATGTAGAGAGAGGTTTATTTTCAGGAAAATGTTTGGGCCGCTGTAGAAGCTGACAAGATTAAATCCATGGATTAGAAGTCTGGCTGGAGATTTCTCATGACTCATGTAGCTACAGGGGCTGATAAACCCAATATTGGCAGATCAGATGGAAGGCTGTGGAGTGTAAACAAATGAACACAAGATCAACAGGTAAGATGAAAGACTGTTGACAACTCCCTGGATCAGCAGGCAATATGACAAGACACTGACTTAAGTCCAAAGAATGGAAGTTGCATGATGAGCCAGATGCAGGATCATATCCAGAAAAAACAAAGCAATCTTTACTAGAGAATCCACATGTTTTGAAGTAAGCCACTTACCTGAGGAAATCCATTTCAACTGATTGGATCCTCATGACAGATCTTATCATGAATGTGATCGTTGTTGTTGTTAAGTGCCATCGCGTTGGTTCCATCCCATAGTGACCCTGTATAGGGTTTCCGAGGAGCAGCTGGTGAATTTGAATCACTGACCTTGAGGTTCAAAGTGACTTTGTAGCAGTCCAGCACATTAATCCATAACACCACACCAGGAGTCTATGGAAGTGATTACATGACCTCAAATGTCATCTTGGGGATGACTAGACATCTGGACTTCCAAAGCACTGAGAATTCTAGTTGACACACAAATTCAACATTCACAGTGACAGTGCTGGTATTTGAAATGCAAGTGGCAAAGCTTTTGGCATCACATCAACATGCTAGCTGGAAAGTGAACACAAGAAAATAGTATCAAACTAATCAAAAAGTAGCTGTCTTTTGTTGTTGTTGTTAAGTGTTGTCAAGTCAGTTCTGACTTATAGCAATAGGGTTTCTGAGGAGCTGGTAGATTTGAGCTAACAACCTTGAAGTTAGCAGCCCAGTACTTATCCTACAGCGGCACATCAAGACTTCATTTTCTCATTTTAGATATAACTATTTTAATTGGAGGAGCTCTGGTAACGTAGGGGTTACGAATTGGGCTGCGAACCTTATGGTCAGCAGTTTGAAACCACCAGCTGCTCCACGGGAGAAAGATGAGGCTTTCTGCTCCTATAAAGATTTACAGCCTCAGAAACCCTGTATAGGGTCGCTATGGGTTGTAACCGACTCGACGGCACTTAACAACAACAACAACATTTTAATTGGAGTGAAGAAAAAGCACATAAGAAAAAGTTATATCATAATATGACACAGGATTTATGATTTACAATATGTCTGTTTCACCTTATTCAGCTAATTATCTGAAGCCACTGCCATTCATCTGTGTGTTTACTTATGGAATAATACAGGTATCTTTATGTCACAAGACAACTGATCACAATGCACCTGTCTGTATTATGATGCAAAAGACAAAGATAGCTTTAGTAATGAATATATTCCTTCACATAATTGTGGACACATTTATTCCTCCACAAACAATGTATTTGATTTTACCCTGCAACCATGGATTTAGATAGCAAACTCAGCTATTGAGTTATGCATTCTATTAATGATGATTCCTTAAAATATAGAGTACATAGGATTTTTTCTTTGTAAAAGAAACACAAAATTTAAATGCTCCTGTAGCTATTCTCTAGGTGAAACTTCTTTTTTGTTACATCTGTAATCAGATGTCATTTTTGAATTTTGGTTTTAAATATTTCTCATTAAATTGAATACAATTTGAAAACTGAATAGAGAACATACTGCAGGTTAATTGTTTATTCAACATTTGACAAAGATAATAACACAAACAGTTGCTATTACACTATAAAGTTGATTAACAAGGAATAAGTAATAAACTACCAACACTATACAAAGGCTCACAAAAGACTTGGTGAATTTGCAGATTTCTGAGTATTCAGCTGTGCTTAGGTTCAAAGAGATATTAAAATGCTGCAACCTCTGATTTCATTTTGACTGTCCTTGGAAATACTCCAAAAAATTGGCTAAAATGCCTATCACAGGAAGCCAAACATCTTATGTAGTCTGAGAATCAGAAGAACAATTTTGCTGAATAGAGCACTTATTTCTTTCATGAAAACATTACTCTAATACACATCTGATAGTTTAAATCTATAAGTACATGCATAACAAAGTATTTAAAGTTTTAATTCCTTGCAGTATTTCTCTGCTGTGAGATAAAATAACACACCTGCAAAAATCATGATAAAAAGTGCTGTGAACATTTCATATGACATAAACTGGCATTTGTGTAGTTAACTCTGTTTGCAATTGCAATAAAGGCATTATTTTTCAATAAACCTCTTGATACTATTGAATATATATGATTCCCTTGAGACTTTCATTTTCATTACAAATTGAGCCTACTTTTATTCTCACAACAATTTAAAATGATAAAAGAAACAATTTTTGAAAGCTTTATTAAAGGGACACAGTCTAAACTAATCTATATTTAAAACTATTTTTCTATAATTGAAACTCAATGAGTAATATCACTTGAGTATACAACACAAGGAATGAATCATATGTTGAAAAAAGGTTAGACTATACATATTGGATTTAATGCAATAAATGACTCATTCATTTGGATCTGTGCAGATTCTTTTTTTATTGTTGTCAAGTGCCATCACGTTGGTTCTGACTCATAGTGTCACCCTGTATAATGTTTCCCAAGAGTGGCTGATGGATTTGAGCTACTGACCTTGTGTTTAGCAGCCCAGTGCTTATCCTACCGTGCCACATGGTTTAAAATCTTTATTCTTCATAACACAAATGTCTTCTGCTTAAAGCACTACTAACAGAAATAATATGTGACACATCATTGTATGACCTAAGCCATTGTAACAATCATTGAAAGATGGGAGAATGAAATAAAAAGTAAATTCATGCAGCAAAAAGTATATTGGGTAATGCTGACTATATCAGCACCCTTTGGTCTTTCTTCTCTAGTTAGTGGTGGTATTGGTGCTAAGTACTGTCAAGTTAGTTCCAACTCATAGAGAACCTGTTTAGGGTTTCCAAGGAGCAGCTGGTGGATTTGAAATACTGATCTCACAGTTCAAATCGACCCAGTGGTTCAGTGCTTATACTACAGACACCAGGACACCCTAGGTAGTATAGAAAAATTAAATAGGAAAAAAAAAAAGAAAGAAAGAAATAGAATCAATTAATGTCCACACAATCCAGCTTGAATATTTAACTAAGATTGTCAATTTTCACAACCAATACGTAAATTTGACTTTCTAGTTGAGGACCTATCTGCAAATGTGTGTGAAAAAGTGACATAAATGTTTGTCTGTAAGTGTGTTTGTTAGGACATGGAGATTTCCTTTACTTGGTAGCCACCACCAGTTCTGTGCAGTCCATTCTAACTCCTGGTGAACTCATGTATAACAATGGGTTCTCTAGAAAAAACAAATCAACGAAGCTTATATATCTATGTATCTATGCATCTACGGAGTCCTAGTGAGGTGCTGCAGGTTAATGCGCCAGACTGCAAAGCCATTTGAACTGCAAGGTCAGCTGTTGAACCTCAGCAGCTTCTCCTTGGAAACCCTATGCAGGGTTGCTATGAGCTGGAACCGACTTGACAGCACTCTACAACAACAACAGCAACATGCATCTATAGTAAAATTGTAAATGGAGGATATATTTACATATGTTGTACTGTCGGTTAATGCACTGGACGGCAAGGTCAGTTTGATCCTCAAGGTTGGTGGTTTCAAGCTCACTAGCTGCTCCTCGGAAACTCTGTACAGGGTCACTATGAGTTAGAACCAACTTGACAATACTTAGCAACAACAACAACAAATGTATATATAATAAAATTGTAAAATGAAGGACAGATCTATATATCTATTTATACATACTAAAATTTTAAAATGGAATATATCTCTACATATCATTGCATCTATAGTAAAATTGTAAAATATGTATCTATGGAGTCCTGGTGTGGTGCTGTGGGTTAATGTGCTGGACTGCAAAGTCAGTTTAATCCACAAGGTCAGCTGTTCACGTTCACCAACTACCCCTTGGAAACCCTATGCAGGACCTCTATGAGTTGGAACTGACTCGACAGCACTTAACTACTACCAGAACAATGTATCTACAGTAAAATTGTAAAATGGAGGATTGTTGTTGTTGTTAAGTGCTGACAAATCGGTTCTGACCCATAGCGACTCTGTATAGGGTTTCCTAGAAGAGACTGGTGAGCTTGAATTGCTAACCTTGCCCGACCTTGTGATTCAAACTGACTAGTCCATTGCGTTAACCCACAGCACCACAGCAAGACTCTGAAATGGAGGATATATCTATAGATAGATAGACAGATCACTGTGGGATAATCTCTGGGTTGCCAGTCACAATCGAAGGGCAGGATTGATGGTTCAAACCTCCCAGCTCACCTTGGAAGCCCTATGCAGGGTCACTATGAATTGGAACCAACTTGACAGCACTTAACAACAATATCATACAGATACATGTTCTGGAATACACATTCTTCTCCATGTGATCAATACTTTGAGAAATGCTGAGCATATTCTTCCTTTTTGGTTTTCTAACTCCAAATCTTTGCACATTTCATAAGAATACATGGCTTCGTCTTCTGGAACTGCTCTTTGAAATTTTCTGTTCAGCTCTTTTACTTCCTAATTTATTTCATTTGCTTTAGTTTCACTATATGCAAGAATAAATTTCAGAGTCTCTTCTGACAACCATTATTTTACATTTCTTTCTTTCCTGTCTTTTTAATTGTCTTATGTTTTCTTCCTGTTTGATGTTCTTGATGTTGTACCACAATTCTTCTGACTTCCAGTCATTAACGTCTAATTCATCAAATCTGTTTTTGACATGGTCTCTAAATTTAGGTGGGATGTATTGTAGGGAGCACAATGGCTTCATATAGCAAGCACTGGACCGAAAACCACAAGGTCTGTGGTTCAAGCCCACCAGCCACTATGTGGGAGAAAGATGAGGCTTTCTACTTTTGCAAAGATTTTTAAAAAAGCATCTGAAACCCTATACATGGGTACCAAGAGTTGGAACTAACTGGACAGCATTTAATAACATCAACATACACAAGGCAGCAGCAATGAGTTCAGATATGACACCAGTTGTGAGGATAGCACCGGACTTACACATAGCGTTATGGTTGCTGTAAAGCATCAATAGGGAGCTGCCATAAATACAAGTTTGATTCAGATGAGGACATGGAATGAGGAATAGCATTACTTCCTGCCTTTTTAATGATCTTTGATTTCTTCATATATGATGTTCTGGATGTCATCCCACAGTTACTCTGGTTTTTAGTCATTAGTGTTTAATGCATCATATCTGTTCTTGATATGGCCTTAAATTCAGGTGGGATATACTCATGGTCTTTTCATGTACTTAAAAATAAACATCTATCCATATAATCTTTCTAAAGTTACATAATGTTTCCTATTAAAGACACTGAACATCTATTAAGCTTGTATGAGTGGCTTCAAAAACTTCAGACGAAAATATCCATTATTTTTAATTCCATTTTCCCCCAAGCTTTCTGAGAACTCCTCATAAAAGGATTCCTAGGTTGCCACTATCACTTAAACATTAGAATACTAACTGGAAGATTGGCAGTTTGAACCAGCATAGAGGCATCTGGGAAGTCCTGGCATGATGCTGAAGGATAAGCACTAGATAGCGGCTTGGTTTGAACTGCATGGTCAGTGTTTCAAACACAACAATCGCTTCTTGAAAACCTTATACAGCATTGCTGCGAGTTGGAATTGATACCACAGCACTTAACAACAACAACAACAATAACAGAGACATCTGAAGTCCCAATATGATGCCATAGGTAAGCAGTGGTCTGCTAACTGCAAGGTTGGAGGTTCAAATACCTCAGGCATGCCTTGTAAACCCTATACAGGGTCATTATTGATTAGACTATACTTAATGACACTTAACAAAAGGCAACTCAAAAAAAAACCCAAAAAAATGCAAATGACCTGGTGGACGACTTCTGAAAGCTCTTGAATATCCTTGCAGTGCCATTGTACTCTGTACTCATGAGTCCGAGTCTCTTCAAGGCAACAGATTAAGTTTTTATAAAGTTAAAAACAAAAATAATTTTAACAATTAGAAACATAGTCTTCAAATTACAGACCCATTCAATATTATAGCATTTTGTCATGTACTTAAGGGCTGAAAACAAAACAAAACAAAACACCTAAGCATAGTTCAGATTAACTGGCAATTTGCGAATGTATACTTTTACTGGCTATATAATTACCAAGTTCTTCCCTCAATGCTTTGATTAATGGTAAGTGAAAGAGTGAGAAATAGATATGTCAGGCATTATTTTAAAAAAATAATGAGCAATCTTTACTATTTTCAAAGGTAGTTGTTTCATTGTTTTTTAAGAAAATGCTTAGCTTTAGTCTTTTTAAAAATAGCTATATCCTCAATTGATGTGTTATCACAGTGTACTCTTAAATCAAATAGAAACAGATTTTCATTTTCTGAGGACCAACTTACAGATTTAAATGCTTCCAGAAATTAGGACAAATGATCATCTTAAGGGAAGAAATTTCCCCAATGAAAAAGATATATTCAAAACTTTCTTACAGATATTACTTGCTTTGAAAATGAAGTGTGCGATGAGGCTTGTCTATAATTAGGAAACATTAGATAAACTCTTCTCTTTGTAGAAACAGATTGGAACAACTATTTCACAGTAAATCACAAATTCACCATCAACTTATGTGATAAGCTCTTCTGTATTACTTAGTAAATCATGAAGTGTGACAATAGGGACACTCAATAAGTTGCTAAGAACTGTATAATAAATCAGGAAATTTCACAATAAGTTCCACAATAAGCTTCACTGTATTAGTCTCTAAATCATGGGCTTTCACAATAAAGTTATACAAAGAATATTTCTCTGTTTTACTGTGTCTACTGTTATTATGATGTAACTATCACTGAAGGATAAAACTTAGCATGAATTTGATGTCTTTTTACTTCTTTTAGCTACAGCCATATGTTATTTACATTAGATTTTATTTATATGAAAGAAAAACATGATAAATTTCCATAAATTGCACCTAAATAATAAGATAAGTGTTAGCAGAGACTTCCATACATATCATGGGAATATAGAAAACATTCAATTAGAGAAAAATCTTTAAAAGAACAATTTAAGCCTATAGTTAATACTTAGAATAAATAGAATATATGAATACATTAAACATCTAAAATGGCAAAGGCAGGATACAATTAAGTTCAAGAAAATCATCACAATTACTGAAAATGTGTTGTTTTTGGTCAGTTCTGGTTCATAACAACCCTATGCACAGCAGAACAAAACACTGCCAAGTTCTGCACCATTCAAATACTTGTTGTTATGCTTGAGTCCATTGTGGCTGCCACAGTGCTAATCCATCTTGTGGGTCTTCCTCTTTTTCACTGATTTGTCACTTTACCAAGCATGATGTCCTTCTCCGAGGACAGGTCCCTCTTGACAATGTGTCTGAAGTATGAGAGAAAAGTCTTACCAGTCTAGCTTCTAAGGAGAATTCTGGCTGTATTTCTTTTAACACAGATTTCTTTGTTCTTCTGGTATCCATGGTACTTTTGACATTTTCCTCCAACACCATAACTCAAGTGCATCACTTCAACCACCATCTTCTTACTCGTTATCCAACTTTCACATTCCTGAGGCCATTAAAAAATACCAAGACTTAGGCCAGGTGTAAATTAGTCCTCAAACTGACATCTTTGCTCTTGAGAACTTTAAAGGAGTCTTATGCAGCAGATTTGCCAAATCCAGTGTATCGTCTGATTTTTTGACAGCTGCTTCCTTGAGTGTCGATAGTGGATCCCAGTAAAATGAAATCTTTGATAACTTCAATCTTTTCTCCATTTATCATGATGCTACTTGCTGGTCTAGTGGTGAAGATTTTTATGTTTCTTTACTTTGAAGTACAATCCAAACCGAAAGTTTGTCTTTGATCTTCATCAGTATGTTAAGTCCTCTTTGCTTTCAGCAAGCATGGCTGTATCATTGCACATTGCATATTGTTAATGTCTTCCTCCAATCTTGAAGTCAAGTTCTTCTACATACAATCCACTTTCTTGGGTTATTTATTCAGCATATAGATTGCATAAATCCACCTTGTGTGAACCTACTGGTATTCAAACACTGGTAACATAGCTTCTAGCATTACAGCAATACACAAGTCTCCATAGTATGACAAACTGACTGTAGCGCGATAGTTATCAAAAACAGTGAATTGTATCCATGTGTGAGTGTATAAATAACATGGAATCCATGTGTGGTGCTATAGGATAAGCACAGAATTGCTAATCAAAAGCTTGGCAGTTCAAACCCACCAGCTGCTCCTTGGAAGCCCTATACAATGTCACTATGAGTGGAAAACACTTAACAACAAGACCAACATAGATTACATTTTTTTACATATATATGTAAGTAAAGAGGTGTATTCATATATAATATTAAAGATATATGTTTCTCCAATTACAACAGCTGTGACACATCTCATAATCAAACATGTTTTCGTGATTTGATATTTTTGTTATATTTAGTGATGTTTATGGGACTCCTAGATGCTCTGGTAGCGTAGTAGTTACAAAACAGGCTACTAACCTCAAGGTCAGCAGTTCGAAACTACCAGCAGTTCCACGGGAGAAAGATGAGGCGTTCTGCTCCCATAAAGATTTACAGCCTCGGAAACCTTGTGCAGGGTCACTATGAGTCAGAACCGACTCCATGGTACTTAACAACAACAACAAGATGTAAACTCTAGTTTCATTGCTTAAATGATATGCAACTACATATAATTACTTGTATTATCTGAGTATCAATGATGTCTTTTGAAAACTGCCTTTTGAAAGATACTGATAGCTTGTTCAAGCTAGTATTTGTGTGGAATAGCAAAAAATAGCAGGTTTATCTGTCATATGGAATATTTATAGCTAAATATTTTATGATTGTTTCATCATTTAGAAGAGTGAATATAGATATTGCATATATACATATACTTAGATGTTTATATGCACATATATGTGCAAAAGACACACACACAAACACACACACATGTATATATTTTTACACACACACAGGATTTTGATGATGGAATGGGATTGGGCAGTATATTCTGTTCTGTTGCACAAACAATTACAGTGAGTTAGAACTGTCTTGATGGTTTGTAATAATAATATAGTTGAATTTTACATGCAACTATTTTAATAAAATAAATGTGGTTTGTGCACCCAAATAAGATTTGTCCATCAGCATAATATTCCTGTTGTTACTGCTGCTGTAAGTTGCTGCAGAGTCCATTCCAATTCATGAAGCTCCTATATGTACATAGTACAACTGTTCATAGGGTTCCCAAGATGTGACCATTCACAAACAGATCACCAATACAATCTACTACCTACTCATAGGTTGCAAGTTCGAAACTGCCAGCAGTTCCGTGGGAGAAAGATGAGGCATTCTGCTCCCATAAAGACTTACAGCCTCGGAGAGACCCTGTGCAGGGTCACTATGAGTAAGAATCGACTCCACAGTTCTTAACAACAACAACAACATGTTCGGGGGGAAAACAAATGACCAGGTAACACAGTGCTTAAATTGCTCAGTTGCTAACCACAAGGTAGGCTGCATGAACATAACAGCTATGCTAGTGAGAAAAATGTGGCAAAATGCATCCTTAAACATTTGTAGCCGTGGAGTCTCTGGGAATCCAAGGTCACACAATGAGTCAGAATTCACTCTATAGCCATTGAATTGGTTGGGTGAATATTTGAAAATCTTAATTTTTCAAAACACAATACAGATGTGTCCACTGTAATTAGGCTTTGACATCATATATAGAACAAGAGGAGAGATAAGCCCTTATTATATATACACATACACTTCAAAAAGAGAGAGACAGAGAAAATGTCTAGGATAGTGTGACACCGGGCTTGAGATGCTAATTTAAACCCTAATACAGTCCATATGTCTAGTACCGCTTAATATGTACTTTCAATTCATTTTAGATCGAATTCTCCAGAAATTTTTAATAACCACACCATTTGTATCTTTTTTGTTGTTGTTGTCTTTCTATTTGGAAAAAAAAATAATAATTTAAACTCATTTCATCATAAGGATTGGTAAATATGTAACACAGTGATAAGATTTAATCATAAGTTATTTATATTGGATTTTATATAATAAGTTTTCAGAGAACTGTAAATATTGGGTATTCCCTGATAGGACTGGGAGCTGTTGTTGTTGTTGTTGTTGTTAGGTGCCATCATGTCGGTACTGACCCATAGCGACCTTATACACAGCATAATGAAACACTGCCCGATCCTGGGCCAACCTCACTACTGTTGCCACTCTTGAGTCCATCAATGCTGCCACTTGGCCAATCCATCTCATTAGGGTCTTCCTCTTTTACTCTGACCCTCCACCTTACCAAACATGATATCCTTCTCCAGTGACTGGACCCTTGTGACAATATGTCCGAAGTATGAGAGACGAAGTCTGGCCATCTTGGCCTCCAAGGAGCAATCTGTCTGCACTTCTTCCAAAATGGATCTATTGATCCTTCCTCTTTGTTCCCAACATTTGCATTCCAATCACTAGTAATGATCAAAACAGCTTGATTGCATGTTTGATCAATTTCAGATTGAAGAAGTTGGTAGAAATCTCCTATTTCACCCTCTCTGGCTTTAGTGATTGGTGCATAAATTTGAATAATAGTGGTATTAACTGGGCTTCCCTGTAGGCGCAAGGATATTAGCCTATCACAGACAGCGTTGTATCTCATGACTGATCTGGATATATTGTTTCGGACAATGAATGCAACACCATTCCTCTTCAATTTGTCATTCCCGGCATGGTAAGCTATGTGGTTGTCAGATTCAAAATGGCCAATACCAGTCCATTTCAACTCACTAATGCCTAAGATCTCGATGTTTATGCACTCCATTTCATTTTGACAACTTACAATTTTCCCAGATTGATACTTAGTACATTCCATGTTCTGATTTTCAATGGATGTTTACAGCTGTTTCTCTCCATTTTGAGTTGTACCCCATCAGCAAATGAAGGTCCCATGGGCTTTTCTCCCACTGGCTTCATTTCATTCACGTCCTCACGGTCAACTCTACTTTTAGGAGGCAGCTCGTCCCAGTGACATTCTGAGTGTCTTCCAACCTGAGGGGCTCATTTCCCAGCACTATATCTGACAGTTTTTCTCTGCTATTCATAAGGTTTTCAGTGACTAAGGATTTGGAAGTCGTTTGTCATCCTTTCTTCCTGGTCTGTCTTTGTCTGGAAGCTCGTCTGAAACCTGTCCACCATGGGTGACCCTGCTGATATTTAAAATACCAGTGGCATAGCTTTCAGAATCACAGCAACTCACAAGCCACCACAGTACGACAAACTGACAGATGAGTGGTGGGAAACCAAAATAATTACCTTAAAAGTATATTTTCTAAAATATTCATGCATCTTCAAAAATATAATAAGAGCTTCTCTATCTGTAGGATAAACATTAGTCATAATTTCAATGACTTTCTTAGAGGCTATGAAATATTTAAATAAAGCCTACTATATTTCTCGACAGCACTTAACAACAACAACAACAACTATATTTCATTGTGGTATTAATAAATCTGTAACATAAAATATCAAAAACTTTACAGCAACATAAAAAAAGTTCATACCTTTTCATACCATGAAGTTTATATTAAAATTCAGAAAAGTAATCATAAAACTCAGCAGTAGTTGATTTCAAGAATATTAATGAGTAAAATAGCATAATTAATATTCTCAATGTCTCCCACGTAATATTTCTATTTTGGCAAGACTAGAAAAGATGTCAAAGCTATAATCTTTAAGTTTTAAGAGATTATATTGTATATTTCTAATATGCATGTCATTATGGAGTGCCAAGGCTCTATAGAATGTGCACTGTACTGGTGATTTGAGCACACTAGGTGTTCCTCTGGACAAAGATGAAGCTTTCTGTTCCCTCAAAGTTTATAGCCAAGTGAATCAAAGCCTCTTATTCAAAATAAGTGTTTTCTCATATGCATTTAATTTGAATATTATATTAAACACAATGAATCATTAAATTCAATCCATTCATATTCAATTCCAGCCAATATATAGTATCCAAATTCCTACCAGGTTCTCCTTTTAGGAATAAATAGCTTTGGACATGAAACAACCAATAAGCATAGTACGGTGATTTTAAAGGATGGAAAGACAAAGTCAGACTAAAAATATAGGGTCCTGAAAAAACTATATATTGATTTCCCTGGTTTTTCTAATGAACTCCCATATGTCCTGGAAAGAGAATTACAGAATTCTCCAACCCTGAATCACCAGTGAACATGAACTAGAATATCTCCTCAAAAAGCGTTTATTCTTACATCAAATAAAGACAAGGTGATCTAACAACAGAATTAAAAAAAAAAAAAAAAAAAAACACGGATCCTCCTATAGGCAAAAATAACAGGAATAACCTCCTCCTTCTCATGGTTTCAGTGGAGGCAAGCTTGGAGCTGATTTCATCCCAGACACTTGCTTGGCAGAAGCAAACAACAGCCCTGATCTCTCAGCTGTGGAAGTAGATGGTGCTCCAGTCCTCTGTCAGTGTAGTGATAGAGATCAGAAATGAGCTGAGTTTCCACAGTTACCTAGAAGAAATGAGAATTAGCAAAACATTGCAAAAGAGGCTATTCATCCGTGCACTTTACTCCTCTGCCTACAAAGTGTAAGCTTGTCCCAACAGAACTGTGCAGTCACCCACCACCCAGTTCAGCTTCAATTAGAATAAGAAAGGCTGAGTCCACAGTTTGATTATTCTCTGTGTTTCCAGCCCCAAACTGAGCTTTTATCCCTATATTATCAGAAAGATGGATGGTGGTGCCATAGGATGGGGCTAGATGGCACTCCAATTCCAGTGTTACCCCACTGTGTCAGTCAGATCAAACAGGAAATTTAACTGTCACCTTTACATTCCAGCATAAAAGTAGTGTAAGTCAGTCCCCTCTTTACTTTCCTTGGTGACAAAAAAGGAGCTGGACTTCGACCCCCACTCAGAAACAATGACAGATTGATTATACCAGACCACTTTCATCATCAAAAGGACAGTGTTTGGCTCTTGCTGGAATAGAAGCTTTGTTTGGGTAAGGATTTGCCTTTCTTGCATGCAACCTTTATGCCAAACTACCACACAGTGATTTACAAGATGCTTTATCCACTGTCATAGTATCCTAAACAGCATTGCCTTGGATCAAGGGACTCACTTCACAGTAAATGAAGTACAAAGATAGGCCTGCGCTCATAGAATTCATTAGTTTTACCATCTTCCTCATCATCTTGAAGCACCAGGCTTGATCAAATGAATGGATGGCCTTCTGAAAACACAATTACCACCCCAGCCTGATGGTAATATCCTGCAGGGTTAAGGCGATGTCCTTCAGGAGGCTGTCTATGCCCTAAAACAGAGTCTGATATATGGTACTATTTCTCTAATAGCCAGGATTCATGTATTCACGGGTAGAAATGGGACTGGCACCAGTCACTATTACTTCTGGTGAGCCAATCAAAAAGTTTTTGCTTTCAATCTGTGATCCTGTGCTCTGTGGGTCTGTATGTTTAATTCCAAAGGGGAAACACTCCCACCTGGAAACATACCACTGATTCCATTGAAGTGGAAATTAAGAAAGTCCCCTACCTACTTTGGACTCTTCATGCCTCTGGATCAACAGGCAAAGAAGAAGTTATTATACTGGCTAGTATTTGATCCTGGTTAACGAGTAATAATCCTATGGAGGTAAAGAGGAATATGTGTGGAATACAAGATATTCTTTAGGGTGTCTCTTAGTATTCCCATGCCCTGTGATTAAAATCACCAGTAAGGTACAACAATCCAATTCTGATATGGCTCTGAGTGACCCAAACCCTTTAGGAATGAAGGCTTGGGTAACTTCACCAGACAAAGAGCCACTACTGACTGAAGCATTTGCCAAAGGCAAAGAAAATACAGACTGGATAGTGGAAGAAGGTATCTCTAAATATCAGCTATAGTTACACGACCAGTTACAAAACAAAGACTATTAATGTTATGAATATTTTTTCCTTGCTTGTAGGCATTAAATATTTTTGCTTTATTCATATAAAATAAGATATAAATTAGGCTACACTGTTTTTGGTTGTACAAGTGTTAGTTCTATCATGTTAGGCATAAATATGACTTTATAATTGTGTTTATATGTATATGATTTCAGGAGTTATGTACAGTTAACAAGAGGTGAACTGTGATTTGGCGATTTCACTTCCAACTCTTTTTTCTGATATTAAACTGAGATTTGTTCATCAGAAAAGATCAATAGAGTTCATATTACCTACATCCTGGAAAAATCAGAATGAAGTGATTTGCAAATCTTAAAAAGTTAGTATTATTTATGCTATTTTGCTATGTTCACTTACATGACAAGTTGAGGAGCCTATTGCTGGCCCCGAAACTGAAATCATAGCTTTTAAATTTTATTTGAGTGAGTGATTCATAATCTGAAGTCATTAATATACAACCTACATAGCTGACATACCTTACTTGAATATAAGAGAAAAACACATAGTTTATATCTACTAATTATATATGTTTTAATTTGAGATTAGTTCTGTAATATGGGGCAGTTGTTAGCTAATTATAGCTGAATAAAATAATATTTTGTAAAACAAAATAAAAAAATAATAAGATGTTAAATTCTATATAGTTACAATTCACATCGATATCTATAAACCATATAGAGAATATTTTAATTGAGTCATTGTTTGTTTTAAAATATATAATTTGTTACTCTTCTTAGCTTATTGGAAGGGGAAAATATGCATGTTTCTATGTTATAAGTGTGTGAGAGTGAATATCTGTCGGGGTTTTCCCTCGACATAGTTGTCACGAGTGTTTGGTTCACGAGGAGGGGAGATCCAGCGGCGATAGGGATAGCGAAAGAATACACAGACAAACAGAAGAAGGGAGACGATGAGGCACCCCAAAGCCAGGGTGGATACATCACTGGTGGGCAGGCTTGGGAGTACAGGCATCGTGGCCTCTGCAGGCAGCAACTCACTGCCCTGCAATCTTTACTGCATGCCTTCCAACCAGTAATGCACCGCAATCTTTACTCCATGCCTTACAACCAGTAATGCACACCTGGGGAGGCCCGGGCCTCTGTTTTATTTAGGGGAGGAGTTTCACACCAAGCTGGGAGGGACTAAAACAGGATACAGCTAACATCAGTAATTTTCCAGACATTCAGGTAACTTTACATTGTACTTCACTGGTTCGAATCCAGCAACTTGGATTCTCAGGCCCAATTAACATATCTATAGCCCCTGAGGTCAGTTGGGGGAAGGTGAGAGTTCTGCAGGAGAAGCCCAGGTGAATGGGCTGCACCTGGAAAAGGGATTAGGGAGGATGGGTTCTTTGTCTATAGAACAAAGAACCGAGAAGTAGCTAAGATATTTTTAGTTAATCCTTTGGAGAAAGGTTTAACCTTGCAACCTTTAGTCTCGGCTTTAGGAAAATATCACATTTATCTGTGGATTTTCAAAGGCTCCAGTGTATTAATTTAATATATATACCTGAATATTAAGATGAAAGCAATTTTCCATTAACTGCCAGTGGCCTCATTTGTTACACTCAGCCCTAGAGGGCCTCGAACCTCTGACTAGTCTTACACGGTCTGCAACAAATATCAAAATCAACCGTGTACTTATAAATAATATCCCATGTAGCAAGTTTGAACAGCTTTATTTCTGTGAAGTTCTGCAAACATAGGTTGATTATATTTAAAATCTAAAACTAATAGATAAGATAAAGCACATCATTATATATATTTTTAAAGACCAAAAAAGGAAGATATTTTGTACTTAAGATTTAAAAATAGCATTTTTATTTTGCTCACAGTTTGTACCTTGGTCTTCAAATCTTTCAGACTTTTTAGTATACGTATTACTCCTAAGATATAAAAACAAATTTACAAATGTTATTCAAAAATTGTTATGTGATTGGAAGTTACTAGTCCAATTCAATCGACAAACATCTAAAGTACTATAGTGTTGATATTTTATCAATTTTTTTTGGATGTTCAAGTTGACAAACCACTGGTAGTTGTTGTTGTTAGGTGCCATCAAGTTAGCACTCATAGTGACCCTATGCACAACGGAAGGAAACACTGCCTGGACATACGGCAACCTCACAACTTTTACTAAGCCTGAGCCCATTGATACTGCCACTGTTAATCC
>NW_006408523.1:26185935-26187005 GCF_000296735.1 Chrysochloris asiatica | reverse complement strand
TACCTCTATATATTCCTTCCACTTTCTTCTGAATCTTTCTGCATCATTCAATTTTTTTCCCATAGAATCCTTCAATATTTCCCGTTGAAGCTTGATTTTTTACTTCAGTTCTTTCAGCTTGAGAAATGCTGAGCATGTTCTTCCCTTTTTGTTTTCTAACTCCAGGCTTTGCACATTTCATTATAATATTTGACTTTGGCTTCTCATGCTGACCTTTGAAACTTTCTGTTTAGCTCATTTACTTCCTCATTTCTTCCATTTGCTCTAACATCACTGCTCTGGAGAGCAATTTTCATAGTCTCTTTTAACATTCATTTTGGTCTTTTTCTTCTTTCTTGTTTTCTTAATGGCCTTTTGCTTTATTCCTGTATGATGTTCTTGATGTCATCCCACAACTCTTCTGGTCTTCGGACTTTAGTGTCTAATATATCAAAACTGTTCTTCAAATAATCTCTAACTTCAGGTGGGATCTATTCAAGGTCATATTTTGCCTCTTGTGGACTTGTTTACATTTTCTTTAGCTTCAGCCTGATGTTGCATATGAGCAATTTATTTGTTTCACAGTGTGCCCCTGGCCTTATTTTAGCTTATAATATGGTGCTTTCCAGCATCTCTTTCCACAGATATAATCAATATGAATTCTGTGTATTCCATCTGATGAGGTCCATGTCGATAGTCATCTTGTATGATGCTTTAAAAAGGTATTTGCAATGAGCAAGGGATTGGACTTGCAAAATTCTATCATGTGATCACTAGCATCTTTTCTATTACCAAGGCCATATTTTCTAGCTGTTGATTCTTCATCTTTGTTTCCAACCTTTGCATTCCAATCTCCAGTACTTATCAATACATCTTGATTGCATGTTTGATCAATTTCAGACTAAAGAAGTTGATACAAGTCTTCAATTTCATCATTACTGGTTTTGATGGTTGGTGCGTAAATTTGAATAATAGTAATATTAAATGGTCATCCTTGTAGGTGTATGGATATTATCCTGTCACTGACAGTGTTGTACTTCAAGACTGATATATACATGTTCTTTTTGATGATGAATGCAGTGCCATTCCGC
>NW_006408523.1:26183062-26183975 GCF_000296735.1 Chrysochloris asiatica | reverse complement strand
TAGAGAGAAATACTGTTAACTGATGGTACATGGAAGGGTTTATAGTCCTTATAATGAAACAAAGTATATGATTTGTTGAATGTAAACTGATGATCTGCCCAGTAAACTTTCACTCAATTCACAACAAAAACTTAAAAAGAGAGAGAGAGAGAAGAACCCCTTATTCTACAGTAGTGAGAACTTTCTGGTTAATCAACTGTTTCTACCAAGATTGCTACACTAGCAACCAGCACTAGTTTCTGTTTTACTTACTCCTGAATTTTGATGATCAAGACAGGAAATGTTGATCCTTTTTTTTCAGTTAACAGTTTTATTATTTTTATTTGTTGAAGCATGTACTACTTGACCTCATCATCTCTTTCAATAAAGTAATTTAATATAAACACAAAAAACAACCTTTAAGAAATTTCTATTATACTATGCCACAAAATTATTACTTAAAAGTAAGTCTTATAGTAGATAGAAGTTTTGCATTTGAATGATTTCATGTGAAAATAAAATATGGAAAAGCATACATGATATATGAGGGTGTGTCAACAATTATTTGCACTCTGGCTGTAGAATTTAATTTAACCAACTTTTAAAGAAAAGACAAATGCATCATTTTGCAACATAATCTCCATGCTTTTCAATACTTTTTATCCATCTGCTAACGAGCTTTAATATTCCCTTATTAAAAAAATCTTTTAGAATGAGCTGAAAGCAACAAATGCACTGCTGTCTTCACATCTTCATCAGAGATGAATCTGTCACCGAAGGCTGCTTTCAGGGGACAAAAGAAGTAAAAGTCTGATGGAGCAAGATGAGGACTAGAGACAGAAGGCTTTAACATCTCAAAATGAAGTTTTTGCAGTATAAATAGTGTGGGCAGAGTTATGTGGACATGCATTGCCATGCAAGATCACAAAGCCCT
>NW_006408523.1:26179876-26181352 GCF_000296735.1 Chrysochloris asiatica | reverse complement strand
TCAATGGCACTCAACAACAACAACAACTCTCCAAGAATAAGCAGGTCCATTTCCATGATGCAATAAAATCCCTCGACCCAACTTTCCAGACTCCTTTCTTGCCAATGTAGTCCTATATCTTCTTAACGTTTCTTTATACTAAGCCCCTGTGTTCTTTATAATAAGTTTTATGTCCTTTTTTTTTAATACTCTGTCACAGAATTTTCTTTTAAAGAATTTATTTTGAATTGAGTGATAGTTTACATGGAAGAACATCAGTTTTACACTCATTGTTTCATTGCAATGATTACAATCACCTCCATGCATGATCATTTAACAGTATTTGCTTCTATCCCCTGTTTTGTTTTGCTTTGTTTTGGGGAAGGTGTACACAAAAATATTCAGGAATATAAAATCACTTAAACAACCAAAGGGCCATTCTGCAAGCCTGCCTCCTGGCCACCAGCACACAGCTTTCTCTTTCCATGAGTCTTCAGATGCTCTATCTCTCCATGTCCTCATCTCTACCTCCATCTCTGGTGTGTACGTTTCTCTGAGTAGGGTCCCACATTCACCGTGTGCTCTTTTCCCTTGATGGTCCTAGGGTACCCTGTTATTGGAATGTAAGATTAAATACTCCCCCCTTTTTGTTACAAAGCTTCTACCTTTACAAATGTGACAGACACAAGTAGTCATGATAACAATTATTCACTATTGAATCATAAGAATCTTAGCCCCATCTCCTTTCACCAGACCTGTCTAGACAAGATAAAAGCTATTCAGTGGAGATTTTACCTTATCCCGGACACTCTGAAACTAAACTCCCCTTTGAAAACTTGTAAGCCAATCACTTCATGTCTTTATAGTCCCACGAGGTGTGTTGCTATGGGCTAATGCGTCAGACTGCAAAGTCATTTGAACTACAAGATTCAAGTTCACCAGCCACTCCGTGGGAACCCTATACAGGGTCACTATGGTTTGGAATTGACTCGATGGCACTTAAGAAAAACAACAATTTTAGGTAGTCAATGTCTAAATTGCCCATCCCTATAAACTCTGTGTACAAAGGGGATAGGATTGATATTTGATGTGAAGACTCCTTCCCTCTAAGATGGCATTTTGAGCTACCACATCCATAGGTATAGATCAAGTTCATCAAATTGTAGCAATTTACATTTATTTCCTTTATCAAAAATTATGTTTTTCATCTTCCTCTAGTCAAATTCTGATCATCAAACCATCCAGGCTATGTTGAATGTGTATTATCTAAAAGTTTGGGCATTCTTGTGCATATTCCCTCACTTCATATCAGCTGGATGCTTCACTCTTATCTCTAGCCCTCTGAGGCTATGTCCTTGTCCATGGGTTCAGGTATCCCCAGGGTTCATCACACTTCAGACCAACCAGCCCTTCCTCTTATCTCACTCATCTCCTGGCCAATGGGAGTCTATGGAATGTGGTCAAGCTTAGACCATAACTTAATTTCTGCCTTTCCCC
>NW_006408523.1:26176636-26178116 GCF_000296735.1 Chrysochloris asiatica | reverse complement strand
GACAACAACAACAATGTCTAATGATCATGAAAATTTCTTCATGTGTTTGGTGCTCAGAACTCTTCCTTGATGAAGTATCTGTTCATGTCCTGTGCCCATTTTTAATTGGGTTATTTATCTATTTCTTGTAGAAGTGTTGTAGTTTCCTATAGATTGTAGAAACTAGTCCCTTGTCTGACATGCCATTGTAAAAGATTTTCTCCCATTCTGTGGGCTCCCTTTTTACTCTTTTGGTGAATTCTTTGGATGCACATAAGTTTCTAGTATGTCATATGAATTTTTAGTATGTCCCAATCATCTATTTAGTCTTCTTTTGTTTGTGTAATTTTCACAATGTTTGGTAGTCTGTGTGGCCTGGATTAGAGCCCTTAAATTTGCCCTTATTTTTTCACTGATGACCTTTATACTTCTGGGATTCAGATTTAGGTTTTTAATCCACACTAAATTGTTTTTTGTATATCACATGAGATAAAGGTCTTGTTTCAATCTTTTGAGTATGGATTTCCAGTTCTGCCAGCACCATCTGTTGAAGAGAATATCTCCTTCAGATTCAATGTACTTTGGTCCTTTGTCAAAGATCAGTTGGCTGTATATTGATGGGTTAATTTCTGAATTCTTGATTCTGTTCCACTGATCTATGTATCTTACATTGTACCAATACCAGGCTGTTTTGACCACTATAGCCATGTTGTAAATTTTGAAAACAGGGAGTGAAATGCTTCTAATTTTGTTCTTCTTCTTAAGCAGTGCTTTGCTTATTCTGGTTCTCTTTCATTTCAATATAACGTTTGTAACTGGTTTTATCATCTCTTTAAAGAATGTCATTGGAATCTGAGTTGGGATTGCATTATATGTACAGATTGCAATGGGTTGTATTGATAATTTCACAATGTAAAGTCTTCCTATCCAGGAACCTTGTATATTCTTCCATTTTTGTAAGTCTCTTTTGGTTTCTTGAATTAGTGTTTTGTACATTTCTTTGTATAGGTCCTTTGTTTCTCTGGCTACAATTATTTCTAAATATTTCCTCCTTTGGCAGCTATTATAAATGGTATTGCTTTCCTAATTTCCTTTTCAGTGCTGTCATTGTTAGTGTAGAGAAATCCAATTGAGTTCTGTATGTTGATCTTCTACCCTACCACTGAATCTTCCAATGAGGTCTAGTAGCTTTTTAAATGAGTCTTTGGGGTTTTATATGTATAGGCTCATATCATCTGCAAATAGAGAAAGTTTTACTTCCTCTTTGCCATTTTGGATGCCTTAATTTCCCTATCTTGCTGTATAGCTCTGGCTAAGACTTCCAGCACAATATTGAATAGAAATGGTGACAAAGGGCATCTTTGTCTGGTTCCCCGTTCTCAGAGGAAAGGCTTTCAGTTTCTCTCCATTGAGAGTGATGTTGGCTTTTGGTTTTGTATATATGCTCTTAATTATGTGGAGGAATTTCCTTTCAATTCCTACTTTCTTGAGTGTTTTTATC
>NW_006408523.1:26162731-26174971 GCF_000296735.1 Chrysochloris asiatica | reverse complement strand
TTTTTCTATCCTTTAAATTTTAGTCTGTTTTTGTCTTTGTATGTAAGGTGTGTGTCTTCCAGATAGCATAGTGAAGGATATTGTTTTCTGATCCATTCTTCCACTCTCCTTCTTTTAACTGGCACATTTAATCCATTGACATTCAGTGTAATTATCAATAGGTATAATTAATTGTTATGACTATGTTTGTTTTTTTGTGATACTGCTGGTTTCTTTGTTCTGCATGCGTTCATGTGCTGAGTTCCTGGGGTTTTTGTGTGTTCTTTCTTGTCAGTTTCTTCATAGATTTAATGTTTCCATGTTCTTTTAGGGTTTTCATTTTCTTGGTATGTTATGAAGTATTAATTTTCTTTGAAGTTACCCTATATTCTATTAACTTTTTCCTCCATTTAAAGCAGTCTATTTTTTTCCTGCAATCTATCTGACCTCCTCACCACCTGGATCTTTGTTCTTATGTGTTACCTTCTTTCACATTGTGTTTGTTTTGGTCATAGACTGGTCTCCCAAATCCTCTGAATTTGTTATTATAGTTTTGTTCTGTTTTCAACTCTTCCATCTGTCGGTTGAGTGCTGCCACATATGTCAATCTCTGATTATTGCCTGTTTTTGTTGATTCTCAGTCCAAATAACTTCTTTTAGGATGTTTTGAAGTGCAGGGTTGACTTTAGAAAAATCCCTTAGTTCTGTTTATCCGGGAATGTTTTTATTGCAGCATCATATTTGATTGGCAGCTTTGTTGGTTAAACAATTCTTGGTTGGGAATTTTGTTTTGTTTTTCCTTTGGGGTTTTATATATGTCTCCCCATTGCCTGCTTGGTTTCTGCTGAGAGATCAGAGCTTAATCTGATTTGCTTGCCTTTGTAAATAACACTTCTGTTTTCCCTAGCTGCTTTCAGGATTCTCTCTTTGTTTTTTATTTTGTAAAGCTTGATTATGATATGTCTTGGTGATTTTCTTCTGCAGTGTATCCTTGCTGGAGTTCATTCAGCTTCTTGAATGCTTATCTTTTCATATTTCAGGATATTGGGGAAATTTTCTATTAGAAGCTTTTCAACTATCTTCTCTTTGACTTGTGTAATTCTTCCTGTTTTGGAATGTTTTGTCCCACAGGAATCTTAGATTTTTTTCATATTTTTTTATGCTTTATTCTGCTTTTTCTTCTACCTCAGCAGTATTAAGAGATTTTTCTTCCAGCTCACTAGTTCTGGTTTCCATCTCTTCACTTCTACTCTTTTGCCCTTTCAGTATATTGCCCATTTCTGATACTTTATTATTAATCATTTGGACCTCTTTTTGAAGATTTTGAATTGTTTCCAATACTTCATCTGTCTTATTTGATTATTCCTGTAGCACTTTCCTGGATTCTTCCTTCTTTTTCTCAAAACCTCTGTGGAGTGTTTGCATACATCTCACTATCATTTTACTGAGTTCCTCCTCAGGCAGTTCCAAAGCCTGCCCTCCTTCCAATGTAAAGTCTAGGCCTACCTCCAGATCATTTGTCTCAATTACTTTTTCTTGTTTTTTTTGGACATGTGCCAATATGGTCAGCTGTTTCTTGAGTATTTTCAATAATTAGGTGCGATTTCATTAATTAAATGAATGTATGTTGATGTATTACTATGCTTTCTGATCACCTCCAGGTAGATATGATAAGGAGATGGGCTTTCCTTTCCACTTTTCTTATTACTCAACTCAGAATAACTGTAGCTGGTATTGGATATCTCGTGTATAGCAGCTGGTATTGGCTCTTTCCTGGATTATGGAATTTTATGGAATGTGATTGTAGCTTGTCTATATAACAACAATTGCTGTCTCTACTTGGGTAACATAAGGAAACAGCCCCTGAAGGTAATGGGAGACCAAAAAACAAAACAACAACAGTAAAAAAACAAAAACAGATTGGATACTATAGTCTATAATCACAGAAAAGAAAAAAAAAAAAAAATCTGTAACAAAATATGAGTATGACTTTAAAGTCCCTCTCTCAGTTTCTTGCCTTCAGGCTGCCTGAGAAATTTCAAGATGTTACTGTTGCTCCTTATGATATGTCAGGATTTAATTTTTGGGCTGTTTCCTTTTTATTCCATCTCTTTCCCACTTCACAATCCCTGTTCAGGACTTTTCCCAGTGATACACAGTTGAGGGCCAGCTGTAGATATTTTTAGCAGTGTCTCTTCTTAGTGTTTTTTGCTGACCAGATCCATGTACATGCATAGTATAACCCTCTGGGGATCAGGGGGTGTCCACTCACTCAGACACCACCTCTAGTCACCAGAATGGAGGTGCACTGACAGCAAAAGACCAATGAACAGATAGAGAGAAAAAAAAGAATATTCACTCCTGTATTTCTTAGAATTGGTCAGACCTCTAAAGTGGGAGTGCTTTTCTGATCCTTCACCCACTCCATCATGCCCAAAATGGCCACCCAGGAGCAGCTGGGAGCCACCAATCAGAAAACACCACCATTCTTGCTTCTGCTACAAATTCCACTGGCTGTAAGCCTTCAAACTTTCTAAATATTCCTTTATATGTAGTTCAGATTTCTGGGAGCATCCCCTGAACCTGCTTCATCTCGTATTCTGTGTTATCACTGGCAGAGATCTGCACTGCACTTTTCCCTAATCTGCCATTAAGTCCCACCTCTCTACAGTCATGTGTTCTTTGAGACAATCTGTCAGCATGATACATTTGAAATCCTCCATAATAATCTCCATAAATTTCTAAGATGACCTCTCTGCCTTAAATACAACTGGCCAAGCTTTAAATATTTGTGGTAAAATGTAATCAAAATATGGTAGAACTTTACCCAGAACTTCTGAATCCCCTGTATAACTGAGAGAATTTGATAACCGAGATATGTTTAAATATTTAAATGTTTTGTTTGAAAAATACTCGTGCATATATGAAATGGAAATACCACTCAGGTATGACTTACCAATTACATTCTATCACTTATTCCCAAAGCTAGCAACTGTGTTGTGTTTTATCATGTAGTTAATTTTCTAAGTATAATGATACCTGGAAAAATGTACTTTGAAACAAGATATACAAATAAATTTTTCAGATTGAGCACTGTCAAATAATTGGGAGCCAAATTACAACTGTCACATCATTTTATAATCTTGATACATTTTAAGGAAAAGTATTATTTTTCCCAATAGAATTGACGTTAGACCTACCTACTCACTACCACGGAGTCAAGTCCAACTCAAAATGATCCTAGAGGACAAAGTAGAATTGCTTCTTAAGGTTTCTGAGACTATAAACCTTTATGGGTACATACAACCTCATCTTTCTCCGATAGAGTGGTTATTGGATTTTAATTACAGACATCCTGGTTAGCAGCAAAATGCTTAACCCACTGCTCAACCACATAACCTTGTATCATTCTAACTTAAAGTTCACTGAGTAAAGCATTTAATCTTTTAAAAGTCAGAAAGTGAGTACAAAGTGAAATGATGTATTTCGAAGTTCCTAGTAAATTAAATAATTGCAAAGTCTGTAAAACTGATGATTTTTTTTCTGAAACTGAGATTCTATTCATGTCACAAAATGAATGCTAATGATACTAATTATTATAATAATGAATATTATTAATTCAAAGCTTATTAAGTGTCAAGCATACTAACTACTGTATACATATTTTCTGATTTATCCTTATTGATTTACAAGCAGAGTCAAGAACGGATTACAAATCTATTTATATGCAGAGTCTCTATATTGTCCATTTCCTGAAAGCTTTAGCAGTTCTATATCTATCTGCCTAGCTACTTATGCATATAAATATATTAGCCTACATAATAAAATGTGTAAATATCTGTACAGTTTTCATTTTAAGCTTAAGGTAGTCATTTACATTGTTAAAATGATGACTTTTTGTTGTGCAGCCTTTGCTAGACTGTTTTTTAAAGTTAACAATTGAATTATATAAACTTTCAACCACTGTTTTACATCTTTAAATTCTTGGTGCCATGGAGTCAGTTCTGACTCATAGTGACCCTGTATAAAGTTTCAGAGGCTGTAAATCTTTATGGGAGCAGAAAGGCTTATCTTTCTCCCACAAAGCAGCTGTTAATTGGAACAGCTGAGAATTAATGTCATTAGGAGTCATCAAGTCAGGTCCCACTCATAGCAACCTCATACACAACAGAAGGAAACACTGCCTGGTGTTATGTGGTACTCACAATCTTTGTTACACTTCAGTCATTGCAGCTGCCATGGTGTCAATCCAACTCACTGGGGGACTTCCTGTTCTTTGCTGACCCTCCACTTTGCCAAGCAGGATATCCTTCTCCAAGAACTATTCCCTCCTATGATATGCCCAAAGTATGAGAGATGAAGTCTCGCCATGCTGTGTTATGGGGAGCATTCTGATGTACGACTGCTGACAAATATTTGTTTGTTCTTCTATCAGTCCAAGTTTCCTTTAATATTCTTCTCTAACACCATTAACTAAAATGCATCAATTCTTCTATGCTCTTTCTTATTCACTGTCCAACTTCCACATGCATATGAAGCTATTCAGAAATATCGTGGTTTGGGTCAGGTGCACCTTAGTCCTAAACTCACGTCTTTGCTCTTGAACACATTAAAGAGGTCTTGTGCAGCAGATCTGCCTAATGTAATACGTCATTTGATTTCTTGACTGTTGCTTCCATGAGTGTTGGTGGATCAAAGCAAAGTGAAGTTGTTGGCAGCTTCAGTCATTTCTCGATGAATCATGTTGTTACTTATTTGTCCAGTGGTGAGGATGCTTGTTTTCTTTCCAGTAAAGTACAACCCATACTAAAGGCTGTGGTCTTTGATCATCATCAATAAGTACTTTAAGTCCTCTTTGCTTCCAGCAAGCAAGGTTGTATCATCTGCTTATCAGAGTTTTCATTTAAACCGGATGTCATATTCTTCTTTATGTAATCCAGCTTCCTAGATAATTTGCTACACATACAGATTGAATAAATATAGTGAAAGAATACAACCCTAGCTCACATCTTTCCTGATTTTAAGCCATTCAGTGTCCCCTTATTCTGTTCCAATGACTGTCTGTTGGTTTTTATACAGGTTCCTCATGAGCACAATTAAGTGTTCTGTAACACCTATTTCTGCATTGTTGTCCATAGCTTGTCATGATCCATGCCGTCAAAAGCCTTTGAATAATCAATAAGGCACAGGTAAACATCTTTCTGGCATTCTTTGCTTTCAGCCCAAATCCTTCTGACATCAGCAATGATATCCCACGTTCCACAGTCTTGCCTGAAACCAGCTTGAGCCTCTCGGAAGTTCCCTGTTACTGAACTGCTGCAGCTGTTTTTGAATTATGTTTATCAAAAGTAGTAGAACATTGTTAGATAGCATCGGATGTTGAAAAGTAGAAGTGAATAAAAATCTCAAAATATTAATTTAAGTGATATGTCAATTGTTGTTATTAGGTGCCATCAAATTAGTTCTGACTCATAGTGACCTTGTATAGGGTTTCCAAAGAGCAGCTGGTGTGTTTCAACTGCCTACCTGGTGGTTCACAGTCCCATGCTGATTAAAGCACCACACCAAAAGACCCCAGGACTATCTATTGCTGTTGTTAACTGCTGTGGAATCAGTTCTGACCCGCAGCATCACACCAGGACTACTTAATAGAAAGACATTAATATTAAAATGATTGGCCTGTTTTTTCTTGTCCATTGTTCTTATAAGAAGGCCTTCTTTTACATTCAACACTTAGTCACTGAATTACATTTGCATATGCGTTTTGTCACAAGACTTCCATAACTGATGAACTCCTTTTTTAGATATATAGTCTTGCTATAAATAAATACACAATACCTAGTATAGATAAGAATATTCTCTGTAGAATTAAATGCAAAAAATATGAGTCAGAACTGACTCCACAGCACTTAATAACATCTTTATTACTCGAGTTCTTGTGTCATGCTATAGAGTAAGCACCGAACCATAAGGTCTGTTTGAACCACACAAGTCAGTGGTTCAAACTCACCAACTGTTTCTTGGAAGCCATAGACAAGGTAGCTGTGAGTTGGAACTGACTGGGTAGCACTAAACAACAACAATCTTTATGACTAGAGAATTTGGAATTAAAATCTTTATTATTAGAGAAATGAGAAATGCAAATTAAGTGGACATTTGGTTTCACTCTGGCGCAGTGGTTATGGATAGGGCTGCTAATCTCAAGGTCAGCAGTTTGAAACTACCAGTGGTTCCGCAGGAGAAAGACGAGGCTTCCTGTTCCTATGAACGGAAAAGATTTACAGCCTCAGGAACCCTAGGAAGGGTCGCTATGAGTCAGAACCACCTCAATAGCACATAACCACCACCACCACCTCTATTAACGAAGTTGAATGCTTTGTTTTCTAGATTCTGTGTAATTAAAAATTCCTGAAATTAAATATATCCCACATGAATATATTTATAACATTTATGTATATCTTCTAATAACAACCTTAGTCATCATGATTTAAATAGATATGAAGGTGGTGTCTTGCTAGATGATTCTACCCTGCTGAATGAGATGTGAAGTAAAAGGACATCCACTCTCTATTCCAAGAAAAATGTGCCATGAATAGCTTTTTGTAGCTCTGGATACCATGGTCAGTATGCATCCTGAAAGATATTGTGTATATTTGTAAGCACTAGCACTGTGCCATAAACCTTGTTTGACAAAGTATTAAAAATAAATGGTCACTTTCCTGAAGTTCTTGAGCTGTATACCTAATTTCAGTATTTTTTTCCCTGTGTTTTTTTGTTTGTTTGTTTTAAGATAAACACTATGCCTAATTTGCAGATACTTTTTCCAAGAATAATAACATAAGATATATTTTATTTTCATTTCCAAAATAATCATTAATACTAAAATCAAATTTAACAACTTTTATATTCAACTAAAGTTTAAAACTTAGGCCCATGTCTTCCAATATGTACTTTGAAGAACTTCTAAATTATAAATCTATATACTTGGAGGAGTGTAAATCAAAACAAATTAAAAATTGCTTAGCAATATTTTCCTGGAGAAACCATTCAACTATATCAACAATATTAAAGTTGTTAATATGCTTTTCTTTGCTATATTTTTATATTAAAATTTTTGTATAAAAAATACGTACATATGTGTTTATATGTATTCTTGGAGCCCTGATGTGGTGCTGTGGTGTAATGTGCAGGACTGTAAGGTCAGTTTGAACTGCAAGTTCGGCAGTTCAAGCTCACCAGCCACTCCTCAGAAATCCTATACAGGGTCGCTGAGTCGGAACTGACTCAACTACATTTAACAACAACAATATATGTATTATTATTAATATTTATTGCAACTTTGTTGAATTTTAGAGATGTAAAATCTCTGTGAAGACTGAAAATGTCATCTACCAATTTTAATATCTCTAATGATGTATTGCATTAGGCAAATCTGCTACACAAGACCTCTTTAAAGTGTTCAAGAGCAAAGATGTTAATTTGAGGTCTAAGTTGCACCTGACTCAAGCTATGGTATTTTCAATCACCCCATATGCATTTGAAAGTTGGACATTGAATAGAACATAGAAGAAATGATGCACTTGAATTATGGTGTTGAAGGAGAACCTTAAAAGTATGGCCAGAAGAACAAACCAATCTGTGTTGGAAGAAGTACAACCAGAATGCTCCTTGGAAGCCAAGATGGCCAGATTTTGTCTCTCATACTTTGGACTTATCATAGGGGACCTGTCAGTGGAGAAGAATATCATGTTTGGTAAAGCAGAGAGCTAGAGAGAAAGAGGAAGACTCACCAAAAGATGGACTGGCACTGTGGCAGAAACATGGGCTCAAACGTAGCAATGATTGTGAGATTGACACAGGATGGAGCCGTGTTTTGTTCTGTTGTGCATATAGTTGCTATTAGTAGGTACCAACTTGATAGCAGCTAACAACAAAAAATAATGTGAGGCATCCCGGTAGTGCAGAGGGTGAAACATTGGACTGATAACTGCAAGGTCAGCAGTTTAAATCCTCCATCAGTATTGAAGGAGAAAGATGTCTGTTCCAGTAAAAACTTGAAATCCCAAACCCTACGGCGCAGTACTCCTTTCTCCTACAGAGCCTACATTTGTTGGAATAGACTCAATGTCTATGGGTTTGGTTTGATAATGCCATAAGCATACATTAATTTAAAAAGTAACTCATTTTGATGAGTTGCTAGATTAATTTCACATTTAGAAATCTCAGAATTAGAAGAGAAAATAAATCATAGCCAGTCAGACATTAAATGCAATTGACTACGCACATTCTAAAATACATAGTACAAAATTATGTGCCCTATTTTTGTCCTGCAATATTAATGTTCATAACTTTTGAACAGAAGCTTAATGTATCTTCTTTATAGAAATAACATTTGGAAGAAGACTCATGGATAACGTCTCCATTTTGCCTAGATTCAAATTCCCTGTGTTTCTCTCAACACATAGGAAAGGAGTCCATAGACTTATATTGCGTGTTTCTTGTTGGTTTTTGTTTTCTGAATAATATTTTATGTTATGTATTAGTCAGAAAGTTATGTTTTGTTTCCTTTCAAAACTTATGTACCTATGCCATTAAATTTCATTTTATATTGTAAATCTCCTTGACCCATATTTTATTTTAAATTTTCAGTAGTACAAACAACAGTGTAATGTACATTCATTGGAAATGCCTCCTTCAACACATACATGTGTTTTCAATAGAATCTATTGATAGAACCATAAGTACATAATTAAGTGACAAGAAAAGTAACACCATGATTTTTAAGGGAGGGATTTGGATGCCAATAAATGTCACCCTTTTAAATTATATATTAAGAAATACAAAACATATTCAATGAGTCAAATAATCTCACGTGCCAAAGCATTGAAACACAGTAGAAATAAGCAATCACACTGTGAGCTTTTTCAGTTCATTTACTGACTCACTCACTTCATTTTCTAACTAAAAAATATTTTTTTTAAAGGCACAAACTATCATTTTGATTATTCAAAAGTTGGTACAATCAAGATTGAGAACTGGGAAATATTAATATGTAAGCAAAGGAGTTTCAAATGGCTATTTTAATACTCATGAAGGTATATATATAAAAGACCTAATTTATAGAAGAAAAGATTTTATAAATAGTTCAAGTGTAACTTTAAAAGTTCAAGTGATAATGTCTTTAAAAGTCTGAAATAATCACAGATGGGTTTTAAGAAAAATTACAAGCTTGATAACCCAAGTGGTGTGATCCTTACATTTTACCTTTAGGGAAAAAAATCTAAGTATATAGTAGATTTGGATTTGAGGGATAAAGCATAGAGGTGGTACTATAATATTTATTTTATTTACTGAATAAAACATGTAGGTGACGTCTATCTGGCTACAAAGTCTTCTTTAATGGCTTATAAGTCATGTTAAGGAGTTCCAAAATCATCATAAGAACAATGGGGAGTGAAAAAAAAAAATCATTAATCGGGGAAGTGACACATTTATTCCTGGAGATGGATACCATGCTTGCTAAAGTAGAAGGTTAGAAAAAAAGCAGAAGATTCCCAACATGATGGATTGGCACAGTGGAAGCAAAAACGGGCTCAAATATAACTACAGTTGTGAGGATGGTGTAAAAGTGGGCAGCGTTTCATTCAGTTGGGCTTAGGACCACTAGAAGCTGAAAGAGAGATGAAGGTGTCTAAAAACAAACAACAACATAATAATTTCACTTAACAAATGTCCTGTCTAATTGTTTTCCTTCTCAATGTGAAATCATTTATGGTATTGAAAATCAGCATACTGCTTTCCTAGTAATAATATCAAAAAAGAAACATTGTCCCAAACTTATGATTCATCTAAGGAGCTCTGGTAGCGTAAGTGGTTACAAATCGGGCTGCTAAATTCAAAGCTCGCAGTTCGAAACTACCAGCTGTTCCGCTGAAGAAAGATGAGGCTTTCTGCTCCCATAAAGATTTGCAGCCTAGGAAACCCTGTATAGGGTCACTATGAGTCGGAACTGACTCCACAGTGCTTAACAACAACAACATGATTCATTTACTCCATTTTCAAATTGTTTCTATAATAATGTAACAAAATACATCTTTAGAAAAACCTAACTCTGCATTTGATTCATTAACTATGCCTGAGGAACCAGAGTAATGCTCTTATATGCTATAATGAGATAACATGGATAAAACGTCTTACAGTTTTGGTATAGAATTAACTAAAAGTTTCTTGCCTAATTTCAATCAACATAACTGGCTATATACATAATTTATGGGAGTGCTACAAATTCTCCATGCTTATGATATTAAAATAATGAATACAAAGGGTTTTTTGCTGCTTATATTGAATTCAACTGCCTATATAACACTAAAATTTGAACCTCACTGAAGTTGAATCTGATAAGAGAAAATAATCACATGCTGATAACAAAGTAATAGCAATATGGGCTATAAAGCTGTGCTCATATGAAATCACATGATAAAACATTATTTAAATGGAAAATATTTTAATTTTGTTATTAAAATGTAGTTTCATTCTATTTACATAAGAATGTCGATTCTTGTATCAGATTACATTTCAATTCCTTTTATAATCATCATGATAATTTACCCTGGAAATTTGTATTTCTGATGGCTGTGCTTCTAGATGACTTTGGTATTCATTCTTATGATCTAAAATTTGTTCTGTGTAAGTACATTGCTTTTAAAAATCATGTGATTGTGAAGGGACTGTGATGGCCCATCCTTAGTCTTTTAAATATTGAGTTATATCCTAAACACAAATGAAGTAAATGTCGTATCAGCCTATGCCTTTTCATTCTTGTCTAGAACCATTGAAAAATAGGAAAAGTCATTGATGGTCAGAGAAGGCACACTTACTTTAAAGTATAGAAATTTTCCTAAAGCTCTGAAGTCACACTCTTAGAAACTGAGGAATAACTCTTTTATTTTACAAAAATGTAACTGAAAAGTAAGTTTAAAAAAGAAGTATCACTACTAACTTTCTACACAAGGAAAACCAATAGCTTCTGATTTCAAATCTAAATTCATTTTATAATGATGTAGCACTTGTAATGTTTAAAAATTGCTTGTTTCACAAAATGAAATGCCAAAATCAATATAAGATAGATTTTTTCAGATTTTATGAAAGGATCAGAAATTAGGTTTTATAGCATTTTAAACTATTCAAAAACTAGTCAGCCAAATATATAAAGCAAAAAATATTCTACATCTATACCTTAGGTGAAAATATAAAAGAAAATTAAATATTATAAAGATGTTATTTCCCTTTTAAAATGATAGCATATTGTTGCAGGAAGATGAGGCCCAAACAGGAGAAAGAAATCATTCAAACACCAGTGCTGTTAGAGGAAGAAACTTTATTGCCGATGGAGCATCGGTGGATTAGTAATGTCCCAAATGCCGAGCTCCCCAAAATAGCTTTCGAACTAGCCTTATATAGGTTTACATAGGGCTGAGTGGTGAGATCACCTTTTTACTTTCACATTGGCAGTTCCTAGATAAGCAGCTTTTTACAAAAGCGGAAGCTATTAGTTTCCTTTGTGTATGACCTATGCCTCAAGGTCTTATGGGCAGGGGCCTCCTCCCTCATTCCTAGGCCTCAAGGTCTTATAGTCAGGTCTCAAGGTCTCATAGGCAAGGGTCTCCTTCCTCAATATGACAGTTTTGGTAATATATGTATATATTAAATCCCAACTTTTATTAAAAATTTACCTGTATAAAAATTACAAAAAGTCATCACAAGTTGTAAAGTATTATAACAATGTATTGAATTAGTAATTTCTTTTTAAATTTTTAAATATGAAAAATGACAAAACCAGTATATTTCCATAACATGAATCTACAAAGTCTTCATGGAACATTGTGATTTTGATGTTAACATTGTAAGCTAATTGTATAGTCTATGCAAAAAAATAAATCTACAGTAACAGCTAAAATATTTCTCTGGATATTTCAGTTGTCTAATCCAACAACAATTTTAACTAGTATTAATTTCTAAATATCAGCTAAACCTTGAAAATCCAAGACAAGTTCACTATGAATCAGAACGGATTCAACAGCACTTAACAAAAACTGTTTTTTTATGGTAGCATTGGCTTCCTTCTCCAGTAACTGGTCCTTCCTGACAATATGTCCAAAGTATGAGAGACAAAGTTTGTCCACCTTGGCCTCCAAGGAGCACTCTGGGTGCACTTCTTCCAACACAGATCTGTTTGTTCTTTTGGCAGCTCATGGCACTTTC
>NW_006408523.1:26152859-26162011 GCF_000296735.1 Chrysochloris asiatica | reverse complement strand
TTGTCAGGAGAGACCAGTCACAGGAGAAGGAGATCATGTTTGGTAAGGCGGAGGGTCAGAGAAAAAGATGAGGACCCCCAGCAAGATGGATGGGCAAAGTGGCAGCCTCAGTGGGTTCAAGCATGGCAACAACTGTGATGTTGGCCAAGGACCAGGGGTCGCTATGAGTCGGTACTGACTTGATGGCACCTAACAACAACAACAGTTATCAAATGTCAGTGCACAGAAGATTCTTATAAATAACAAAGAAAACAGCAGAGTCAAGGATATGTCAATCAAAGGCAATTATGCATTTCCCTTGTAGTGAGTTCATGGCTACTTACATACAACTATAGAGCAGTAAACTATTTTCCTATCCCATACCTTCATAACTGAGGAAAAGTAAGGCAATTCTCTGTATTCTTTTGTCAGATACAATAAGGTGAACAAGTGTCTTTCACAATTTATTTGGTGTCTTTTCATGATTTGTGTTCCCATTGATGATTCTGGTATTTAAAATACCCCAGCCCATAAATATGGCACTAAATGTTTGTTTTCTGTTCGTAAATGTAAAAAGGCTGTGAGGTGTTACTGAGACAATATGTATGTTTGATAAGCTTTATTCAGACATGAGTTATAGTGTAGTTAGTGGAAATTTAAATGTCAGTGAGTCAACAATTTTATTAAGTAATGTTTCTTTAAATAGAAGCACAAAGGATACAATGATATGTATTGATCACCAGAAAATAAATATGATCAGAGGAACCTAAACCTGTATTTAAATTGAGATACAATCCATCCAAAAGGCTGTGTGGTCTTTGATCTTCCTGTGTAAGTATTTTAAGTCCTTTCACTTCAAGCAAAGTTATTGATGAGTCTCCCTCCATTCCTGATACCACATTATTCTTCATATTATCCAGGTTTTCAAATTATTTGCTCAGCACACAGATTGAACAAATATAGTTAAGGGATACAACCCTGGCACAATTATTTTGTAATTTTCAACCATTCAGTATCCCTTTGTTTTGTTCTAATGAATTTTTCTTGGTCTATGTACAGGTTACTCACGAGCAAGGTGAAGTATGCTGGAATACCCATTCTTCACAATGTTATCCATAGTTTATTATGAACCACACAGTCAAATACCTTTGCATACTCAGTAACACATAAGTAAACATATTTCTGGTATTCTCTGTTTTCAGCCAAGTTCTATGTGTTGTCAGCAATGATATCCCCAGTCCCACATTTTCTTCAGAAACCTGTTTGAATTTCTGACAACTCCTGCTAAAACTATTTTGAATAATCTTCAGCAAAATTTTACTTGAATTTTACATTAATGATTATTGTTAATAATTTTCATAGTCACTGTGGTCATCTTTCTTTGAAATGCATCTCTTTCAATCCATGGGCCAGGTGGTTTTCCAAATATTTTGGATCCTCCAGTGCTCTATCAGTTTGCTGAAATATTTCAATTTATATTCTATCATTTCCTGGAGTCGAGTTTTTATGCCAATACCTTCAGAGTAGCTTGGACTTCTTCCTTCAATACCATTGGTTATTGATCATATGCTATGTAGTGTAGTAAATTGTTTAATATGACTCTTCTAGTCTTAGTCTTTGTAACTCACAGCAAATTACTCTTTTTCTCATGGATTTGAGTATGAGAAGGTGGAAGAAGGTACTGGGAGGCTGATGTGACTCAGCTGCACATATTTACAGAGTTCACTGCAGATGTGAAAACTTGGAATTCTAATGTGGGTTTAAAATGAGCCATTTCAGAAGCAGGAGGTGGGAATCTCACTACCATCAGAGAAGATGAGCCAGGAGCGGAGCACATCCTTTGAACCCCTGAGACCTAGCATATTGAGCCTCCTTGACTCAGAGTCAGAAAATGGTGACACCACAGAAGTGACAAAGGAACAGCAGTAGCAGAACTCAAAACCTGAGAACGAGAGTAGTGGACTTCCCAGTTCACGGAACAGTAAAGCTGAGTAACTTTGAACAGGAAGCTTTTCTGTAGAGTGAGATGTCTCCATGCACTTAAGTGGGGAAGTTCATTTTGCTGACTCACAGCTTACTCAGAGTAGAGCTGAGTGCCTTTAGGCTGAAGTTTATGGTGAAATGGTATGTCCTGTGGGCATTAATCAGCAGTTAATTGAAACAGCTGTACCCCAAATTGTAACCTGTAAATTTCTGTGTTTAATCCCATAACTCTGAGTATGATGTCTGAGTTTTGTATGGCCATTGCAAAGAATTATGTAACCCAATAGAGAAGTAGAGAGTATTGGGGGAAAGTTGGTTGGTGTTTCATATTTTTACATACTATTGCTTGAAATGACTGACCATCATCTAATTATTTTTGGTACAGTGACTCCGTTTTATTCTTTCCATCTTTGTCTATCAAATATTCAATATTTTGACTAAAGATTCCTTTAATATTGAAGTTCAAAAAGACTTGATTTTTTTTTTTTTTTTCTTTTCAGCTAGTTCAGCTTGAGAAATGCTGAGTTAGTTTTCTAACTCAAGGTCTTTGCACATTTCATTATAATACTTTACTTAGTCTTTTCAAGCTACTCTTTAATAAAAATTTTGTTCAGTTCTTTTACTCCATAATTTCTTAACAGTTGTTTTAGCTTTTCTATGCAAAGACAGTGCCTTCACATATTCAATAAGACACAAGTAAGCATATTTCTGGTATTATCTGTTTTCATCCAAGATCCATCTGTTGTCAGCAATGATACTCCTCCTTCCATATCTTCTTCTGAATCCAGCTTAAATTTCTGGCAGCTCCCTGCTGATCTACTGCTACAATCATTTAAAAATTATTTTCAGCTAAATTTCAGTTGCATATGATATTAATTAATGATATTGTTCGATGATTTCCACTCGTGTGGTCTTTAGACTGGGCACAAATATGTATCTCTTTTAAGACAAGCAGGTAGCTGTCTTCCAAATTTCCTGACATAGAGAATTATTTCCAGTGCTTCATAGTTTTGTTGAACCATTTCTAATGTGTATTCCCTCAGTTCCTAGAGCATTGTGTCTGACCAGTGCCTTTGGTTCCTCAAGGACTTCTTTCAGTACTATCAGTTCTTGAGTATATGAAACATTTTGCAATGGTTGAACATTGACCAATTATTTTTGTTAGAATTTGGTACCTCAATGTAAAGGAAACAAAAATCCTCATAACTGGTCCAATAAATAACATTATGATAAACAGAGAAAAGACTGAAACTGTCAAAGACTTCATGTGCTTGTTTCCACAATCAATGGTCAAATTAGTTGTTGTTAAGTGCCTTCGAGTCAATTCTGACCCATAACGACGCTGTATAGGGTTTCCAAGAAGCAGCTGGTGAGCTTGAACCACTGACGTTGCAGTTCAAACGACCCACAGTGCCACACCAAGACATATTGTTTTAGGCAAATTTGGTGCAAAAGACCTTTTTAAGATATTTCATAAGCAAAAATATCAGTTTGAGTACTAAGATGAGCCTTACCCATACTGTGATATTTTCAATTGACTCATAGGCATGTGAAAGTTGAACAATGAATAAGGAAGACCGGAGAACAATCAGTGCATTTGAATTATGATTTTAGGGAAGATTATTCAAAATACTGCTGGCTGCCAGAAAAACAAACAAATTTGTCTTAGGAGAAATATAGCAAGAATGCTTTTTATAAGTTGTTGTTGTTGTTGTTAAGTGCCGTCGAGTCGGTTCCGACCCATAGCGACCCTGTACAGGGTTTCCGAGGGTGTAAATCTTTACGGGAGTAGAAAGTCTCATCTTTCTCCCGCGGAGCGGCTAGTAGTTTCGAACCACTGACCTTAAGGTTCGCAGCCCGATTCGTAACCACTACGCTACCAGAGCTCCTTAGGTTAGCAAAATTTTGCCTCTTGTTCTTTTAACATGTTGTCAGCAAGGACCAGTACCTGCAGAGAGACATCATGCTTGGTAAAGTGGAGGGTCAGTGAGAAAGAAAGACCACCAATGAGATGGAGTGACACAGTGGCATCAACAATAAGATCAAACATAACAAAAATTATGAGGATTGTGTAGGACCGGTCACTGTTTCCTTCCATTGCTCATGATTGGGAACCCACTCCATGACACCTAAAAACAAGAACAACTCTGTATTTGCAATGGGAACATTAGCTCAGTCTTTGCTAAGTCAATGTCTGTGGATGCTTTATAAGCACAATTAACTGTATGGGTCAAGCTACTACAGTGAGAATCAACTGCATATTTATATGAAATAAAGTCACTTAATGTAAATCTATTTTCTATAGAAGATGCTGGTGAGATTAAGGATTAAGTTTTGCTTTGTGTTTTCTAGTGAAAAGTAAACTAATTCATCAGTAAAAGTCTGTAAGATGACTCAATTAAACTTAAATTGGTTTTGCTATTATATTTTTAACAGTTTTCTTTGACATTGTCAAAAAAAACTTTTGTAGAGCATTTTCATTTATTGAATGATTAGTGACACCTTTTTAATCTACACCTATGAAGTTTGTGGTTTTTTTCATTTTTTTATTTAGTGTGTGTTGTTGTTGTTGTTAAGTGCCGACAAGCCAGTGTTGTTAAGTGCCGACAACCCATAGTGCCCTGTATAGGGTTTCTTAGGAGCAGCTAGTTTCTTAGGAGCAGCTTGACCTTAGGAGCAGTTCAAACGGCTTTGCAGGCTGGTGCATTAACCCATAGCGTCATACCAGGACTCCTATTTAGAGTGTAGTTGCATTAAATACTTTATAATTTTTAAACATAATTTTAAAACTTTATTTGCATATGTTCAATGCTATCAATTAGAGATGTTGAAACTAATAAAGAACTTTTACCCAGGATTTTTGAAAGTTTTTTTTTTTCAAAACTGTGTATCACCACCATGTGGGAGTTACATGCTATGCAAATAGTAATTATATCTTAACGTCTTCTATAAGGCAGAAATTGCTTGTAATCCAAATTACTACTTGGCATTTTAATCAGACATGAAGTACTTTCAGAGTCATCTACTAGCAACGCTGTGACACTGTTTTTCTGTCAACAGCACAAGAGACCACAGTTTCTTGATTTATGATATAGTTGTGTTTAAGATACATGCATAAAATCATTTGTACTGTATTTCTTAATCCTGGAATCAGACTCAAGAAAGCAGTATCATTCTATGAGAGGTACCAGATAATGAATCAAACTGAGACAAAGCTATATTGATAGCTCCCATCTCATTTTTATATTGCCAGAACTGTTAATTGAATAAAATAATCCACTGATGACATGAAGTATTTGTATTATAGTACTATTTTCTTCTATCCTTTCCTTCTTCTCTTGATTGTCTCTTCTCTACCTTTTTCTTCCTTTCCTTTGTTTTTTTTGTTTTTTTTTTTTTTCTTAATTTCTTCTTTGTCTCTTTTTTGTTTCTTTGTTTGTTTTAGTTCTTATTGGGTACCATTGAATTTTAACTCCTTGCTACTCCATGGGGCAAAGTATTGCACTATTTGGCTGTAATCTTCATGGAAACAAATCTCTGAGCCTTTCTTCCTTAGAGACACTGGCTGGGTTCACACTGCCAACCTTTTGATTAGTAGCAAAGCAGTGAAAGGCAGTCTCATGAGAACTCCATTTTGTTAAGTGCTGTCAAGTCAGTTCAGACTCATAAGGATGCTATATAGGGTTGTGGTTCATAATTCATTACTGAGCATACAGCACCACACCAAGGGTCCTTATTTTACATTCCACATCTCAAATATATGTAAATTAAGCAAACATCTCATCTAACCTGAAACTCAGCTGTTTAAAAAGTATTTGACATGTATTGTTCAATTTTTTATAAACAATCATTTTCTCTTTCCTACCTGGGCAGTACTATACCAACTGAAGTCTAAGTTTCTACATAACTGCGATGTGGCAAAAGAGAGTTCCATATCTAAAATATTTGGAACAACACACTATTTTTTTAATTAGTAGTTAATGTAAATTTTAATGCAGTAAAGAAGAACATATGGTTTATGTACCAATATTTTTTCCTTAGTGTAACTTCTCTCTCATACAACACTTCCCACAATGGGCAAGGAGGCAGCTGGTACATAAAACATTAGTGGAAGCAAAGAATAGTGAGCATGAGAATTGAAAACATTATCCACATAGTCCATATCTCGAGGCAGGTCTGGAACTGTGTCATTAAAGCTGCCTTATTGTTTATCTTGCTATTACATTGTTATGGATTTAGTTTCAACACATCCTAAGCCTATTAGCTGAGACAAAATTAGTGAACACAGGACAACTGATTAAAAGAAAAAAGAAGACAAAAAATGTGAAACACGGTTGCTTGATTTTTCTGGTTAAAAACAAAAGTGATCAAAGTAAGTCGTTTGATATTTCATGGACAATTACTGTTACTTCTAATACTCCTAGAAATTTTATTTTATTGGTGGTTTCCATATTTGATCTCAAAATTTTTCTTCTCATGAAAGTGTCAGAATACAGAATACATGGACCATCCAGATATATAGCAGTAGCAAGATATACTTTATATAGAATTTTTCAATATAAATTACATTTGAATCTGTAAGTACAGAATGGAGTTCATTAATCAATATTATGATAAGCATTCAGTAAATAATAATAATTAAAATGTGATGCCAGGGAGGCATGTGGTCTGGCTGGTGACCACATTGGTCACTAATAAGGGAAGGTGGGGGGGGGTGGGAACAGCAATGAAAATGCAAGCTAAGGCCGACCACATTCAATAGACCCCCATGAACCCGGGTGGAGACCTGGATGGCCAGCAATACGGCAAAACCTGGGGACTCCTGGGCCCAGGGGCAGTGACATGGCCACAGAGGATTAGAGTGGAGAGTGAAGTGTTCAGCTGATATGAAGTGAAGGGAGATGCACAAGAACACCCATATTTGCAGATAGTACCCACTTGACCTGGCTTCGATGGCTAGATGATCAGAACTCAACTAGAAGAAGAAAGAAGAGAGAAAAAAGAGTAACCCACTTCAATTTGACGAACTTTATCTATCGTTATGGTGTAGTAGCTCAAAATAGGGAACAAATCTTTACAGCAAGGATCACTTCCACCCCCCGGGGTACACAGGGTTGACGAGGATGGGCAACGTAGACATTGGCTACCCAAAAAGAGGGTGCCTATATAGGCAAGAAGTGAATGGCTTACAAGCTTTCAAGAGGGAGCCTAATTCCAGACAGGGCGGTGGAAGGTAGAATCACCACTGAATGATTTCCAATCCGTTGGGACCAGGCTGGTGAAAGGAAATGGGGATAAGAATCTTGTGGTAAAATAGTGAATAATTACCATCAGGACTGACTGTGAGGCTAGGAAATATAGAGGTAGATGTTTTTTGGCAAAAGGAGGGGTGTGATTGATTTTGCGGCCCAGGAGTGGAGGTCCCTGGGACCATCAAGTGAGAAGAATAGAGAATGGGACCCTACCCAGAGACACAGTGACGTCAGGGATAGAGACAGAGACGATGACATGGACAGTTGGAGTAGCTGGGTACCCTGAACTCAGAGAGGAAGAAGGGCTGTGTGCTGGTAGCCGGGGGGTCGGGGGGGAGCAGGTCTGTGTGGTGTAACCTTTGGGGTTATTTGATGATGCATGGAGGGGATTGTAATCATTGCAATGAAAAAAAAAAGTACAATAGGATGAGTGTAAAGCTGATGTTCTTCCATGTAAACGTAACAATAAAAACTTAAAAAAAAAAATGAATCAGCAGCCAGCATCAGACAAATCTGTCCAGAACTATGCTACACAAGCAAAAACAAACAAACCAAGAACTGCACATAAATTGCATACTATGCCCACCAGGAGACATGTGGTGGGTGCGTAACATAATATCATTGTTCTTTTCAAGTGCCATCAGGAGGTTCTCACCCAAAGTGACCCTGTATACAGTTTCCAAGGAGTGTCTGGTAAACTTGACCCACTGACCTTGGGGTTCAAACCACTTGCAGTCCTGTACATTAACCCATGGCACCACAACAGGAGTTGATACCAACATACAATCATCAATTAAAGTAATGCAAATGTTTCAGAGATAATAGATAATTTAAGTTTACATGAAGAAATAATACAAAATAGCTCCAAACAGTAACTGAAATGTAAAGCTAAAAAATGTAACACCCGAAATGGCATTGGAACTACCTAAAAAGGAACTCATAAGAGTAATACTTGGGTACCTTCAACTAACTGAGGAAAGGTTTGAGAAAACTGCAGATGAGGTTAAGGAAAACTCAGACAAAAGTGTCTATTCCTTACCATGTGCTCTATCTTCCCCTTCCTTCCTCTCTCCCTCCCTGCCTCTCATCTCATTCTTCCTGGTGATCAGCAAATATATATATAATTTTTTTTTTTTTTTTTAGTGTGGCTTCTTTTTCTTACTCTTTTACAATTATAGTCCTATGAAGTATTTCTCCTTTTGTGACTGACTAATTTCACTCAGCATAATGTCCTCAAGTTTCTTCCATGTTATGTGGTGGCTTGCAGCTTCAAGGTAGCATAGTATTCCATTGTGTGTATGAAACACAGTTTGTTTATCCATTCTTCAACTGATGGGTTCTCAGGCTGTCTCCATCTTTTTGCTATTGTAAATAGTGCTGCTATGAACATTGGTGTGCATATATCTACTCCTGTTATGGCTCATAATTTCTTGTGGGTAAATACCAAGTAGAGGAATTGCTGGATCAAAAGGTATTTCTATTTCCAACCTTCTGAGGAAGCTCCATATTGCTTTCCAGAGAGGCTGGACCATTTTGCAGTCCCACCAGCAATGCAGGAGCGTCCACTCTCTCCACATCCTTGCCAGCAATTATTGTCCTCTGCTTTTTTTTTATCTTTTCTGTTATTTTGATCTTTGCTGTTATTGCTGGTGTGAGATGATATCTCATTGCTGTTTTGATTTGCATCTCCCTAGGAGTTCTGGTGTGGTGCTTTGGGCTAATGTGCCAGACTGCAAATCTATTTGAACTGTAAGGTTCAAACTCACCAGCTGCTCCTTGGGAACCCTATACAGGGTCACTATGGGTTGGAATCGACTCGACAGCACTTAACAACAACAACAGCAATAGCTAATGATCGTGAAAATTTCTTCATATGTTTGTTGGCTGCTCAAATCTCTTCTTTGTTGAAGTGTCTGTTCATGTCCAGTGCCCGTTTTT
>NW_006408523.1:26148842-26150564 GCF_000296735.1 Chrysochloris asiatica | reverse complement strand
TTTCCTTTTTCTTATTTATGTGGTGGATTACATTGATTGTTTTTCTAATGTTGAACCATCCTTGCATCCCTTTTATGAAACCCAATTGGTCATGATGTATTGTTTTTCGATGTGCTGCTGGATTCTATTGGCTAGGGTTTTGTTGAGAATTTTTACATCTAGGTTCATGACAGATATTGGTCTATAGTTTTCTTTCTTAGTGATGTCTTTCCCTGGTTTTGGTATGAGGGTTAAGCTTGCTTCAAAAAAAGTAATAGGACGTTTTCCATCCTCTTCTATAGTCTCGAATAATTTGAGTAGAACTGGTGACAGCTTTTCCCTGAATGTTTGGTAGAACTCACCAGTGAAGCCGTTAGGGCCTGCACTTCTTTTGGTTGGGAGTTTATTGATGACCTGATCAATTTCTCCTTTTGTTTTGGGTCTGTTCAAGTTTTCTACTTCACTCTGTGCAAGTTTGGGTAGATAGTGTTTTTCTAAAAATGCATCCATCTCATCTAAGTTTTCAAATTTGTTGGAGTACAAGTCTTAATAGTATTCTGTTATTATCCTTTTGATTGCATTTGGTTCTGTTATGACATTGCTTGTTTGGTTTCTAATGTAAGTTATTTGTGTCTTCTCCCTCTTTTCTTTGGTTAGGTTTTCCAATGGTTTGTCAATTTCAGTAATACTTTCAAAGAACCAGCTTCTTGTCCTGTTGATTCTTTCTATAGTTTTTCTGTTTTTGATCTCATTTATTTCTTCTCTTATCTTTATTATTCCTTTTCTTTTGGTAACTGCAGGTTCCCTCTGTTGGTCAGTTTCTAATTGTTGGAGATACTGTGTTAATGTGTTAATTTTGATTCTTTCTTCTTTATGGATATGCACATTTATCTCAATAAATTGTCCTCTCAGCACTGCTTTCGCCATGTCCCAAAGATTTTGGTATGTTGTGTTTTCATTTTTGTTTGTTTCTAGGAACTTTATGAATTCACATTAATTTCTTCTTTTACCCAGTTGCTTTTCAGCAGGGTGTTGTTCAGTTTGTATGTATTCCACTTTATTTCCTTAGTCTTCTTGTTTTTGATTTCTAGTTTTATAGCTTTGTGGTCTACAAAGATGCTTTGTAATATTTTGATGTTTGTAAATTTATGCCGGCTTGCTTTCTTACCTAACACATGATTAATTCTGGAGAATGTTCCATTTGCACTGGAGAATAAAATATATTGTGATGTTGTTGGGTTGAATGTTTTGTACATGTCTATGAGGTCAAGTTGGTGGATTGTGCTGTTTAGTTCCTCTGAAACTTTGTCAAGTTTCTTTCTGGTTGTTCCGTCCCTTTTTGAAAGTGGCATATTAAAATCTCCCACTATAATTGTAGATTTATCTATTACTTTCTTCAATTCTAGTAAGGTTTGCTTCATACATCTTGGTGCTTTTTCATTGGGAGTGTAGATATTTATTATCATTATGTCGTCTTGCTCAATTGACCCTTTGATCATGAGATAGTGTCTTTCTTTATCTCTTATGCTGGTTTTTGTCTTACAGTTTACTTTATCAGAGATTAGTATTGCCACTCCTGCTTATTTATTGTTGCAGTTAGCTTGGTATATTTTTTCCCATCCTTTAACTTTTAGTATGTTTTTGTCTTTGAGTGTAAGGTGTGTCTCTTACAGGCAGCATATGGAAGGGTCTTGTTTTCTTATCCAATCTGCCACACTCTGTCTCTTCACTGGTGCATTCAAT